>NC_064923.1:145568525-146168525 GCF_023897955.1 Schistocerca gregaria
ATATGACATACGCTCCTACATTTCACACACTACTGGCCATTAAAATAGCTACACCAAGAACAAATGCTGATGATAAACGGGTATTGATTGGACAGATATAATATACTAGAGCTGACATGTGATTATATTTTCACTCAATCTGAGTGCATAGATCCTGAGAAATCAGTACACAGAACAACCACCTCTGGGCGTAATAACGGCCTTGATACGCCTGGACATTGAGTCAAACAGAGCTTAGATGGCTTGTACAGGAACAGCTGCCCATGTGGCTTCAACACGATACCACAGTTCATCAAGACTAGTGACTGGCGTATTGTGACGAGGCAGTTGCTCGGCCACCATTTACCAGACGTTTTCATTTGGTGAGAGATCTGCATAATGTGCTGGCCAGGGCAGCAGTCGAACATTTTCTGTATCCAGAAAGGCCCGTACAAGACATGCAACGTGCAGTCGTGCATTATCGTGCTGAAATGTAGGATTTCCCAGAGATCGAATGATGGGCATCATCACAGGTCGTAACAAGTTTGAAATGAAACGTCCACTGTTCGATATCGCCAAACACGGACGCGACCATCATGATGCTGTAAACAGAACCTTGATTCATCCGAAAAGATGACGTTTTGCCATTCGTGCACCCAGGTTCGTCGTTAAGTACACCATCTCAGGCGCTCCTGTCTGTGATACAGCGTCAAGGGTAACCGCAGCCGTGGTCTCCGAGCTGATAGTCCATGCTGCTGCAAACGTCGTCGAACTGCTCTTGCAGATGGTTGTTGTCTTGCAAACGTTTCCATGTGTTGACTCAGGGATCGAGACGTGGCTGCACGATCCGTTACAGCCATGCGGGTAAGATGCCTGTCATCTCAACTACTGGTGATACGAGGCCGTTGAGATCCAGCACTGCGTTCCGTATTACCCTCCTGAACCCACCGATTCCATATTCTGCTAACAGGCATTGAATTCTGACAAACACGAGCAGCAATGTCGCGATACGATAAAGCGCAATCGCGATAGGCTACCATCCGACCTTTATCAAAGTCGGAAACGTGGTGGTAGGCATTTCTCCTCCTTACACGAGGCATCACAACAGCGTTTCACCAGGCACCTCCGGTCAACTGCTGTTTGTGTATTCGAAATCGGTTGGAAATTTTCCTCATGTCAGCACGTTGTAGGTGTCGCCATCGACGCCACCCTTGTGTGAATGCTCTGAAAAGCTAATCATTTGCATATCACCGCATCTTCTTCCTGTCGGTTAAATTTCGCGTCTGTAGCACGTCATCTTCGTGGTGTAGCAATTTTAATGGCCAGTAGTGGATTAAGGGTTAGTGTGCAACTGAATCACAAGCTTAAAGCTTAAAAATCAGGCGGTCATAGTATAGTTGTTCTACAGTTTGTACTTTTCTCGTTATCTCTCCGTGCTATGGACGTTTCCCGGTGTAATCTCGATATACTGAGGGATTCACAGTGAAAGCCCAGGCAGTGGGATCCTGGCGCTGAGGTACTCATCGCCCCTGAGAGCTGCTACCCCACCGCCCACGACGGCCGCTAACGCGATATTTTATTCATAAACCGACGGCCGTCGAGTCGGATGTCTGACGCCGCCGCCCCCACCCGGCACCCCCTGGCCATTAGCAGGGCCGGCACGTATCGCTCATGGATTTCTCACGTAAGGCCTTTTTAATTTCCGGATCCCTTCCCGTCTGCGCAGATGGAGACGCGACGCGCCGGCCGACGGCGCCTTAAGGTGTCCGGAAGGGTGGGGGGTGGGGGGGGGGGGGGGAGCGGAGACAGAGGGGGAGGGAGCGAGCCCTTAATGGCGCCCTCAACAGCTCCATCGCACCGCCTCGACTGAAAATGAGGAATCCCGGTCCACTGGCACATTCTATTTCTTCCCTTGGGAAATCTCCCAGGGATAAATCTGAATTGAAATGTGACTTTTCAGTCAAAAAAGACGAGAATAATTTTTACGGTGTCTTCCACGCGGAACCTTCAAGAGTGAGTCTTCTTGTGTGGGAAGAATACATTCGCAGGCCCTCTGGCGATTCATTATAATTTGAAAGTCGTGGCGCTGAACGCTGTCTCCGTGAGGTCACTCTCACGCCTCTGTTGACAGTCGCCCAGTTCCCTGTTCCACTCAGCAAATCGTGCCTTTCATTTTATATTCATTCCTTGGCACCGACTGCTACCTCGTTAGGCCTACGTTGTATTATGCTCGCCCTAGTGGTATTGTGAGACTATGATTCCTACAATGTAACGAAAATTCAAGCCTGTCCTGATCTGACGATTTTCTTCTGCTGGCAGTTTTTATTATAAAATGCAGGTTCCTGTTCTACGACACAGCTTTATTCCAATTACGTTAATATAATTTTCCTGATAAACTATAGAATGCTGCCATTACTTTCAGTTAGGGGGGACGAAGGACAAAATACACAGGTACCTATATTTTACTGTTTGAGAGCCAGTGGAATAAAATTTTCTACTTGTTATCATTTTGTTATTGGATAGAATGTGGATTTTTTAAAACTTTTTGTCAAATACTTTGATCAGATCGTTCCTGGATACTTGTAGAACACATTACGCCACATGGGGAAAATTTTCTACTTGTTATCACTTTGTTATTGGATATAATCTGGATTTTCTTAAACTTTTTGCCAAATAATTTGATCAGGTCGTTGCTGAATACATTTAGAACACATTACGTAACATGAGGAACATTTTTTCAATGAAGGTTTTGCTTCCTTAGGATCCACGGCCCCTGAGTGTTTAATAACAAATACATTGTTCTTTGTAGACTGTATTGTGGTTTATTAAAATCGTGCTATCAGCTAATTTTGGCCGTGGGCCATTATCTAGAATATTTACTATTTCGTCTATTAAATATCGTGCTCATTACTTTCTTTTATGTTACATGTATAAAAACAGAATTCGTACTCCATCGTAACATACTTAAAGTGTTACAACCTGATAGCGCGATTTTAAAACAAATAAAACAGAATCCTTTCTGCAATGGACAACGTGTTCTTTATTCCACATTATTTACTTATAACTCTCAAAATGTGGTAGGTTGTTTTTAGTAATTCGAGAAACACGTCTGTGTAATAATTTCGTAATAATAGTATTAAAACAAATTTAAATAGATTTGACAGTAATGCACTCTGAAAAATTATCTTGCACAGGAAGTTGTTGTATAGTATGTACGAAGTCTGTAACAATTTTCACTTATTTATCTGCAATGGGTCAATAAATGATGTTTCCTATGCAGTCAAAAATGAAAGTTGTGGAAAATGCACGAAAAGGGCCACGAACATGCATTTGGTTTTTCTGGTCTTCATGTAGCTCTTTTCTTCTAGTCCGATCTTTGTGACATGTCATTTTGGCAACATCCTTCATTGACATTTCAGAACTAGCAATAAATGTACCATGAATCTTCTTCAGTAGGTATTCACTGAGGCAAACACAATCAAATGCTAGTCTAATAAGCGTCCACATTCTTCAATTGTTACCAACACTGAAATCTTGACAAGCCTTATAGGGGGATATGCCATGCAAATTGTGGTGAAGTTCAACGAATTAAATTGCAGCATGGAAACATGTATTCAATGAGGTGAGGTGAACTCCCGAACTGCATTTAATGTGGAACACATATAATATCCAACCACTATTGCTCCTTAGAAGTAAAATGTAATAAGTTAACGATCATCATTATTCAACAACTATTTAGATGACTAAGGAATGCAACGTGGACATGCAATTGCTCATACACCAATATTCAAATTCACAGAGTAATTGAAAACAAAGTTCATCATTTTCCAGTAATGACTTGAATTTCAGAGCTCACTAGCGACTTGCATAAAAAAAATCATGAACATTAACTGGTCGCACGATGCGCGAAGTGAAAAGTAGGAGATGGAAGAAGTTCAGTTTCACCTAAATCTTAGTGTACTCGTAATGCTAACGGAAATATCACCTGTGAAAACCCCGCACTTCGCCTATCGATAGATATAGACGATCCTAACTCTAAACTAAACTAAATCCCACCAGAACGCGCCGTTAAAGTGCCCGTAGAAGCAACATATCATACTTACGTGACAATGGAGCAGTGATTGGCTAACTCTGCGTAACATCCGAACGTCTTCTCTTCTGCGTAGCGACATCAAACTTTGGGTGCGGCGCGGGGTAGAGAGGCCCTTCAACTGCAGCTACGACCATTTCCAAACTCGCAGATGGTGCGCGCGCGCGCGCGCGTGTGTGTGTGTGTGTGTGTGTAGAAGTTATTTTGACATCCAACAATGTCTTCTGGGTGCTTCATTCGCATTGTCAGGCAGTGTTGTTGGGATTTCCTGATACAATTGTCATTACCTGACATATGGAGTACTTTGTGTGGAAAGATGGGCAGCAGTTTATTGTTGGTGTTGGAAAATGGAGATCATTTTTAAAGAAATTCCTAGGTCTCAATCATAATTATTCTATGTAATCTTATAATTTGGTGTTTCTGACAGTAGAGACTGTTACCAAATTATTGGATTAATAAGTAATGGTTGTATAATACTAGCATTAAAAATCTACAGAAGAATTAAAGGACTCGTAGAAACCGACCTCGTGGAAGTTCAGTTTCGGTTCCAAGGAAGAGCGGAAATGCGTGAAGCAATAAACAACATACGACCTATCTCAGAAAACAGACTGTTCCATTCTGTTCGATGTCTTGGGTGTGACAAAATCGTCTAGGTGTGTGGGATCGACTGGGTTGCGATTTATTGCACATAAGACAAATACAGCGTGTAACGGGTGTAAATGCAGATATTTCTGTTGGTGACTGAGGACGGCCTACTGAAAATCATTACGACAGTTTAATATTTGTAGCTGTTAGAAGTTGTATGTTTTTGGGTTTGTTAGTATCTCCAAGTACATGTGGAAAGAGCAAGGCATTAGTACATATTTCCCTTGGGCAGAATGTCAGGTGTTGCAGTATCAACTCATGGGCGCATAATGGTTAGTCTATAATGACAGCTGTGATCGACTTATTCGTGCAGTACCGACTGTGCAGAAATCATCAGGTCGTAAAGTATGTGACATATTTGTGGGAAGACTGTTTGAGCCACAGAAAAAAACTACCAGCACACTGATATGTGTACATGTTAAGGTACCACATATATAAATAGTTGCACCTATACCCGTTACATCTTGTATATCATGTGCTTTTATTTATTTATCGTCAATGCGTTTTTTAGTTTTCCTGATTTATTTAGTCGAACTTCCTCAAGTTCATTCAATCAAGTAATCAGGAATTGCGTCAGCTTGCGTTATAGCTGTCAGTCCCATTTTTAAGAGAGAGGGATAACCTACCTTACTCATTGATTATTGGGCCTCAAGTCACTTTTGTTCATAATCTCCCTAAAAATACACTTGCCATATACGTGCTTGATTTCCACGCGTTTCCTACGCAAACACAATGCCTCCACCTTTTTATCCATATTTCATTAACATTTTCTGCATGTGATGCGCTTCAAGTTCATCACAAAAAAGTCAATTACTCAGATCACATATATCACAAGTTTCACTTATTTCATCGTTTCGTGGATATGTTGAAAATATAGTGCAACACAAATACATACATAGCACATTGTAGATCACTATAAATAGTAATAGCAAAAAACAGCATGTACAAGAATCAACTTACTTGTTGAGTACTGGTGTCTATAGCTATGAAGTGATTGAGAACTTCTTATGGCAATAGAATAACCATGAGACAGCTATCAGAAGCCCACACAACTGCGTATATACAATTGTATATCTGTGAACATTGACAATAATAATTACTTAAAATTACAGGACAATGTCAATATTATGATTATTGTCTGTTTTTGCATTACTGTCGATAGATAAGATTACTCTTTCTGCTAAAGTCATTATTTTTACCACTAGGAATGAGATGCTGCTATATTGGCTTTTATGCACAGCATCATGGAGATGATAGATGCGATATTGACATCGACAAGGAGTAAAGATGGCAACATGGCGATGTCCTTAAAACGTTTATTAATGGTTCTGTCAACATTTATAGTATTCACTAGGCGATTTCAGCCTCAGTAGGTCAGGCTTGAAAATGAATCTGCAAGGGTTCGAAACCAGTCATCTAGTAAATACTGAAACTGTTGCAGAATCCTTAATAAACACTTTAAGGAATTTAAATAAAGTTGTTGTTCCCTTTCAACAAAATGTTGAAACTGAACAAAATGGTGAACTATCTATTTCTGTGCTCCAATATGCATACATTCAGCTTTAATCATACTAACAGTTGTATTACATTTGAGTCACATATGTTTCATTTACATTAATAGAGGTCACTTACATAATTGTAGAAAGCTGCAACAAAGGTACGTGATTCCATTCCTGTTCGAATACAGGCCATCCTCAGTCGGATTCCTATGTGAGTATAGCTAATATTGTGCGATATAACATCACTACCACTATTAAAGTTTCTCTTCAAAATATATGGTACTTAAAAAAAATGTCTCAGGAGATAGTGTTGATCAAATGTAGAAGGAAAATTCACAAAATTGTATTTCCACAAAACAAAACCTGTTGCAGTTCATTGCACATTTCTGAATGGTTGTAATTTGCAAGACACAAAACCAGCAGTCAGGTCCAGTGAACTGCAAGACCATGCCAATCAATATACTTGACCAACACATCGCCCTTGAAACAGTATAGTGAAGGACTGACAAATGATTTTTACGAACTGGGGTGGTGCCCCATCCTGCGTAATCCAGTCTCTGTCTTTCTGTAAGGAGAACTATGGATTTCTAACCATGAGGACATTTAAGTACAATGGAATATGCCCAACGAATCGACAAAGTGTTGTCATAATAGGACCACATTACACAGACATATGATGCAACTAAATGGAGATGGGCCTATTTGAAAGAGTGCATGAGCCACTATGAAGAAGGGATGAAGAATGGACCAAAATTTGAAGCAAGCACAGGTAGCACTGCCTTTAGCATCTACATTTACATAACAGATGGGAATGAAGGGACAGATGGGAGAGATGTCAACAGGTATTGGTCTTGAGACATATCATAACATAAAGGTATCTTCCACTTTTGACCATCTCTATCAGTTCCAGGACGAAAGGTCTTCATTTGGTCTGCTGGAAGTCCATGGGTCTCTGTTAAACAAAAGATTTCAGTGTTACACATACTATTTTTAACTGACGCCAACAGGGCTTTCTTCATAACAGTCAAACCCTGCATACTGCTTCCATTAACTCTAAGTTTGGATCTTCCCACTTTATAGTTTTAGCACTGCAATTGGAGGGAAATTATCCTTGAACAAGCCACTGCCTCTGTGCTGTCACTCATTGTGTCTGTGTACACTGTGCTGGGACAGGATGTGACAGATTGCACCAATCTTCTGTAGGGCTAGGCCACGAAAAACTGCCTCTGTAGCATCAATTGCAGCCACCTCACCACAGCCAGCCAATTCACCTGCATTTTGCTGCACAGTGCTTGTGCATTGTCCACTCCTCTGCCCTTCAGACATTTAAGTGAAGGTTTTCATATTCCTGTCGTTTTAATGAAGTGTAACTGCATCCCCACTTATGGAAAGGAGACATGCAAAATTGAAGGTATCTCTGCCTGAAGCAAAATTTCAAGTGTGAGTGCCTCCCTACTTACAGGAGAGACTTGTACAGTGCAGATCTATCTGCCTGTTGTAAAAATAGCTGAGCACTCTGTGCAGATTTGTGAATCTGGCCACAGTAAAAAATGATGAAAGGTACATGGGTCTATTCTTACAGAAAAGATATATGCAGTGCAGATGTAACTGCCCATCCCAAGCAATTATATTCCATATGTGGGTGTAGCATGTTAGAGAACAAAAGACTAGAGTTTAACAACTAGAATTATTTCGTCATAAAATAAGTTGCACATAACAAAGTTTTTTTATAGAAAATAATTTCAAATGAAGGATTATTTCATTTTTTCAAATGAAACCAAAACAATGGAAATACATTATTTCTCATATGTTGGATATTTAAGCAATATATTTCTTTTCAACAGAGTTAAAACAAGGCACAAAAACTGTCTGAATAGAATATTTACTAAAATTAATTTCATTTTAGAAGACCATTTATAAGAAATAATTCTCACATGTTTTCCTCAATATCATAGGATACTCATAGTATGGCTTACAAACAGTTGATGCACTTTCTTTCTTACAACAGCTTAGAATATTTGTAGCACAGCCGAAGAACGTACACACTTTAACTACATCAGGTAAAAAATATTGATTTACAGCTTCCCAGTTAACCAGGAAAGAGTCATAGCACTGATGATGGACTTAAACATATGACATGAAATACTAGGCTATAACACTAATCTAAAGGTGAGGTTGTGAAGTCTTTTAGTATCGCCAGTAATAGTGGAACTTTACTTATTGTACAGATGACACACACTTGGTGTAAAAAAATAACAAAAAGGTAATTTGCACACATGGTGTTCAAGGAACAAACTCATTCACTTACATATACACCATGGTACACTCAGAGAAATGCATATATACACCTACTGTACATTATGATAAGTAGGTCATACTATACCAAATTTTTTCATCATACATGCAACACACACACAGACAAAGATACACACACACACACACACACACACACACACACACACACACACACACACCATGCCTTAATGATTGAATACTGAAATGCTCCACCTTTGCAAAGTGGGGGACGGAGCATTGCCATACCACCATGCATGCACTCAAGTAGTCATCAACTGTGACATTTTTAAGTGGAGACCCACAAACTCGATAATATTAGTGTTGGCAGGTTTTACACCATAAGAACCGTCTGCTGCATATCCACACATGTCGAATGGAATGATTTGGCACCTTGCCCACCCATATATATGGCAACCTTTCACTCAATAGGTGAAGATGTTGGTAGCCATATAAAGCTACTTTGGGCCAGCAAAATGAGTTTTCTCAAAACAGTAATGAAAGTGATACAGGTAGAGTCTCAATAGGTTAATAAACACAAACCCACTTAGACAGATTTCGTGATCTCTATCGAAATCGTAGCTATCTCCAGAGCTACAAAATCTTTGTTGAAGTTTGCGGCCCATTTAAAATTAGGCCTGGCGATGACGTCGCTTTCAACAGACAATTAAGTGAATTTCACTATGTTCTGTGATATTTTGCACAATTTGCCGGAAATTGCATTAATCATAACTTTGTAAACATCTTTATCAATTGTATATCTTGCAAGAGCTCGCTTTTGGTGTTTAAATAAGTAAGTTTTTCAACCAGGAACGCTGATTGAAGGAAATAGTGCTGATAACTATATTCAGTTTGAAGCTCAACTTGAGACATTGTGGGTGATTATGCCAATGTAGTAAATACCGTGTTTCTCCGTCCAATGTTGTGTTCAGCTTGGGGTTGGGGACCACTTTTCAGATCTTGGAGCTCTGGACACAATGACAAATTGCTGTGCATGTCTTGTAGACTAACAGGGTATGTCAAATCTACCTCTAAAATACGCTAATACATGATCTATTTTACCCACTCTAATGGTTTCGTTACCAGACAACCACTGAAACACTTCATCTACATCAGAAATGAGGCGTGCAGTGCCCTCAACTACCCAGTTTTATCTACTTCACAGTGTCACCTACCCACCCAATTTCAGCTTCTTCTTAGCATAACCCTCCAAAGACATATCTAGATTATCATAAATACAATACTTTGAATGTTTACACTGTTACTGCTGCGCGTGTTGCAGGACGGGTATGACAGGAGCGTTTACTTATTGAAAGAAATACAGCTCTGAAAGGCCTCTGCCACACCTCCCATGCCACCACAGGCCCCCAAGTGCAGCCTGCATATGCCGACTGCCTACTAGAGGCCAGACCCACATCGCCTCACCAGGCTGTTGTAAAATACCGCCAGTTGTCTCGCCATGCTGAGTACCTTCAGTGTGGTGTGTATTTTTTAGGTAACATGTACAGTACTCAGACTGAAATTCCATGACTATTGCTCTGTGATGTCTGTAGGACAGAGCACGTTCTAATAATGATGGAGGGACAGTGCTAACATACTGTTCGCACAGATGCTAGGCTATTAACAGCTGCTAACCACAGCAGTGCACAAGTTCTGCCAAACAACAAACGTCCTAGAAAGTGGCACACTGTTGGCTGGAAAGCTTCTGTCATCACTCTGATATAAGATTCTTATCTTTGACTTACTATTTATTACAACACTGTTAATATTTATTTGTCTATAGGCTAACACAATAGTTATAAATCGTAGCCCAATGCTATCTCCTTCCTTAGTCAGACGGTAAATTCGGTATGTTGGCTATAAATCATTAAATGTGTTGCAGTCTGTGTACTTCTAGTTCTACCTAATTTCCATGTAAGTTAATTGCTATAGCAAACAAAATGTTGTTAAATATTTTAATCCACCAGTGTTTCAAAAACTCTGCAATCTGTTTTCCAGCTCCTAGATGCACAATGTGGTCTTCTCATAACCCAATAGACACATAGCTGAACACTATTACGCAGTATACATTACACAGAAGCAAATGCATTACAAACACTCGTTCTTAGTATGAAAATATGTAGCAGCACCTTGGAGTCACACATAGCAGTTTAGTAATATGTTTCTTTCATCATGGTGCTTTATAAATTGATCTGTCAACCGTGGCCACCTAGGTTGGAGCAAGATAACAACATGGACAAGGAACTGGATATTAATCCTCTGTGCTGGAAGGGATACAATGTAACTTTTATATCAGCTATTTCTAGCAATAAACCTCTGACTAAGCTATTTATAGTGCATAAACCTCTCACTGCCGTGACTGTTTAATCTACTTTTGCATTTGGAATACTACCCACTATTAAGAGCAGATGCCATACATGTCATTAAAATATAATCTCACCAGTAAATCTTACGTAAGTGTGAAAGAAATCTTATGGTATGGTCTGAAACGTATAAATGCGAATGTCCAAGGCTGTTCAAGCATGGAAGGATTTCAGAATCCATCCTATCTACAACATTTTACATCTTTAGTATAGAGATATTTATCGAATAGAACACCATGTTTTATACTGGGTAAGGAATGTCACACATCTCAGCACACATAAGCTATTTAGCAGAAGGATTTGTGCCGAAAAATATAGTGAAATTGATACAAATCGGAGAAATATACCGTCGAGATCTATGTGTCTCATGGAAACAACTGAGTCACCGACGACGCATGATGGCAGAGGCCAAAGTCATCCCTTATGGGTGAAAGTGGTTGATGGAGTCGTCTTCTGTCTCTGGAAGAAAGTAACAGCATAACAGACGAGAGAAAATATGCCGTAGAAGTCAGTAGAGTTTCAATATATCAGAAAAACATTACCACTTAGATTAATCAAACTCATCAAACAGAATAACTTCATGCTCGTTAGGAATGTATCCTCTAAATCCAGACTCTGAGAAAAATGGTCTATACACATACACATCTACATATAAATCTACATCTACATCTACATCCATACTTCGCAAGCCATGTGGCGATTTGTGGCGAAGGGTACTTTGAGTGCCTCTATATATTATGACTTTTGAACACTATTAAGGTAAATACATTGTTTGTTCTCTATCAAAATCTTTCATTTGCTAACTATGCTTGTCAGTAGTTAGTGCCTTCAGTAGTTTGAATCTTTTATTTAGCTGGCAGTAGTGGCTCTCGCTGTATTGCAGTAGTTCGAGTAACGAAGATTTTTGGTGAGGTAAGTGATTTGTGAAAGGTATAGGTTAATGTTACTCAGGGCCATTCTATTGTAGGGATTTTTGAAAGTCAGATTGCGTTGCGCTAAAAATACTGTGTGTCAGTTTAAGCACAGTCGTGTACAATTGTTCTAAGGGGATGTTTCATAAACCCCATCTGGTACGGATCACACACCAGTGAGCAGTATTCAAGCAATGGGCAAACTAGTGTACTGTAACCTACTTCCTTTGTTTTCGGATTGCATTTTCTTAGCATTCTTCCAATGAATCTCAGTCTGGCCTCTGCTTTCCCGAAGATTAATTTTATATGGTCATTCCATTTTAAATCACTCCTAATGCTTACTCCCAGATAATTTATGGTATTAACTGCTTCCAGTTCCTGACCTGCTATATTGTAGCTAAATGATAAAGGATCTATCTTTCTATGTATTCGCATTACATGACACTTGTCTACATTGAGTGCCATTCCCTGCACCATGCGTCAATTCGTTGAAGATCTTCCTGCATTTCAGTACAATTTCCCATTTTTACAACCTCTCGATATGCTACAGCATCATCCTTAAAAAGCCTCATTGAATTTCCGATGTTATCCACAAGGTTCAAATGGCTCTGAGCACTATGGGACTGAGCTGCTGTGGTCATCAGTCCCCTAGAACTTAGAACTAATTAAACCTAACTAACCTAAGGACATCACACACATCCATGCCCAAGGCAGGTTTCGAAGCTGCGACCGTAGCAGCAGCGCGGCTACGGACTGGAGCGCCTAGAACCTCACGACCCCCGCGGCCGGCTACTCGAACGTAATACGTGTTCCAAAATTCTGCAACTGATCGACGTTAGAGATATAGGTCTATAGTTCTGTTTGACGTGCCTTGTAGATTTCCCAATATTAGTAGGACCACCTAGGTACAACTGTTTTTTATGCAAGACTCAACGCCATCAAGGATCATTTCACCACTTCACAGCATCCCCTGCCCATCTGGGACATTGTCCATGAAATGGTCTAAATCTGCCACATTTTATGTTCTTCTTTACTGTCGAACTCCTGAATGAGACATAACATTCCCGAATATCTCCAACCAGTTTGGACACATCTAATAAGTCCTGCTTGGTAACGTACACATCACCAATTGTGACAGTAAAATACTTCATCTGCAGTCTTTTATACACTTAAGAAGGGGCCTAATTTGCATTCCTAACATTATACTCAGCAACATAATAATATGAAATGACATCATTTGGAGTGATCTGAAGCACTCAGTTACTTTGTGTGCAGTGTATGAAAGGAGTCCGAGGCACTCTGAACCATCCTATTGGAAACACGCTTGTCAGGTAACATTTAACGAATAGAATGCAATATGTAATAACAGTTCGCTATAGTCAGTCTCTTCTCTGCACTGTAATTTCAGATCATCAGTTATGCACACTCTTAATCCAGCATCTGTCAGTATATCTATTGAGGTTAACAATCCATAATATCAGAACTAAAAGACTTGAATGAAGGCAAAGTGGGAGCCAATCGCGGCAAATCAAGTAGAACCATTTAGAGGTAACATATATGGTGTTACAACAGCGTGCATAGTTCCTGGGGCAAGTAATACAGGAACAACTGAAAATTGGAAATCAACACGGCAAATGCAGCGTCTGACATACCGAAGCAGCATGCAGAACTTGTTCCAGACATGCTCCATGATACATTGGAGCAGGACACATAGAATTGTTTCAAAACTTTTCCCTGATGAAACAATCTGTCACTAAATTACATTCCCCTACATTGTCACAATTAGTTACAAGGATGGGCATGTATAAACCAAAAGCACACTCCACAAGTTATTTACAGCTGTCCTACTCCCACCTAATAACGTTTCTAGTCTAAAAACATGTTTCTCACTGTTATAGAACGTAACATATTATTACACCGACTGCTCTGCACCGATATGCAACTTTGGTGAACGTCCCCTACATGCTAGCACACTAAGGTACTCAATAAAATAGTTGTTATTTAGGCATGAGTATATTAGACAAATCCAAACTAGACATTTAACAGTTTCATTACAGTTTTGCAAAACTCAACTTGCAAACTCATAGTAACTTTATACAGATACTGACATTTTCATCTATTGGGAGAAGGGCTGCAATCCACATGAAATGGCAAGGTGCCACCACAATGCGTCAGACGCATCTTGATATGCGACCAATAATCCTTCTGTCATAGAACCTGCCAGCAATTAGGTTATACGGTTGTTAAAAGACGAGGTGAACGTGTCGGCGACAGTGTAGTTTGTAGGTCTCTGCTCAAAAATGTACACATACTGCACACACAAACACACACACACACACACACACACACACGTCAGACTTGGGCATCCTAAGGGTGTGAGAGGTACAGCATCAGTGGCGCTCCCACTTGAAGACTACTAGAACGATCTGCGTGTTGATGCTGCCAGTGCTTGACCACATTTTACATATGGTACAGCAGTTCAGTATTCACTCATGTAGACATGAGGTGCAAAATCAACCACAATGGAGAACTGAAGTGTCACGACATGATGATAAGTAAGTCATTTGTGGTAATGAGATCGAAACTCCACCTTTTGCACGCTATTTGTCTTGCTAACGCGATGGTCAATAGTATCTATGAATTTACAAAATGCATATCACATGCCGTAGGGATAATGTTATTTATTCTGCTACCGGTTTCCGTTTTAAACCATCAAAAACGGTAGCTGTACACCATGCAAAAGTGGTCCATGTGACAATGCCAGACGAAATAAGACGAAAAAAGGTAATTAATCGAAAGGCTCACAAACATTATTGTAGACATATCAAACATCATACATGCTTCAACATACGTTACCACTGACAACCTGAGTGCAAAATGATGACACTTTGACAAAAGAACAACATGTCATGTATAGCAACACAGGTCAAAGAAATTCAAAGTCTAAGATCACAGTCTTGACCCAATCCAATGAAGTTGCCATTAAACACTTCTGCGGTAATATGATTACAAAACTGAAGTATTGTTATACACCTGATTGATACTACATAAAAAATGTATAAAGTAAAGGAAGAAAAGGATTGAGAAATGTAAGAATAGACCATATTTAGGAATCCAGTCAAGAACTTAAACATATAAAATACAAGCTACTGAGCAGTCTATTAAATTACAGTCAGTCAAGACATAGCTGACAAAAATACACATTAAAGTAAATTAATATGAAGGATATACAATTTTTGGGAGTGAAGGAAAATGCAAAACGAATGTAGATTATGTAATGTTATGCATATGCCACCATCTAATGACTTTTTTGTGGAGAAACGTGTATACAACTAAACTGTTATACATTAGTTAGAAAAATATGTCATCCGATATCTAAACAATCACAAAATGTAATTAAACTTTCATTAACATACAAATCAAAGTTAATAAAGAGATATAGTATAGTAAAAGATTCAATTTATCATAAAGATAAAAACAGAGTGATGTGGTAAGATAAGAAGTCGAAGTAAATCATATAAATAAAAAACTAAATCGAAGAAAGACGAAAGCAGTAAGAAGTAGCAGAAATGAGAGCAGCAAGAAACTTCAGGAGTGATAGTACCAAAGTAGATGAAGTTAAGGAAATCTGCTACCTTAGCAGCAAAATAACCAATGATGGCCAGAACAAGAAAGACATCAAATGCAAAATAGCATATGCGGAAAGGGCAATCCTGGCCAACAAAATTCTACTGGTATCAAACATAGGCCTTAATTTTAGGACGAAGTTTCTGAGAACGTAAGTTCGGAGCACAGCATTTCATGGCAGTGAAACATGGACTGTGGGAAAAGCGGATCACAAGAGAATCGAAGCATTGGAGATGTGGTACTACAGATGAATGTTGAAAATTCTGTGGACTGACAAGGTAAGGAATCAGGGGGTTCTGTGCAGAATCGAAGGGGGAAAGGAATATGTGGAAAACATTGACAAAGAGGAGGGTGAAAGAGGAGGGACAGGATGATAGGATATCTGTTAAGATATCAGGGAATGACTGCCATATCACTAGAGGGAGCTGTAGAAAGCAAAAACTGTAGAGGAAGACTAAGAGTGGAGTATATCCAACCAATAAGTGAGAATGTAGACTGGAAGTGTTACTCTGAGACGAAGAGGTTGTCACAAGGGACGAATTCGTGGTAGGCCTCTTCAAACCTGTCAGCAGGCCAAAGACTCAAGAAACAAAAGAGCCCTATAGGTTAAAAACAAGGAAGTAGGTAATGACAAGGAGGGGAAGAGGACACAGATAAAATAAAAAGATGGGGCATAATTGAGGAGAGTTGCAGTTTAAGAAGGACCACTCAAATATTTGAAACTGTCCATGTAATTACTTTGCTTTTGAGTTCCACTTGATCATTGAGAACTTTTTATCATTGAATGGACGTATTTGCGAATATTTGTGTTCCTTCTAGAAGGTATATATTCACACCCTTTTCAGCTCTATGCAACATTTCTATCCGATCAGCAGTTCTGCCCCATGTATGATTGTGTGATCATGAGTGTGTAACTAATGCAGAGGTGCTACTGGGATAAGAATATTCATTACATTTAATTCCTCATTTCCTTTCTCTTTGGCCAATATACATGGTGTCACATTGGAACCAAATAATTTTGTAGACGCCAGACTGATTGTAAAGTGATTCCTGATAAATATTGTGGTGTAAGTTTTGCCCTAAATTATCTTCAGTTTGAAATGAAATTATAAAGTCACTTTTTTTAAAATAAATGTTTCATTTCATCACATACTATTTCACAATATAGAATTGTAGAAATCTGAAATGTGGCATCTCTTTTGTGTTTTACAAAGTGTTTTCTTGTCTACCTAAGTTCTCTTTACCTTTGATTTTCTTTAAATATAATTTCTATACTAATTATGGGTCATAACCATTTCTGGTTGCCATTATTTTGGGGAATGTAGTTGTCTATTTATGTTTCGATCAAATAATGGCAATTGTAGAACTCTGTCCAACATATTGAAGAAGATGTGTTTGAATGTGAGGGGTGGCATGACAGGTTATTAATTGTTACATCACTGGCTGTAGGCCTTCATTTTATGTTAAACTGCTTTATGCCATTATCCTTTTCACTCTTAAGCCAAAAAAATGTATTCCCAAGTTCTCTTCAGTTTCTACTGTGAACTGTAAGGATGGATGCACATCATTAAAAACACTGCATAAGCTATAAACATCACGGCAATCCCCCTGTATTAAGATGATGGTGTCATCAACACACCTTTTAGAATAGAAAATTTTATTTATTACCTCAGAGATGCTATTAAATAATTTATACTCAATATTATCAAGGAAGATATTAACACAAATGCCAGTTAAACAACAACCCATTGCTATCCCACTTTGTTACCTGTAATGTGTATCATCAGAAGAAAACTAATTGTGAAATGAAACAAGTGCTAATAGCTCAATCAATTCAATAATCTGTGGAACATTTACCCTTTTATACAGCAAAAAATTTTGTCTGGCTAACTCAGTAGATTCTTCAACTGGTACATTAGTATATAAGTTAACTGCATAAAAAGAGATAATGTGATATTTTGAGGAATTTGAATACTATTCAAAAAAGTATTAATTCACTGGTATTCTTAATACTGAATTTTTGTTCGAATACACAGTTATTGTTGATTGTCCACTGAAATATTTGAGTGGACCTTCCTAAACTACAACTCTCCTCAATTATGCCCCACCTTTCCGTTTTTTCTGCCCTCCCCTCTTCCATTCCATCCTTATCATTACCCACTTCCTTGTTTTTTAACCTACAGGGATGTTTTACATACATGTTTTACTTTGATGTTTTATCATACCATACCTCTTTATTAATTTTTGTCTCTATGATAAATAGAAATTCATTTATATTTTTTGATTGTGTAGATGTTGGATGATATATTTTTCTAACTATGTGTAAAAGTTTAGTTGTATTTTACATGTGTTGTACTTTGACTTTTTATTGTACCATATCTCTTTATTAAGTTTTATTGGTTTAATAAATGGAATTCCAATTACAATTTGTGAATGTGGTGGCATTGGACAATATTTTCTTCTAACAGACGTGTAACAGTTTTGCTCTTACCACAATTCTTCACAACAAATGAAAAAAAATTTCTTTACATTGTGGCATATGAATGAAATTTTAGATGTTTTACATTTGCATATTCTACATTCTTTTTGTATTGTCTTTCACTCCTGAAGACAGTATTTCCTTCATATTAATTTACTTCAATATATATTTTCATCAGATATGGTTTGACTGATTGTAATTCCATGCACTGCTCTGTGGCTTCTATTTTACATGCTTATATTTTTGACTGGGTTGTAAACAATGTACATTCTTTCATTTTACTTGACATTTATTTTATTTGTATAACATGTATTTTCCTTTCATCAATGTTTGATCATTTTTCAATCTAGTCAAACATTTTTATGTTTGTTGGCAGTTCTGGTTTTCTGTGGTAATGGATGTCAAAGCATGTATTACATGTGATACACTTGTGACAATTTTTGTGAGTATTTCTACTGAATTAATGGTTTTTCTTGTTTTGCTTTATTTCATCTGGCATTGTCACATGGTTCACATTTGTGTGCTGTACAGCTGCTATTGAGGATGGTTTGAAACCGAATCTGGGAGTAGATGACATAATTCAAGTGGTGTTTGAGTTTTGATTGAATAGACATGCATTTCTTATTATGTACATAATGTGTTTTGCCATAAGCTCATCAAAAAGTAAGTATAAAATTTGAAAACTGAATAAATCACGGAATAATGTAGATAGCGAGGTAAAATTGACGCACATGCTTGGAATGACATGGGGTTATATTAGAACCAAAAAAAGCAAAGTTCACAAAATGTCCGACAGGTGGTGCTCACAGCAAAACGTCAGTGACTGCGCATGACAATCGTCATGCTTGGCCTCCCAGGTCTGCAGACCTCAGTCCGTGCGATTATTGGCTTTGGGGTTACCTGAAATCGCATATGTATCATGATCGACCGACAAGCTGAAGGATAACATTGGACGCAAGTGCCTCACCATAACTCCGGACATGCTTAACAGATCTGTTCACAGCATTATTCCTCGTATACAGGGGTGGATATATTGAGCATTTCCTATAAAGAACATCATCTTTGCTTTGTCTTACTTTGTTACGCTCCTTATTGCTATTCTGATCAGATGAAGCGCCATCTGTCAGGCATTTTTTGAACTTTTGTGTTTTTTGGTTCTAATAAAACCCCATGTCATTCCAAGCATGTCTGTCAATTTGTACGTCTCTATCTACATTATTCAGTGATTTATTCAGTTTTCTAATTTATATTGACTTTTAGATCACCCAGTACATGATGTAATCGATCTGCCAATAATGCACTTTGGGCTCAGTCTCTCCTTGCCTAGCTAGTACCATGCAATTCAAGGCAAAGAATGGCATGTTTATTACATTGCAAAATGCAGCACGTCCAGGAGAACGTTGCATTGGAATTCGGAGTAACACAGCCACTGCAATATTGTACATACAGCATGTGCATTCCGAGGCGGTGTCGAGAGTCGAGTGTGGATACGGTTCACACAAGTGTGTCCTCTACTCGAAACAGCCGGCCGCTCGCGCCCTCCGGACCAGGGCTGCCACCCCTCCAGAGCTGGTTCCACCCCCCCCCCCCAACCCCCCTCCCACCACCACCGCTGTCTGCTCGAGTGGCGCGCGGCCAGGCGTGGCGCAGGGCGGCCGCTAATGTGCTTCACGTGTAGCGCTCATTAGCCGGCCGTGGCCGTGGCCGCCCCAGTTAGCGCCCTGCCATAGACTGGCTGCGATCGCTTCGCTTCCGACCCGTCAGTCACGGCGATCGCTTCCAGCGCCGCCAGATCATCGGCCGTCCTCTGCTGAAAGCGATGCAGCTGAGGCCGGCAGCTTTCTCATCAAGGAGAGCGCTCAGCCTTCACACCCCATCCATCACGATTTTCTACGACTATCGGTGCAATCGCTTAAGTATATACAGGGTATAAAAATAGGCTTCCACGGCCATTGTCACAGTTAATAAAAATGTTTTCTTGATATGTGACCTCATTCTTAATATTTAAAACTACCGACATTCTAGTCAGTGTTGTAAGTGGCCTTCAGGGTGTTTTTGTTTACTGCTGAATGAGAATATACCGGGTGATCCAAAAGTCAGTATAAATTTAAAACTTAATAAACCACAGAATAATGTAGATAGAGAGGTAAAACTTGACGCACATGCTTGGAATGACATGGAGTTTTATTAGAACAATAAAAAGTTCACAAAATGTCCGATAGATGGCACTGGCAGCAATACGTCAGTGACTGCGCATGAGAATCATGTATAACAGGAACTGTAATGAGAGAGAGAATCACCCTCGACCATCGCCTCTCCTCGACTCCCCATCTCCGGACAATCCAAGCCAAGGCACGCTCCCGACTCCGTCTCCTCAAGCTCCTTTCCGGCCGTATGAGGGGTCTGGACCCTTCCGCCATCCTCACCTATAAATCCCTCCTCTGCCCTATCCTTTGCTACGCCCATCCGGCCTGGATCTCCGCCTCCCTACGTTTTATAAATACCTCAAATCCTTGAACGCCATGCTCTCCGCCGCGCCTATCGTATCCGTCTCACCTCCCCCACGAGGATCCTGTAATATCTCATCCCCTTCTCCCACCTCCTCCTTTTCCTTGAAAGGATATGGATCCTGTACACCTCCCACAAACTCGATCCTCCTCACCCTCTTGTCTCACCCATCCTCTCCCACCCCCGCCCGCTGCTGTGCCTGTATTCCCACATCACACCTGGTCTCCATCTCTCCACCCACCTTACCCTCTCCCAAGGTGGCTTCCGCCAGCTCCCCCTCCCTAATGATGTCCTCCTCCCCTCCATCTACCTGTCCTATCAACTTTGATCCTCCCCTCCACTTCCTGTGTCCTTTCCTTTAGGCACCCTCTGTCCCTTCTCTTTCCTTTTCCCTCATCCCCTTCCTCCACCCCTCTTCCCCTGCGTTACCCCTCCCCCTTCCTCCCTCCTCCTATCTCCCCTGCCCATGGCATCTCTGCTCTCCCCCTCCCTCTCCCACTCCCCTTCCTCCTCTTCCTCTCTTGGCAGATCCCCGGACTCACACACGCTCAGTGAACATTCGTGCGCCGGAGATCATCGCCATCAGTGTCTCGTGTGTGTGCCTTCGTTTGTGATTAGTGTTATTTCGCCATCACGCCACCACTGTTTACGTGTGCCGTCGCCGTCATCCATGTTATGTGCGCCATGTCAACTAGTGTTCGTGATATTTCTCGTCCAGAGTGAACGGCTCCATGTTTTTTGTTTTTCAGTGTCTACATTTTTTGTCCGCCATTTTGATTCTATTGTCTGTGACACCTATATGTAATACTTTACTGTAAAACTCAAGGCTGAAGGTCGGCGTACTATGCTGCTAACAGCCCGCCTTTGTATAAGGTGATCAAAATTATAATAAAGAAAAATAAAAATAGAGAGAGAGAATCAAATGCGCCAGCAGTCGCAGCATGTTTACGTTACCTGAAAAGGAGCTTTTAGTGAAGCTTTATCAGTTCAGCGTTACGATCCTATCCCCGTAGGAAGGGGATTCGAACGGGTAAAGGTCCGTTGACAAATGCAGCTGTTGCAAGAATGATTTCGAAGTTCGAAGCCACGGGTTGTGTAGACGATAGACCCCGTAGTGGCCGACCGAGCACAGAGCGTAATGCTGCTGAGACAGTTCAGAAAGAAATGGAGACTAGCGGGTTCGTCTATGCACGGTGAAGTCAGCGCTCGTACAGTCGCACGTCGCACCGGCATTCCATACACTACTGTTTGGTTGGGACTTTCGTGTTCCCTCCGATGCTATCCACACAAAATCCATCGGATTCATGAGCTGTTACCTGGCGATTTAGTGAAGCGGAGGGAATTTGCGGTTTGGGTATTTCAAAAGATGGTGGAGGTTGACGATTGGATGAGTAACGTTTTGTGGACCGAAGACGCTCATTTCACGCTCCGAGGGTCTCTCAATGCCCACAACTGCAGAATTTTGGCTACCGACAATCCTGGAACTGTCGTGAAAACTCCATTGCACGACGAGAAATTCACGGTATGGGTTGGATTTACCACATCTACCGGTATCGGGCCTTTTTTCTTCGAGGAAATGGGTGATTCTCGTTTTGTAACTGCTACCGTGACGGGTGAGAGGTACGCCGATATGTTACAGAATCGCATCATCCCCAGCCTGGCTGATAAACGCCTGCTGGAACGTACGATATTTATGCAGGATGGCGCTCCACTCCATATTGCTAGACGCGTGAAAGATCTCTTGCACGCGTCGTTTGGTGATGATCGTGTGCTCAGCCACCACTTTCGTCATGCTTGGCCACCTAGGTCCCCAGTATTTTCTATAAAGAACGTCATCTTTGCTTTGTCTTATTTTGTTATGATAATTATTGATATTCTGATCAGATGAAGCACCATCTGTGAGACATTTTTTGAACTTTTGTATTTTTCGGTTCTAATAAAGCCCCATGTTATTCCAAGCATGTGTTTCAATTTGTACCTCTCTATCTACATTATTCCGTGATTTATTCAGTTTTCAAATTTATACCGACTTTTTAATCACCCTTTATATACAGAGTGGTCCACTGATCGTGGGCGGGCCAAATATCTCACGAAATAAGCGTCAAACGAATAAACTACAAAGAACGAAACTTCTCTTGCTTGAAGGGGGAAACCGGATGGCGCTATGGTTGGCCCGTTGGATGGCGCTGCCATAGTTCAAACCCCCATTTTCATTACAAATTCGTGTAGTACGTAAAGAAATATGAATGTTTTATTTTTTAGCTTTGTGATAGATGGCGCTGTAATGGTTACAAACTTATGGCTCACAATTTTAGACGAACATTTGGTAACAGGTAGGTTTTTTAAATTAAAATACAGAACGGAGGTACGTTTGAACATTTTATTTCGGTTGTTCCAATGTGATACATGTACCTTTGTGAACTTATCATTTCTGAGAACGCATGCTGTTACAGCGTGATTACCTGTAAACACCACATTAATGCAATCAATGCTCACGATGTCTGTCAACATCAGTACATTTGGCAATACGTGTAACGAGATTCCTTCCGTAATGTCCGCACATGTACTGACAAATTTGCTGACACGTGTTGTCAGGCGTTGTCGGTGGATCACGATAGCAAATATCGTTCCCCACAGAAAGAAATCCGGGGACGTCTGATCCGGTAAACGTGCGGGCCATGGTATGGTGCTTCCGCGACCAATTCACCTATCATGCAATATGCTGTTCAGTATCGCTTCAACTGTACGGAAGCTGTGCGCCGGACATCCATCATGTGGGAAGTACATCGCCATTCTGTCATGCAGTTAAACATCTTATAGTAACATCGGTATAACGTTACGTAGGAAATCAGCATACATTGCACCATTTAGATTGGCATCGATAAAAAGGGCCAATTATCCTTCCTCCCATAATGCCGCACCATACATTAACCCACCAAGGTCGATGATGGTCCACTTGTCAAAGCCATTGTGGATTTTCCGTTGCGAAATAGTGCATATTATGCCGGTTTACGTTACCGCTGTTGGTGAATGACGCTTCGTCGCTACATAGAACGCGTGCAAAAAATCTTTCATCGTCCGGTAATTTCTCTTGTACCCAGCGGCAGACCTGTACACGACGTTCAAAGTCATCGCCATGCAATTCCTGTTGCATATAAATATGGTACTGGTGCAGTCGATGTTGATGCAACATTCTCAACACCGACGTTTTTGAGATTCCCGATTCTCGCACAATTTGTCTGCTACTGATGTGCGGATTAGCAGCGACAGCAGCTAAAACACCTATTTGGGCATCATCATTTGTTGCAGGTCATGGTTGACGCTTCACATATGGCTGAACACTTCCTGTTTCCTTAAATAACGTAACTATCCGGTGAACGGTCCGGACACTTGGATGATGTCGTCCAGGATACCAAGCAACATACATAGCACACACCAGTTTGTCATTTTGATCACAATAGCCATATATCAACACGATATCGGTCTTTTCCGCAATTGGTAAACGGTCCATTTTAACACGGGTAATGTATCACGAAGCAAATACCATCCGCACTGGCTGAATGTTACGTGATACTACGTACTTATACATTTGTGACTATTAAAGCGCGATCTATGAAAAGCAAAAATGTGGTCCTACTAAGAAATTCACATTTCCTTACGTACCGGTACTACACGAATATGTAGTAAAAATGGGGGTTCGTATTGGAAAAAACGCAGTTGATACCCGTTTGACCTATGGCAGCGCCATCTGGCGGGCCAACCATAGCGCCGTCTGGTTTCCCCCTGCAAGCTAGACGAGCTTCGTTCTTTGTAGTTTTTCATTTGATGCTTATTTCGTGAGATATTTGGCCCGGTCTATTAATGGACCACCCTGTATATTCTTATGCAGGGTGTTACAAAAAGGCACGGCCAAACTTTCAGGAAATATTCCTCACACACAAATAAAGAAAAGATGTTATGTGGACATGTATCCGGAAACGCTTAATCTCCGTGTTAGAGCTCATTTTAGTTTCGTCAGTATGTAGTGTACTTCCTCGATTCACCGACAGTTGGCCCAATTGAAGGAAGATAATGTTGACTTCGGTGCTTATGTTGACATGCGACACATTGCTCTACAGTACCAGTATCAAGCACATCAGTATGTAGCATCAACATATTAGTGTTCATCACGAACGTGGTTTTGCAGTCAGTGCAATGTTTACAAATGTGCAGTTGGCAGTTGCCCATTTGATGTATGGATTAGCACGGGGCAATAGCCGTGGCGCGGTACGTTGTTATCGAGACAGATTTCCAGAACGAAGGTGTCCCGACAGGAAGACGTTCGAAGCAATTGATCGGTGCCTTATGGAGCGCGGAACATTCCAGCCTATGACTCGCGACTGGGGAAGACTTAAAACGACGAGGACACCTGCAATGGACGTGGCAACTCTTCGTGCAGTTGACAATAACCCTAACGTCAGCGTCAGAGAAGTTGCTGCTGTACAAGGTAACGTTGACCACATCACTGTATGGATAGTGCTACGGGAGAACCAGTTGTTTCCGTACCATGTACAGCGTGTGCAGGCACTATCAGCAGCTGATTGGCCCCAACTCGTACACTTGTGCGAATGGTTCATCCAACAATGTGTCAATCCTCATTTCAGTGCTGATGTTCTCTTTACGGATGAGGCTTCATTCCAACGTGATCAAATTGTAAATTTTCACAATCAACATATGTGGGCTGATGAGAATCCGCTTGCAATTGTGCAATCACGTGATAAACACAGATTTTCTGTGAACGTTTGGGTAGGCATTGTTGGTGATGTCTTGATTGGGCCCCATGTTCTTCCACTTACGCTCAATGTAGCACGTTATCATGATTTCATACGGGACACTCTACCTGTGCTGCTAGAACATGTGTCTTTACAAGTACGGCACAACATGTGGTTCATGCACGATGGAGCTCCTGCACATTTCAGTAGAAGTGTTCGTACGCTTCTCAACAACAGATTCGTTGACCGATGGATTGGTAGAGGCGGACCAATTCGATGGCCTCCACGCTCTCCTGACATCAACCCTCTTGACTTTCATTTATGGGGGCATTTGAAAGTCCTTGTCTACGCAACCCAGGTACCAAATGTAGAGACTCTTCATGCTCGTATTGTCGACGGCTGTGATACAATACGCCATTCTCCAGGGCTGCATCAGCGCATCAGGGATTCCATGCGACGGGGGGTGGATGCATGTATCCTCGCTAACGGAGGACATTTTGATCATTTCCTGTAACGGATTGTTTGAAGTCACGCTGGCACGTTCTGTTGCTGTGTGTTTCCATTCCATGATTAATGTGGTTTGAGGAGAAGTAATAAAATGAACTCTAACATGTAAAGTAAGCGTTTCCGGACACATGTCCACATAACATATTTTCATTCTTTGTGTGTGAGGAATGTTTCCTGAAAGTTTGGCCGTACCTTTTTGTAACACCCTGCATACCTGGAGACGTGGCTGTTATCTAATTCTGATATGCTGTCAAAGTATGAAGGGGAGGGTTGTTACAAGTTCTTTATTAGTGTTTTTTTTATTTCTTTTCGTTGGTGAAACCCAAATTTTTCATCGGTGTTTGCATTACTGGTTGTGACTGGTGTAAATCTGTGAATGGAAAAACCAGGCGCCAGTTCTGACGTGCTTTC
Source organism: Schistocerca gregaria (assembly GCF_023897955.1). Lineage (NCBI taxonomy): Eukaryota > Metazoa > Arthropoda > Insecta > Orthoptera > Acrididae > Schistocerca > Schistocerca gregaria. The sequence continues at coordinate 145,594,588 of NC_064923.1, forward strand.
TAGCGCCGGCGTATGCGCGCCAGTACCCTATGTACCTGTGATCGCCTGCAGTCTCCCGTGCTCCTGTATGCACTTCTTCACGTGAGCCGTCGTCCCATAATGGTATTATTGCTGGTTGCCAAGATGTCGGAAGACGGTACCCGTCCTCTCTGTTCATGTTGGCGGGTCGATTGCCTGTTTGTATTGCCTCACTAAACAAAGTTTTCTTATTCAGCAGTAAACAAAAGCACCCTGAAGAAGGTCACTTGCAACAGTGACCGAAACGTCGGTGGTCTCACTTATTGAGAATGCGGTCACAAACGCATAAGAATTTTATTGACTATATTCAGGGTGTCCATAATTGTGACATGTAAGTAAATATCGGGTCAGACGCCAAGAATCGAAAATTTGAGTTATTAGTGAAATTCCGCTGTGAACGCGGAGGTCAACAACTTATTCTGACACAACCGCCAGAACAGTGTTAAACAGACAGTACTCGCGTCTAACACCAATATCGAAGTTCAAATAAATGAGTCATGCTCGAAGTTTCCGCTAATCTCTTGGCGTGCACTTGTATGAACTGCTGACAACTGGAGTAGTTCTGTGGTTTATTTGCAACAATAGACCGTTTCTTAAGTAATAATTACCGATAAATAATGCACAGTATTGCAAAACGGAAAGGAAAACTGCATCAAAATGGAGATAGGGTGGTGAAGGTAAAGCTCAAAGTCAAAGGAAGAATCTGCGCAGGGAAGGAAAGGAATATACACTTATTTCATTAAGGCACAGTAAAGCGTGCTATTTATGGCAGCTCTCAAATTACAACTTTTGGATTCATGTTGATGATCATCAACTGGTCACATGTTTTTCTGGTAGGGATGCGATTGAAGTTACTTCCTGCGTATGCAAAGCCTTTACATGGAAACCTGCTTATAAAAAGAAACTGATAGCGTGGAGTCACAACTGCTGTGGGCAGAATAAAAAAATAGTGGTGTTTCTGTGGGTTTACTTAACAGCAAAGGTTTACTTTACCGAAACAGAACACAAATTTTTCGTGAATGGGTACACTTTTACGTCTTGGGATCGTGATTTTGCTCACATTGAGAATCGAAAGAGGCTGACGATGTGTGAAGTTCCGGAAGATTTAGTTTGCCTCATCAGTGAAGGTTCACACACAACACCATTCGATAAGACTGTTATACAAGAAGTAGACTTTTACGACTTTCATTTAGCTGCTGAAAAATGTAAAATTTCGGCATTGTGAATATTACAAAAACCCAGTGTATGAGACTGACTGCTCATTGGCTAGGGGTACTGCAAGTTCGGTAAGCTCTGAATGCAACCGAAGAGTTCAAGGAAAGTTACATCTTGAAGAGGAACGTGAAGCCTACTCATTTCAACAGGTGCTGTCTCAGGGAAATAGAATAGACTTATCTAAAACGATTCCTTTTGTAGAAGACAACAATAAGTGGTTTTACGGGCAGATTGTGAAATGAGTGTGAATGGGCACGATGGCTCTTATATCGTTATTTATGTTAAAGCCATTGCATACAGAAGGTTCAATTTTCTTGAAATCTTGTATCTTTAGTTCTTAAACCTACTAACAGAGAATAAAATCACATGTATGACAAGAAAAGTTTATAATTTATGTATCTGCTTTGCGAACCCCATCTCCAAATAATATTTTTGGCATTTGATCCAGTATTTACTTACATGCCACATTTTAAGTTCTGGTTTCAAAACTCTGTAGAAAGAGAACCTCTGCATAGAAAGACGTCAAATATCAACACCACATTTTGGACGCATGGCGAAGCTCTTAGAGCAAAAAAGAGTTTTATCAAAAATTTGACAAACAGATGACGCTGTAAGCGACAGAATATGCAAATATACACATCTACAGACGGGCGGCACACGGCTGTACTTCAGTTTGCAATCCGAGATCACCAATATGTGTGTCTCCATGAAAGATCGCACAATGCTGGTAAAGCTCTGTGACAAAAACGGTGACTATACACCAGTGGCCCCGCAGAAGTACCGGCCATTCGATGGTATGAAAAGAAGCATTGATTCGAAGTCTGCTAAGGGTGCAAAGAAAATATTTACAAAGTTCTAAGAGGCAGTTTCTTCTGCAGTGCAATGTGGCAGAGGGAGGAAAGCAGTTGACTTGACATATGACGAAGATGCAGCCGCAGCATTCCAGGAGGGGTCGAGAGGAGGCCTACAAACACGCAGTGCACCGGGAACCGCCCGAAGCTCGACATGCCTCAGAGCACAGTGCATAAAATCCGACATAACTTCCTGCATTGCTATTCAAACAAAATGACACATGTTCAGGACTAGCTTGCTGTTGACCTATCGCTCTGGAAGTTCTTTTTCGCATGGATGTGGACAGTGAATGGCCATGGAACATTCTGTGGACAAACGGATCCGATTTCCATCTCCTAGGACAAATCAATGTGCAGAATTTCAGAATACGGGCAACGGAAAATCCACACACGCATCAACCGGTACCACTTCATTCCGCAATGGTGACTGTAGGGTACGCTTTGATGACAGCATCGTTTATCGTAGGGGCAATTTTTTTACTGTTGGCTGTATTATCAATGGTAAATGCTTTGAGATTCTTCCGTGCACCATCGTCTTTGCAACACTCCAACAGCGCTGATGATTGGGTAGGATGATTTTAATGCAAGATGGCGCTCCTCCTTACATTACACATCCATTGAAGTGGCAGAGGCATTTCGGTAATGGTAGAATTATCAGCCGTCATTTGTTTTCATCCTGGCCGTCCAGATCACCTCATCTTAATACATCTGACTTCTGGCTGTGGTGTTATCTGAAAGATGTTGTGTTCAGTGGTCCAATTACTAACGTAGCTGAACTGAAGGCACGATGGCGCAACATATTCAGAACGTGACCCCCGAGACACTCAGATCTGTAGTGGAACTCGCTATTTCTCGATTTCAGCTTGAAGCAGACGACAGTGGACAGCTTATTGAAAATTTCTTGTGCCAATATCACGACAGTGAGAAACTGATGTGATTTTGTTTTTATTAAAAAAAAACGATTTTTCTCGACGATGTAGTACGATCTTGCCGTGATGGATGGGCATATGTGATTATCTAGTTATCACTACATACAGCTACACATTGATCTACTATTAGAACTATCGCTAAATAGCTACCACAAGGTACACACAACAGTCCACCACAATACCTATCCGTAAATAAATTTTTTCACAGTATCACAATCAATTACTAACATACAGCAATTAACAAGGTGAATTCTCAACAGAATTACGTCAACAACTAAGTCTTGTACTGTTCAGAACTCGCTTATTCCTCTCAGTGCAGCGACTGATTCCATAACCGCCAGGCCCTTACTGTCAGAAAACGTCAGTAGAACTATGAGCAGTGACTACTACAAGGAAGGGGGCAAGATTCTAGCTAAAAGCCTTCCTGCTGTTGCTCCCTGAGGGAAGTTGCAAATTTCGCAATAAATTTAAAGAAGAAGAGAGAAAAAACATATGTAATTCCTTCTGGAAACAACTTGATTACAGTCGGCGTAGTGTGTATCTTTTGGGGTTGTTGAGTTAGGTCCAAGTATGAGATCTTGGCAAAGAGTTGATTGCATATCTTCTAAAAACGTTAGCTTTATTTGTTACCGATAGGTGTGAGATCTGTAAAGGCGTGTAACCTGTACCAATAACAAAATAATCTTATACTCAGAATCTCATACGGGCCGACACAGAATCGTTAAAATGTCATTGTTTGAGATGAAGATATGTCAAGATCATATAGTGAACTTTCAGTCATTTCTCACAAATTCTTGGTTTCAGGACATTTTGCTTACCTAACGGCTTAATGGAGAAAGCTAGTAGGAGAATTCGAGTATATATGCAAGAAATATGCAAGAAATCCCCCCATGAACCATGGACCTTGCCGTTGGTGGGGAGGCTTGCGTGCCTCAGCGATACAGATGGCCGTACCGTAGGTGCAACCACAACGGAGGGGTATCTGTTGAGAGGCCAGACAAACGTGTGGTTCCTCAAGAGGGGCAGCAGCCTTTTCAGTAGTTGCAGGGGCAACAGTCTGGATGATTGACTGATCTGGCCTTGCAACATTAACCAAAACGGCCTTGCTGTGCTGGTACTGCGAACGGCTGAAAGCAAGGGGAAACTACAGCCGTAATTTTTCCCGAGGACATGCAGCTTTACTGTATGATTAAATGATGATGGCATCCTCTTGGGTAAAATATTCCGGAGGTAAAATAGTCCCCCATTCGGATCTCCGGGCGGGGACTACTCAGGAGGATGTCGTTATCAGGAGAAAGAAAACTGGCGTTCTACGGATCGGAGCGTGGAATGTCAGATCCCTTAATCGGGCAGGTAGGTTAGAAAATTTCAAAAGGGAAATGGATAGGTTAAAGTTAGATATAGTGGGAATTAGTGAAGTTCGGTGGCAGGAGGAACAAGACTTCTGGTCAGGTGACTACAGGGTTATAAACACAAAATCTAATAGGGGTAATGCAGGAGTAGGTTTAATAATGAATAGGAAAATAGGAATGCGGGTAAGCTACTACAAACAGCATAGTGAACGCATTATTGTGGCCAAGATAGATACGAAGCCCACACCTACTACAGTAGTACAAGTTTATATGCCAACTAGCTCTGCAGATGATGAAGAAATTGAAGAAATGTACGATGAAATAAAAGAAATTATTCAGATAGTGAAGGGAGACGAAAATTTAATAGTAATGGGTGACTGGAATTCGAGTGTAGGAAAAGGGAGAGAAGGAAACATAGTAGGTGAATATGGATTGGGGCTAAGAAATGAAAGAGGAAGCCGCCTAGTAGAATTTTGCACGGAGCACAACTTAATCATAGCTAACACTTGGTTTAAGAATCATGAAAGAAGGTTGTATACGTGGAAGAACCCTGGAGATACTAAAAGGTATCAGATAGATTATATAATGGTAAGACAGAGGTTTAGGAACCAGGTTTTAAGTAGTAAGACATTTCCAGGGGCAGATGTGGACTCTGACCACAATCTATTGGTTATGACCTGTAGATTAAAACTGGATAAACTGCAAAAATGTGGGAAATTAAGGAGATGGGACCTGGATAAACTGAAAGAACCAGAGGTTGTACAGAGTTTCAGGGAGAGCATAAGGGAACAATTGACAGGAATGGGGGAAAGAAATACAGTAGAAGAAGAATGGGTAGCTCTGAGGGATGTAGTAGTGAAGGCAGCAGAGGATAAAGTAGGTACAAAGACGAGGGCTGCTAGAAATCCTTGGGTAACAGAAGAAATATTGAATTTAATTGATGAAAGGAGAAAATATAAAAATGCAGTAAATGAAGCAGGCAAAAAGGAATACAAACGTCTCAAAAATGAGATCGACAGGAAGTGCAAAATGGCTAAACAGTGATGGCTAGAGGACAAATGTAAGGATGTAGAAGCTTATCTCACTAGGGGTAAGATAGATACTGCCTACAGGAAAATTAAAGAGAAATTTGGAGAGAAGAGAACCACGTGTATGAATATCAAGAGCTCAGATGGCAACCCAGTTCTAAGCAAAGAAGGGAAGGCAGAAAGGTGGAAGGAGTATATAGAAGGTTTATACAAGGGCGATGTACTTGAGGACAATATTATGGAAATGGAAGAGGATGTAGATGAAGACGAAATGGGAGATACGATACTGCGTGAAGAGTTTGACAGAGCACTGAAAGACCTGAGTCGAAACAAGGCCCCCGGAGCAGACAACATTCCATTATAACTACTGACGGCCTTGGGACAACCAGTCCTGACAAAACTCTACCAGCTGGTGAGCAAGATGTATGAGACAGGCGAAATACCCTCAGACTTCAAGAGGAATATAATAATTCCAATCCCAAAGAAAGCAGGTGCTGACAGATGTGAAAATTACCGAACTATCCGTTTAATAAGCCACGGCTGCAAAATACTAACGCGAATTCTTTACAGACGAATGGAAAAACTGGTAGATGCAGACCTCGGGGAGGATCAGTTTGGATTCCGTCGAAATGTTGGAACACGTGAGGCAATACTGACCTTACGACTTATCTTAGAAGAAAGATTACGAAAAGGCAAACCTACGTTTCTAGCATTTGTAGACTTAGAGAAAGCTTTTGACAATGTTGACTGGAATACTCTTTTTCAAATTCTAAAGGTGGCAGTGGTAAAATACAGGGAGCGAAAGGCTATTTAAAATTTGTACTGAAACCAGATGGCAGTCATAAGAGTCGAGGGGTATGAAAGGGAAGCAGTGGTTGGGAAAGGAGTGAGACAGGGTTGTGGCCTCTCCCCGATGTTATTCAATCAGTATATTGAGCAAGCAGTAAAGGAAACAAAAGAAAAATTTGGAGTAGGTATTAAAATTCATGGAGACGAAGTAAAAACTTTGAGGTTCGCCGATGACATTGTAATTCTGTCAGAGACGGCAAAGGACTTGGAAGAGCAGTTGAACGGAATGGACAGTGTCTTGAAAGGAGGATATAAGATGAACATTAACAAAAGCAAAACGAGGATAATGGAATGTAGTCAAATTAAATCGGGTGATGCTGGGGGAATTAGATTAGGAAATGAGACACTTAAAGTAGTAAAGGAGTTTTGCTATTTAGGAAGTAAAATAACTGATGATGGTCGAAGTAGAGAGGATATAAAATGTAGACTGGCAATGGCAAGGAAAGAATTTCTGAAGAAGAGAAATTTGTTAACATCGAATATAGATTTATGTATCAGGAAGTCGTTTCTGAAAGTATTTGTTTGGAGTGTAGCCATGTATGGAACTGAAACATGGACGATAACTAGTTTGGACAAGAAGAGAATAGAAGCTTTCGAAATGTGGTGCTACAGATGAATACTGAAGATAAGGTGGATAGATCACGTAACTAATGAGGAGGTATTGAATAGGATTGGGGAGAAGAGAAGTTTGTGGCACAACTTGACTAGAAGAAGGGATCGGTTGGTAGGACATGTTTTGAGGCATTAAGGGATCACAAATTTAGCATTGGAGGGCAGCGTGGAGGTAAAAATCGTAGAGGGAGACCAAGAGATGAGTACACTAAGCAGATTCAGAAGGATGTAGGTTGCATTAGGTACTGGGAGATGAAGCAGCTTGCACAGGATAGAGTAGCATGGAGAGCTGCATCAAACCAGTCTCAGGACTGAAGACAACAACAACAACATGCAAGAAATGATGCGATGGATATCGTTAGTGAAGCAAAGAAAATGTTACCCAAACTTGAGCTCATTTAAATGAAATTGTCAGTCTCCTAATCCTGCAGAAAGGCACAAAGAAAAATGTTTGATGGCTACGTCATCAGCTGGGTGACTATGAGCTGGTTACATTATTAGACAGTCTCTTTATGCTCTGATGCTTAAGCACACCCTCGCCTTTCTACTGAGATGTTGTGGCGAAAGTGTTATACCAACGTTTTCCAGTTTTGTCCATTATGTAAATACAAAAGCGGCCACTAGTATTAAGAGACGAGCTAGTTTGGCCGTAGAGAAAGCATCCGTTTTGCTCGTAGACGGTTGGATAATACACTCCTGGAAATTGAAATAAGAACACGGTGAATTCATTGTCCCAGGAAGGGGAATCTTTATTGACACATTCCTGGGGTCAGATACATCACATGATCACACTGACAGAACCACAGGCATATAGACACAGGCAACAGAGCATGCACAATGTCGGCACTAGTACAGTGTATATCCACCTTTCGCAGCAATGCAGGCTGCTATTCTCTCATGGAGACGATCGTAGAGATGCTGGATGTAGTCCTGTGGAACGGCTTGCCATGCCATTTCCACCTGGCGCCTCAGTTGGACCAGCGTTCGTGCTGGACGTGCAGACCGCGTGAGACGACGCTTCATCCAGTCCCAAACACGCTCAACGGGGGACAGATCCGGAGATCTTGCTGTCCAGGGTAGTTGACTTACACCTTCTAGAGCACGTTGGGTGGCACGGGATACATGCGGACGTGCACTGTCCTGTTGGAACAGCAAGTTCCCTTGCCGGTCTAGGAATGGTAGAACGATGGGTTCGATGACGGTTTGGATGTACCGTGCATTATTCAGTGTCCCCTCGACGATCACCAGAGGTGTACGGCCAGTGTAGGGGATCGCTTCCCACACCATGATGGCCGATGTTGGCCCTGTGTGCCTCGGTCGTATGCAGTCCTGATTGTGGCGCTCACCTGCACGGCGCCAAGCACGCATACGACCATCATTGGCACCAAGGCAGAAGCGAATCTCATCGCTGAAGACGACACGTCTCCATTCGTCCCTCCATTGACGCCTGTCGCGACACCACTGGAGGCGGGCTGCACGATGTTGGGGCGTGAGCGGAAGACGGCCTAACGGTGTGCGGGACCGTAGCCCAGCTTCAAGGAGACGGTTGCGAATGGTCCTCGCCGATACCCCAGGAGCAACAGTGTCCCTAATTTGCTGGGAAGTGGCGGTGCGGTCCCCTACGGCACTGCGTAGGATCCTACGGTCTTGGCGTGCATCCGTGCGTCGCTGCCTTCCGGTCCCAGGTCAACGGGCACGTGCACCTTCCGCCGACCACTGGCGACAACATCGATGTACTGTGGAGACCTCACGCCCCACGTGTTGAGCAATTCGGCGGTACGTCCACCCGGCCTCCCGCATGCCCACTATACGCCCTTGCTCAAAGTCCGTCAACTGCACATACGTTTCACGTCCACGCTGTCGCGGCATGCTACCAGTGTTAAAGACTGCGATGGAGCTCCGTATGCCACGGCAAACTAGCTGACACTGAGGGCGGCGGTGCACAAATGCTGCGCAGCTAGCGCCATTCGACGGCCAACACCGCGGTTCCTGGTGTGTCCGCTGTGCCGTGCGTGTGATCATTGCTTGTACAGCCCTCTCGCAGTGTCCGGAGCAAGTATGGTGGGTCTGACACACCGGTGTCAATGTGTTCATTTTTCAGTTTCCAGGAGTGTATATCCAAAGATTTATTTTATCTTGACTTGGAGATTTCTTCACTGATATCTACAATATCTTGGGAGTGGGTTGGTCTCTCTTTCTGGGCTTTATCAGATTGGGTGCACAGGAGTGCTTCTAGTTGCAGTGCTCTAAATTTCAACGCCTTGGTCGCCAACACTTGATATCGGGAAATTACACTTGTCGACGGACTGTGATTAATCTTAGAAGTAAGGATCTGGATGATGTCATGGTTTCTGTGTTGGAAAAAGGTTTAAGCTTTGACCCACGTCTAGAAGCATTCCCATGGAATACATTCCTTCTGTTGAACAAGCTGTGTTTCGTCTTCCAGAAGAACAGGCGGAAGAGATTAGACAGGAGATTTCTCCCTTTTGCGTCGGGCTCGGCCTCCAAAAAGTAACATTTTTTCAGCTGAACCAGCAGCTATTTGGTCTGTTAGTGAGGACCCTGAATAGTTAATTTTACCAGCAGACAAAGGTAATGCTACCGTTTTAATCTCAAAGGCAGATTATGTGAATAATATGTATGATTTACTTAAGGATCCGTCGTATCGTATAGTACAGAAGGATCCCACGGATCGAATAAAACGGACGATGATTTCACTTCTGAAGATTTCTTTATCTGAGGACACTATTAAAAAACTACGTCCTGATGCGGCCGTTCCACGTAGATTATGCGGTTTGCCAAAGATCCATAAGGAGGGGTCCCATTGCGCTCTATTGTTTCTAATTTGGGTGCACCAACTTACGACTTGGCAAAATATTTAGCGTCGGCTCCCAGTCCTCATGTGGGTAAATGTGAACACCACATTTCCAGTTCCATGGATTTTGTTAAGCGTTTCAAGTTGCTACGTCTTGGTCCATCTGATGTACTTGTTAGTTTTGATGTGGTGTCACTTTTTACTCGTGCCCCTCTTGAAGAATCATTGATTTTAATTAATGAAAAACTTGATTTGAAAATGACAAAGTTCTTCCGTCATGTTTTGACGCCCACCTCTTTTTATTAGATGATAAATTTTTTGAAGAAACCGACACTGTTGCTATGGGGAGTCCTTTATCCCCCATAGTCGCTATTCTTTTTATGGTCCTGAAAACATTATTTTTGAAGCCTTCTTGTTTTCTGAGATATGTTGACGATATGTTTCTTGTTTGGCCACATGGAGTAGTCTCGTAGCCCCCGTTATTGAGCGATTTTAACTGTCTTCATCCGAACATCAAATTCAGGATGGAAATTGAAAAGGAGGGAAAGTTACCTGTTTTGGATGTACTAGTTTATAGAAGAGAAGACGAAACTCTTGGACACAGTGTTTACAGGAAAGCGACTCATACCGACAGGTATTTACATTCTGCCAATTGCCATACACCTTTTCAACGTACAGGAGTCCTTCGGACCTTGGTTAAACGAGCATATGCTTTCTCGGGTGCTGAGAATTTACCACAGGAGCTGCAACACCTTAACGACGTGTTCAATAATAACGGCTATACAGACCGACAAATTCGACATGCTTTTGAGTTTGGACCTCCACCTGAACCTTCTGAAGACACCTATAGGTCTGTGACTTTTCTTCTGTTTGTTGGCAATGTGTCTTCCAAGATAGGTAGACTTTTGAAGAAATATGAGATCAGATGTGTTTTTAGTACGCCAGCTAAGATTCGAGCACTTCTTGGTTCTAAGATGATTTAGATTTGAGGAACTCTGGCGTTACAAAATACCGTATGAATGGGGGAAAATGTACATTGGCCAAACTATTCGTACCGTCAACGACAAATGTATTGATCATCATCGCCATGCGTGATTATTACAACCAGATAAATCGGCGGTGGCTGAGAAGTAGATCATATCATTAATCGTGATAATGGATACCCGTTAAGTAAAACATGGAATCCTGTTTTATCACATATGAAGAACGGCATCTGAATCGGCCGGCTATGAATAATCATTTGTAACAATATATTGTTTTTAACAGTATTCACCACCGGAGCGCTGCAACTCTTTTTGCGCCAGGGGGCAGCAGAAATGATTGAGCGTAAGCGCACTGTATTTACCGCATGCGCTGTTGTACTTCCGATGCGTATATAAGTGCAATTTTTTGCGAGTGGAATCAGTCATCGGCGATAGCAGCGTAGCTTTTCTCACCTGATAAAAGCGGACACGTGAACCGCTGAAATACTGTATTCTGATGACAGTTTGATCCGGCTGGAAACCAGACACGAATTTGATGTACTAATACGCCAGGGAAGTCTACATAGTTACACCCTCAAACATGATATGCACTTCTACGAAGATGAATAACGAAAGAAGTCCAGCTAATCTATGACGCAATTTGTAACATCGAGCAGGTCTCTCTTCATAGCGAACGTCGATCTGTAACCAAAGCATAGAGAAGGGGCATGATGGTTTTACTGCCATACATTTCACCTGTGCTCAAGATAGGTGTGGCATGTTCATCACGGCAAACATTGTTTCTGCTGCAGTGTGTCCTTTGCCAATAGCTCTAACTCCATAAAACGACCTAACATTTACTTCAAAATAATTATCTTTACACTTATCACAATTCCAAACTTAATGAGAGTATTTACAACTGTCACAATTAATGATAAGTTTCTTTCCTAGTCCATCTGATACCTCAGAGTCTTCATGCCAACTAACTGGCATATTTTACAATACATACATTCACCTAACACCCTTTTTAGGACGTCTAAATCTATCAGAATATAACCTAAACTACCATTTACATCACTTTCGTTTTGAGAAAACTGTGTATGACAACGTTTTCTTTTAATCTTCAAAACACTAATGGGTGTTTTCTAGATACTGGTGAGTTTGCCTGTACTTCATTGTCTGTAGCTCCACACGCCACGTGTTGAACACAATGTTTCCCTTTATTCGAAAATGTATTATCATAAAACCCACGTTTCTTAAACGCTTCGTTTTGGTGTCACAGTTTACGTTTTGAGAGATTTAGCAATCTATTCGTCACTTTTCCTCAGAAAATGTTATCACCTTGAAATACAACGCGTATTTATGCTATGAAACGATATGATACTATTTTTGACAGTGCTACCAATCCAAACATGTAATTTAACCTTTATAACACAGCAACCCACAGCTTTTCATACAAAAAATTAGCTATTTTATTAGATCTTGAACTAATGCGTGTAAAAATTTTAACATTTTCAACTGATTATATTTAAAAAAATATATATATCATGTGAGATTATAAGTAATACGTATATCATTTTATTTGGGAAATTGCAAATTTTATAATAAGATGAAAATCGGAAAATGTGAAAAAAAAGTTGTTCCATTCTAATCCCCCTTAAGTTATTTCATGTTAAATATTTTACATATAAAATAAATTTCAAAAATTAGTATTTCGACAACGCTTTAAGCGATTTTTACAACCAAACTGTGTATGGACAGTCCTCATTGAGCAATACTGGACTCTCATAGCAGATTTTTTATAAACATTACCTATGTCGGATTACAGGCCAGAATATAGATTCTCTTTATTCACATAAATAAGATATGAAATATTGAAAGCAGTAGACATAATTACTCAGTAGACATAATTAGGAATTTATGAATGTAGTTACATCCAATTTTTTGTGTTCATTAGTAGCATATCAACGCTAAGTAGTGTTCACTTGAAGAAACCATTATTTGTCAACAAAATATTTGCGACGGTTCGTTTGGCTGTTGGGTTTGAGATCTGGATCAGATAGTACACACGTGCTGCGGTACATCACGTTTTGAGTGTTGTGAGATTTTTGTAATGTTGAGTTAAGGACTTGTAATACTCGTATGTATCAGTAGCGGAAACTGAAATATTGTCACCTTGGCATCTAAGAATATTTTTGTGGCATGCAGATGGTTAAGTTGTGGATTTCTGATATTAATGTGTGTCGTTGACAATCACTCTAAAACGTGTTGAACTTTCAGGCTCCAAATATTTTGCATAGGCCAATCTCAACTCTAACAACTTCAATGGAGTAATTTTTATGAGTGAGCATAGGTGAAGGTCATTAGTTCACTATTGAGGAACTTGATCACTCAACTAGAGTTCAGTGAACTTTGGCGATTTTTCAAAGCTTGACGACGAAGTGAGATACTGTTCTCTTTTCTTTAGTACTTCACTCACACGATCATTATGTTAGTGATGAAGATTTATCAACTGTGATCAGTGTTATTTTATTTAATATAAACTCCGTTTTGTGAAAATTTAAAATCCTGTGAGTAGCGAAACTTAGCTTCACTGCAAATTACTCCTTGTACTTATTTGGGCTTGTGAGTATTTTTTTTTTTTAGCTTAATGCGACAAATGCCTTGGTTGTCCTATAGACTGTTGTGTAGTCCACAATTAAAAATTCAATATGTCAAATGTCCTACGAACAGTCACTTTTTGATGTACAATTTATTATCCATGAAGCTGCTTATGGCAACTTGGTAGCTATTGATAGAACAATTACTTTGTTGAGACAATACGTTTTAGCTTGTCCATTCATCATTTATTATCTATAACGATAGGTTGGTTTCATTTGAGAACAGTCATATGCAATTAACATATCAATAAAGATGCAACATGTTGATGGTAATGATAAATAAAGTACATCATCACCCAGATGATTATGGCTAAAAAACTAATCAAATTTAGCACCAATATACCTTAAACGGTAATTAAAATATCACTAAAGACACTGTTTTAAAATATTAATCAAAATAATCAAACAACCAGATTTTCTGTAGCTTTAAAGTAGTTATGATGACAAAGTTAGTAAACAGAATGTTATAAAACTCACAACAATTAATGTATTGATGATAGTGAACAAAAACATTAACATTTTGGTAATGACATTAAAATTGCTTCTAACATACATAAAATACTTACAGCAAACTACAGTGCCCCTGTGATTGCCTATTTATTTTATGATGCACAATATGTCTCTTGTTATCAGAAGTTAACAAAAGCCTTTAACCATTTTTTATAATTCCAGAACGCTCAGTTCCACCTTAAGGACACCACAAAGGCTTTACCTTTCTCACATACTATTCTCAACATCGATTCTATGTGACATTTCATCTTTTTCATTCCAAATCAAAGTCCAGGCGAACTATGTCGACCTAATAAACCAGGCATGTGATGTTAGCTGCTGTTAATGATTTCATCACTTGTCACATTTAAATGAAGGAGTCAGTCCTGCAGCAGCAGCAGCAGCAGCATGGTGAGTGATGAGTCATGTATCTCCATTCTGAGGTGTCCCCCACAATCTAGCACTCAGACACCACCAGGAGTGACTGTAAATGCTTGCAGTGTGCTTATACACAGGCCGGCTAGAGCATTATGACCACCAGTCTACTGTTGGTAGAAATCCATACTGGAGATAGCCGCGTCATCTAGCGGCCAATGACTCCAAGTAAGATAAAAACTCAGTGCGTGTTGTATCAGTGAACCTACTGTCCCTCTGTAGAATGGGTAAGGCGCGATCTGTCTCAGTTTGACCGTGTGCAGATTGTGTTGGCTCCGAGGCTTAGCAGTAGCATGTCGGGAACTGCATGTCTTGCCAGGTGTTCGAGGAGTGTTGTGGTGACTGTCAGCAACATGTGGCGAAACCAAGATGAAACCATGTCCAGACGTCGTGAGGTTGGTCGGCCACCCCTTGTTGCAGAAGTCATACACCATTAGTTGGTTATAATTGTAAAACAGGAGAGGGGGAGAACTGATACAGAACTAACCGAAGACTACAACTGCGTCTGAACACACAGTGCACCAAACACACGCAACGGTGATAGTCCACAGACGACGACCCACGCATATACCAGTCTTAACATCACTACATCACCAACTATAACTGAAATTGACATTTGATCATCTGCACTGGACGTTGGTGCTGTGGCAGAGCGTTGCATAATCTGATGATTCCCATTACCTTCTTCGTCACACCGATGGCAGGGCACGAATCAGTTGTGTTCCAGGGGAACAGTTCCTTGACCTGTACTGTGGGACAGAGACACGCTGCGACGGCTCCATTATGCTCTGGGGAACATTTATGCGGGAATCCATGGGTCCAGTGGAGCCCATAACAGGCAACATGACACCCAAGGAGTGTCGTACACTGGTTAGAACCACATGCATCTCTTCATGAGGATCATGTTTCATGGTGGGAGTATCATTTCTCAACAAGGTAATAATCCGCCATGTCGCAAGGCCTGGAGTGTGACGGAGTGGTTTGAGGAACACAGTGGAGAGTTCCAATTGATGTGCTGGCGGCCCAACTCGTCAGATCCGAACCTGATAAAACACACCTCGGATGTGATTGAACGTGATGTCAGAGCTCATCGCCCTGTCCCCAGAATTTACAGGAATTAGGTGATGTGGGTGCTCCCTTCAACGATCTACCAAGGCCTCATTGTTTCCATGCCACGACGCATCGGCGCCGTTATGTGTGCCAAAGGTGGACATACAAGTTATTAGGTAGGTGGTCATAATTTCCTGGCTGATCATAAACAAAATGTCTGAAGTCACGTAACTGCACACAAAACATATTACTTTCAACCATTGGGTCTAATTACGTAAACTGTCAGAAATGAAAAGACGGATGTTAAGAACGTTATCCTGACTGATATACACGGTTTATCAGAATATAAAGCACATGAATTTCGTCAGATTGTGCAAAGTGGTGTAGGGATGGCAATTGATTTTTTTACTGTTGCACTTGTAATACAGCTTGCATAACAAACCTGAAAGTAAAATGGAAGTGCACAACACACAATAAAATATCAATTCATGACAACAACTTTTAGAAATCAAATATTGTAACCTAATACAAAACAAAATGAATTTGTTGATTACAAGGAATCTCAGCTTAAGGCTTCTGCAGTATCCATTACTTATGATGAGTTTATCTAAGGTAATATGAATAGGTAATACATTATAAACTAATCATTTACTAACACTCTCTTCTCTTCTGAATTTGTCAAATTATGCAATGAATGTATCAATCATTTCTTGTATTTTCTGTTATATTATTGATCTATAATTAAAAATTCTCACTGAGTATTCTACACCTTGCATCACATACGATATTTTTTCCATACATAATTACATAGGAAAGTGTATTAGTTGGTACGTTATCACTGAATGTAAGCCATAGATTCATCATTGTTTCTCGTGTAGTTACTGTCTTTTTTTCTACATGTTATATCTGTAACACACACAGTACAGTTTGTTGTGAAGATATGTGGACTTATGTCGACATCTCCTTCCAGCTGTGTAACTTTTTCTTAGTGTCATGACAAGAATCGTAAGCTGTGAGACAGTTAACAGATAGTTCCACATTCATCTCTTCTGGGTATACTTCATTCCATCCATTTTTCTAGTAGAGGTTACATGAAGATCATATAAAAATGAAACAGTCACGCTGTTACTCTTACAGTTAGTCTGAAATACAACAAATAGAAACTTTGGCATATCATATTCAATTGAGTTATAGTACTAAACCCCCTAACACGAAGATGTCCTAGACTTACACTCCAAATAAAACATGCAGTACCGTCACAGTCCCACATTACTTGCTAAAAACTTCTAAATATCTCACAGGCATTTACAGTAAGTGAAGAACTTCAGTTTTGTTACTTTCTTTTTTACTATTATTAATGATATGACCTTATGAAGATATTTTATCAGAAAAAGAGGATGTCACATACACTAAACAGATGGGGAAATAAATGTATGTTCCATTATGTCCATCCTCTGGTTATGGTTACAAAGTTAAATAGCTTTGCAATGTAATTGTTAATACTTTGTTGGATTCTCATCACTAGTATGTCTATCAGAACTTCTGTACAACTGATCATGTTTAGGATGGCTCCATTTATCTTCATTATGATGTCTTTGTCCTTGCTAGGTATATTCAGGTAGTTTTTAGTCTCCTCATTCACAGGGAAAGGCTGAGATAGATGGCTTTCCGTCTTATTCAGTTACAAAGCACAGAATCAATACTACATTATAGTAATAACTATTACAATGGTGCCATTACGATCAATTAACCATTCATTTTTGTTAATTACAGTTAAAAACAGCTTTTGAATTTAATCAAGCACATGAACTAACAGTGGATGGAATGGTCCATAATATACAGGTGCACCAAACTCAGCACTGGCTTTCAATAAAGCACAGACGGTTTTCTATCTATGAAAGGGATCATTGACTTTACAAGCATACTGTCAGCCAAATTACAGCTTACATCAGCGAGTTGAACTATCATAACATAAGGAACGTCATTAGAAACAGTCTCTTTTTTAGCTGCAATAGTATCGATACTGAAACCTAACAAGCCTCCAATGCCGCTTTTATATCCATATACACTTTAAATGATCTCACCATTTAATTTATGGCAACACTCACTTTGTTTAACATGTATCGTACCTGTATTTGTATGATTTAATGTTTTTAAACCTTGCAAAGTATATTTATGAACAGGAAGTACTAAACTAAACTCCACCCAGACAGGCAATCAAAGTGTAAAGGTACCAGTCGGCCTACAGGTCATCCTCAGTAAACAGGCGTCACTGGCTGTGGATATGGAGTCGCAGGTGGTCAGCATACTGCTCTACTGGCCATATGCCATTGTACGAGGCTGGAGCCGATACTTAACAATCAAGTAGCTTCTCAGGCTCACAAGGGCTAAAGTGCACCTCGCTTGCCAATAGCGCTGGGCAGACTTGATGGTCACCCATCCAAGTGATAGCCCTGGACAATAGCGCTTAATTACTGTGGTCTGACGGGAACCAGTGTTACAACTGCAACAAGGACGTTGACAACAGTAACTACTACTTTTTCTCAATCACAACACACTTTTTAAACTTTGTTATGTATATTTATCAACAGTATTTACTAAACTAAACTAAACTCCACCCAAACAGACCATCAAGGCCCAGTGGTACCAGTCGGCCGCCGTGTCATCCTAAGCACACAGGCGTCACTGGCTGCGGGTACTGAGTGGCATGTGGTCAGCTCTCCCAGCCATATGCCACTTTACGAGACCGGAATGATAATTCTCAATCAAGTAGCTCCTCACGTTTGAATGTGTCATTTGGAATGAAATACGTTGCATAAAAACCAATCAGTCTACACTATTATAGCTATGAATCCTCAATCAACTGATGAAATCTCATTTACCTAAAGTGATCTACCCTTTAATTAGTTATTAAATGAAGGTAAATTGGAAACCGTGTTTCAGAATAGAAGTCATAGAATAAGAATGCTAAACTTCCACCTAACTTAATTCGATGTTCAGCAATAGTGTCAAGTGGATGTGGACGAACAACATTAGTAATACATAACTATATTCTAACTCCTGGTTCACTGAACTGGAGTAAAATAAATCATGCATACATTTTCCGAAACTAATATAAATCGAAACACCAAAAGCTTATAAAGCAACGTAAAAAGACTGAAGAAGCCCCAGGTGTGTCATTATTATCGTTTATTAGGGCCCATGTAGACATTTCATCTGTGGATGAAGTCAAGGTAACTGAATTGGGTTGTTCTCTGATTTATATTTGAGATTCAAGATAATGTAAGAAAGTATTTTATTAGATGTAGATTTTAAGCGGTAAGCTCTTTTTACTTACCCCAAACATACTCAGAGGTAGCTAAACAATTGTTCAGTGCATCCACAACTGTTTAAATATATTTCCGCAAAATGACTCAGATCTATATCGCATTTACTGTGAATTTGTTGTTGGTGATATGAAGTTCGGTACATTCAAAGAACGTAGGTGGAATGACGACTTCGCTGTACATACAGTTGATTTAACACGTCATGAACGTGATGAAAAGTATGAAAATAAAATAGCCAGTTACAAAACACACACACACACACCCACACACACACACACACACACACACACACACACACACACCAAGGGTAGTTGGCACTTAGGGTCAAGAATCTGCTACTGCAGTAGTGTAATTTATGCCCGATCCAATAATCGAGCCGTTTTCAACACAACTTTAGGCCATTTTTCGAGCTTTGTCATCGAAATTTGTCGAGATCAGTATCTTCCAATAAAAAGCGCTTGACAAGAACACACTTACATCATCTTCACAACCTGTTATCTGGTCATTAGTGTAGCTCCTCAGGTATCTGAGTTGCATGGCTGGCGGTCACGGAAAGTTGAAACAGATGCATGGAATAAAGTGGAAAACACGATCTCACCTGTCAAATGTAGTTTATGTGAAAGGAAAAACGAAACAGATAAATATTTATTTTCCTGCAAACATTAATTCCGTTAGTGTGAACAGTCACGTAATCCCACTATTCAGTCAGTTGCCACGTTTACTGATACCACATCATGTGCTAGAAATCTTAGCAATACTAAAAATTATAATACACTCCTGGAAATTGAAATAAGAACACCGTGAATTCATTGTCCCAGGAAGGGGAAACTTTATTGACACATTCCTGGGGTCAGATACATCACATGATCACACTGACAGAACCACAGGCACATAGACACAGGCAACAGAGCATGCACAATGTCGGCACTAGTACAGTGTATATCCACCTTTCGCAGCAATGCAGGCAGCTATTCTCCCATGGAGACGATCGTAGAGATGCTGGATGTAGTCCTGTGGAACGGCTTGCCATGCCATTTCCACCTGGCGCCTCAGTTGGACCAGCGTTCGTGCTGGACGTGCAGACCGCGTGAGACGACGCTTCATACAGTCCCAAACATGCTCAATGGGGGACAGATCCGGAGATCTTGCTGGCCAAGGTAGTTGACGTACACCTTCTAGAGCACGTTGGGTGGCACGGGATACATGCGGACGTGCATTGTCCTGTTGGAACAGCAAGTTCCCTTGCCGGTCTAGGAATGGTAGAACGATGGTTACGATGACGGTTTGGATGTACCATGCACTATTCAGTGTCCCCTCGACGATCACCAGAGGTGTACGGCCAGTGTAGGAGATCGCTCCCCACACCATGATGCCGGGTGTTGGCCCTGTGTGCCTCGGTCGTATGCAGTCCTGATTGTGGCGCTCACCTGCACGGCGCCAAACACGCATACGACCATCATTGGCACCAAGGCAGAAGCGACTCTCATCGCTGAAGACGACACGTCTCCATTCGTCCCTCCATCCACGCCTATCGCGACACCACTGGAGGCGGGTTGCACGATGTTGGGGCGTGAGCGGAAGACGGCCTAACGGTGTGCGGGACCGTAGCCCAGCTTCAAGGAGACGGTTGCGAATGGTCCTCGCCGATACCCCAGGAGCAACAGTGTCCCTAATTTGCTGGGAAGTGGCGGTGCGGTCCCCTACGGCACTGCGTAGGATCTTACGGTCTTGGCATGCATCCGTGCGTCGCTGCGGTCAGGTCCCAGGTCGACGGGCACGTGCACCTTCCGCCGACCACTGGCGACAACATCGATGTACTGTGGAGACCTCACGCCCCACGTGTTGAGCAATTCGGCGGTACGTCCACCCGGCCTCACGCATGTCCACTATACGCCCTCGCTCAAAGTCCGTCAACTGCACATACGGTTCACGTCCACGCTGTCGCGGCATGCTACCAGTGTTAAAGACTGCAATGGAGCTCCGTATGCCACGGCAAACAAACTGGCTGACACTGACGGCGGCGGTGCACAAATGCTGCGCAGCTAGCGCCATTCGACGGCCAACATCGGATTCCTGGTGTGTCCGCTGTGCCGTGCGTGTGATCATTGCTTGTACAGCCCTCTCGCAGTGTCCAGAGCAAGTATGGTGGGTCTGACACACCGGTGTCAATGTGTTCTTTTTTCCATTTCCAGGAGTGTATCATAACAGAAATTAGGTAGGTTATAAAGTCATATAATTAGTTCAGAACATGTTGTTTCACATAAGTGTGGCTGATCGTTCTTACCTCATTAATTAGTTGAGCATGGTGGGATGTGCTTAGAAGTAGAGTGTAACTTTATAAATTCTCCTACTGCTAGAATCATCGGTACTGATATGTCTTGCAGATTCCTGACGGGAGTGCAGTTTGCCGAGGGGTCAGAGGAACCGGCTACAAGAAGATCGAAGTTTAATAGCAGAATGACTGTATGCACTGAAATCCCTGGGCTATCAGGACAGAGCGTTTGAGTTTATATTTCTGGAAAGGGGGCAAAATAAGTTACTGCCAGTTGCACTTAACATATAAACTTTATTTCTTAAAACACAGAATCACACAAGCAAGACTCAAATCCTCTCAAGGTTTTAACGGAAGACCTCCTTTGATTTAATTTAGATCGACTGAAGACCACATCTAAAATCCAAGGCACAAGGCCTAAGCAAGGGATTGAGGTACAGGAGTTCTTCTGTAGGTTCCACATCTTTAAAAAAATTTTTTTGTCTTCATTATAAGCAGGTTGAGAGCCAAAGCTTAAATTTTTCCCATAGAACTCGGATGAAGGCCTCCCATTAATCAAGAACAGTGTTACGGCTTAAGGCCGAGATAAAGATTTTCAGACTGAAAATTGGGCTGAAGGCCGCATGTCAACAACGCAATTTAATGGTTTAAGGCCTAGGAAGAAGAGTTTTCAGTTTGAAAAGGCTAAAGGCCTTATCTTAAAATACTTCGTGTAAAACTCGGTTGAAGACCTCATGCTAGAGAATAACAATCTTTTGACTTAAGGGCAAGACAAGTTTTTAATTTACGAGAGATTTAAAACTCGGCTGAAGGCCACACACAATGCAGAAAACAATTTTAGTGCTTAAGGCTTAGAGGGAAGAGGTTCAAAATTTCAACTAAAATAGGGTAAATGCTTTATCCTAAAATGCTTCGCATAAAACTCGGCTCATGGTCACATACAAAACCCAACTACTCTCACGGCTTAAACCCCAGACAAAGAAATTCCCAATTTTTAATTTAAGCTGGGAATTTCGGTTGAAGGCCAAATACAAACAAGAAAATATTTCTTACGGCTTAAAGCCTAGACAAAAATTTTCAACTTTTCATCTGAAAAGGCTGGAAACTCGGCTGAAGGCCACATACCAACTTAAAATAAATTTACGACTTAAGGCCTATGCACAAGGAATTTTCAGTTTTAATTTTGAAAGGCTGTAGTTCTGCTGAAGGCCACATACCGAACAAGAAACAATTTTTTTATGGCTTAAGGCCTTGAAGAAAGGCTTTGCTATTTTAATAAGTTAAAACTCGGCTGAAGGCCACACACACACAGAGTACTTAAGACTAAAAAGGAAATCACTAAGTAAAACGCAAGGTGCGGTGCTCAGAAGGTTCCCAGGATCGGCCTGGGAAGGTAGCATTAACGCACGTTCAGGTAAGACCGGTAGCCAGACCTACAACTTCTTAATCGGAAGGCAACCCCAGTGAAACCAGCTGAGGAACCAACCAATCAGGTCAGTTCTGCTCCACCCGACCAGCAAAACGACAACAAGATGTTAATAGCACAACCTTCTGGACACTGGTGCCCAATCCGGCCAAGTCAGAATAAACACCCAAAACTACCAACAACTCAGCTGTTGAACTACATGCAATGCTGAAGACTGAAGACCATCAATATCACGAGGAAAATACAATGCCGAAAACAAGGTCAATTACCAGGGCAGGTAACCGGTACGCCAACCACCACAAGGCAGAAGATACCTCTGGTACACTTCATTAATGAAGGAATGAATTAAATTAAGTTAAATACCATGCAGGAAGACGGCTGCAATTCCAGCCGACTTGAAAGCACACACGTTGTTGCTCACAGGAACATCCCAGAAGGTGACAATCAGGATCAAACAGAGAGATATGATAGCAGTTGAGCCTTAATAATAGGTTAAGTGAGCACTCAACTTTAGTGTCCAGGATCGGTGGGCGACGAACTTCGTAACCCTCACAAGAAGCGCCTTGCAACTCCAACCGCGCGTGTACTCAGCCAGAGGCTCCGGCCTGTCCCCACGCCACGGAGACTTCGCCGCTGCTCTGCCCCAACCAACCGACGGCCTAGGCCTGGAAACGCTCAAAGGACCAAACACACGACCGACAAACGACCAACCTCCAGCAACCTTCCATCGGACAGTTCATGTGTGTCGCTAGCGGTCGGCGAGCACTGGCTGTCCGCATCTCACTGGTGTCTCGTCCCAGACTTCACTACTGCTGCGACTCGACCACACTTCTGGCCCGTCTCCAACTTACCCCCAGACACAAAACAGCCCGGAAGTACTATCGGTCGCTCCAGAGATGGTACAACAGTGCACTGTCGATACGCGCTGCTGCTGCCACTCACAGGCAAGTAAGGCAGGAAGTTAGTGATACCAGTAAATGGAATAAGAAAACGAGGCGCCAGTACCGTAATAGAAGAAGACAAACAAATAAATGGCATGATCATAAGCCGTGCACGGCTAATCAATCAGCAGAAGTGTCCACTTGTGGAAAATCACCTTTGAAGTGGTGTGACACTTCACTCCGGCATCTCAGCAAATGGGTAGGAACGTTCAAACGAAGATATTTTACTAAACAGTAACATTCCGATTTTGAGATAATTCTAAGAGTGGGTGCTCTACTAAAGACTTAGATACAGCAGCTGGATTAGCTACAAAAAAGTACTATTCCCAAATGTCCTGAGAAGCCTGTAAGATGCCCAGGCATTGAAACCCGCGTAGACGTGTGTCAAGACACCCCGGTCAGCTGTGGAATGACAACGTAATTGTCGGCTGCCATACGGCCACACAGCCACGAGTGACAGTCTGGCATACCATTTCTTTTCATAGCAGGACACCTTCGGCTGTCATCCGAGGCATCCTTAGAGCACAGCAGTACGTCGACGGCATTATACACCCCGTTTTATTGCTCTTCATAGCAAGCCATCCTGAGCTTATATTTCAGCAAGATAATGCCCGCCCGCACACGGCGAGAATTTCTACTGCTTGTCTTCGTGCTTGCCAAACCCTACCTTGGTCAGTAAGATCGCCGGGTCTCTCCCCAATTGAGAATGTTTCACCATCTACTGGGTGATGAAAAAGTCTTTTTGAATTTGAAAGCTTAATAAACCACGGAATAATGTAGATAGAGAGGTAAAAATTGACATACATGCTTCGAATGACATGGGGTTTTATTAGAACAATAAAAAAAAGTATTGCTAGACGCGTGAAAGATCTCTTGCGCGCGTCGTTTGTTGATGATCGTGTGCTCAGCTGCCACTTTCGTCATGCTTGGCCTCCCAGGTCCCCAGACCTCAGTCCGTGCGATTATTGGCTTTGGGGTTACCTGAAGTCGCAAGTGTATCGTGATCGACCGACATATCTAGGGATGCACAAAGACAACACCGGACTCCAATGCCCCACCATAACTCCGGACATGCTTTACAGTGCTGTTCACAACATTCCTCGACTACAGCTATTGTTGTGGAATGATGGTGGACATATTGAGCATTTCCTGTAAAGAACATCATCTTTGCTTTGTCATACTTTGTTATGCTAATTATTGCTATTCTGATTAGATGAAGCTCCATCTGTCGTAAATTTTTTGAACTTCTGTATTTTTTGGTTCTAATAAGACCCCATGTCATTCCAAGCATGTGTGATAATTTGTACCTGTCAATCTACTTCATTCCGTGATTTATTCAGGTTTCAAATTTATACTGATTTTTTTATCACCGGTACATCTACGTGATTATTATTCACAATAAAGTGCCTGGAAGATGGATCAATGAACCAAATTCAAGCCTTTTCAACCGCTCCATTCTCCAACGGCACGTGGAAAGAAACGAGCACTTACGTTTTTCTGTGCGATCCCTTATTTCTCTTATTTTATGGTGATGATCATTCCTCCCTATGTAGATGGGTTCCAACAGAACGTTTTCGCAATCGGAGGAGAAAACTAGTAATTGAAATTTCATGAGAAGGCAACGAAAAACGCCTTTGTTTTAATTATTGCCATTCTAGCTCACATATCATGTCTGTGGCACTATTTCCCCAATTTCGTGATAATGATGTGGATCCCACACTGCACAGCGATACGTACTCCAGGATAGGGCGGACAATGAACCACAGTCTTTGGTTTGATCGTTCCAGTTTAGGTAATTTGTAAGTATTTAGTTGAATTTACAGCCCTCAGATTTGTGTGATTTACCGCGTAATCGAAATTTAGCGGATTTCTTTTAGTACTCATGTGAATAACTTCACACTTTTCTTTGTTCAGGTTCAATTGCCACTTTTCACACCATACACATATCTCATGTACACCATTTCACAATTTGTTTTGGTCATGGGATGACTTTACAAGAAGGTAAATGACAGCATCATCTGCAAACAATCTAAGAGAGCAACTCAAATTGCCTCCAGTGTCGTTACTAGAACAGGAACACTAGACGGCCTGTAACACTTCCTTGGGGAAAGTCGGATGTTAGTTCTAGTTTAACTCGATGACTTTCCGTCTGTTACTATGAACTGTGACCTTCCTGACAGGAAATCACGAATCCAGTCGCACAACTGAGGCGATATTCCATAGGCACTCAGTTTGGTTAGAAGATGCTCGTGAGGAACGGTGTCGAAAGCCTTCTGGAAATCTAAAAATGTAGAATCAATTTGACATCCCCAGTCGATAGCACTCGTTACTTCATGATTATTAAGATCTAGTTGTGTTTCAAAAGAAAAATATGTTCTGAATCCGTGCTGACTATGTGTCAATAAATCGTTCTCTTCGAGGTAATTAATAATACTAGAACACAGTATATGTTGCATAACCCTACTGCAAATCGACGTTAGTGATATGGGCCTGTAATTCAGCGGAATACCCTTATTTCCCTTTTTGGGTATTGGTCTGACTTGAGCGATTTTCAAGTTCTTTGCTAAGGATCTTTCTATGAGCGAGCCGTTGTATATAACTGCTGAATATGGAGCTATTGTATCTGCATACTCTCAGAGGAATCTGACTGGTATACAATCTCGACCAAAAGCCTTGCCTTTATTAAGTGATTTAAGCTCCTTTCTATGTTTCTCGTCTTGGCAATTGTTCTTGATTGGATTTCAGGAATATTTACTTCGTCTTCATTGGCGAAGGAGTTTAGTGGGACTATCATCAGTGACTTCAGCGTTGTTATCTTTCAGTGAACATATTGGCTGCGTCTTGCCATTGGTGTGCTTTATGTATGACATGAATCACTTTCCGTTTTCTGCCAGATTCCGAGACAGAGTTTCGTTGTGGAAATTATTAAAAGCATTTCGCACTGAAGCACGCCCTATATTTCCAGCTTCTGCAAAATTTTGCCAATCTTGGGGACTTTGTGTTCTTTTAAATTTGGCGTGTTTTTTTCGTTGCTCCTACAACAGCGGTCTGGCCAGCTTTGTGTACGAGTACCACAGTACCTACCTGTATTAATTTGCTTCATTATGGCAGTTCCCTCCAACCAGCTCGGAATTTTGACGATTTGAGGCACCAGTTGGACTGAATTTGGCACGATATCCATCAGGACGACATCCACCAAATATATTAATCAATTTTAAGCCGAGTAACTACTTGTATAAGGGCAAGAGATAGACCAACGCGTTACTGACGTGGTCAATTTGTGACGCCCTTTCCCTTGGATAAATCATCAATTTTTTCCTCAAATTGTGAGCAATTGTTTGTCTGTACATGTACAATCCTTCTACCGATTTCCGTCCCATTCGGATAATATCTTCGTGGTTCGTCGACTTTTTCCCTTTTTTGCCTTAAATTGTATACTGTGCCCTACTACAAAATATTAGACATATACATACCAACGGCGCCATGCCCTGACACGTAGTTGTACATTCCAAGAGCTGAAGTCGCACACTGAGTGCCTTCCTTGTGAGCAGGCGTCAATAGGTCAACACGCTGACCACCCTCGGTGGATTCCCACGTCTCCTGATCGTAGACCCAACAGAGATACCTAAGCGTAACATTCGGTACACTATAGCAGCATCAATATCTGTATCCTTATGAGCAACAACTGCAAAGGTAAATCTCCATTGTTGACTAGGTTTTCAGACGGTTACAGAAAAACTAATGACATACAGAAAACGGGCGTTTGTCAGTGGATAGTGCGTCTCTCCATGTTTGAACTCATATTACACGTGTTCAACAGGGACACCACTTCTGAGGCAGCAAACGACAATATGTGGATGCAATTCATGGAAGTTGCTGACAGTAATTACCCATGAAGGCGCAACAGACGCCTGCCTTGTATATCTGTTCTTTGGGTTGCGTGTTTGCAGGCGTCGATTATTTGGTTGGACAATACGCGGCGGATGATATTCCCACATATTCTGACGCGCTTCTCTTGTAATGCCACTTTTTTTTTAGTCATGAGTCATGTGACTAATTTGATGCTGCCGGTCACCATCCCTGACATGTGCCAACCTCTTCATCACAGAGTAGCACTTGCGACTTACAGCCTAAATTATTTTCTTCATGTATTCCAACTTCTGTATTGCTCTACAGTTTTACCATCTCGACCTAGTCACACAGAAGATTTTCTGTAATGTTTTCAGATGTCCTACCATCCTGTCTCTTTTTCTTCTCAGTGATTTCCATGTGCGGCTTTCCTCACCGATTCTCCGGAAAATCTCTTCATTCCTTATCTTAGACTACATCCCTGCCTTACATTATTTATAATCCGTGCATTTCGTTCTTCGTCTCCAACTCTTATTGTCCCCTGTTGGTTCCTGCACATGTTGTATTTTCCTGTCTTTCTCTATAGAATAACCCTATTTTTCTCAGAATTTCGAACATCTTGTACCATTTTACATTGACCTATCCCCATGTCTACACATCCCACGAACATCTCTTGATTTTTCTTCAATGTTGCTTATTTCATCACCCACAGTGCCTGAACTGCCTCTTTGGCGCCTTTACATTTTCTAACGCCAAACCGATCGTTATCCAATACATCTTCAATTTTATTTTCCATTCTTCTGCATATTATTCTTGTTAGCAACTTGGATACCTGAGCTATTCAGCTGATTGTGCGATAATTCTCACACTTGTCGGCTCTTGAAATCCGCGGAATTGTGTGAATGATGGTTCTCCGAAAGTTAGATGGTAATCGCCAGACTCATACACGCCAAATACCGACGTGAATAGGCTTTTTGTTGGCTCTTCTCCGAATGATTTTAGAAATTCTGATGGATTATTATCTATCCTTTCTTCCTTAAAAGCTCTTTTAAATAATTATGATTTTAATAAGGGATCCCCTGTCTCTTCTATATCGACTCTATTTGTTTTCATGTCATATCATCAGACAAGTCTTCCCCCTCATACACGCTTTTAATGTGCTCTTTACACCTACTTGCTGTCTCCTCTGCGTTTAACAGTACAACTCACGTTCCACTCTAAATCTCACAACACTTGCTTTAAATTTTCTGAAGCTTGTTATTAGTTGCCTATATGCTGAGTCAGTCCTTCCCACATCCATTTCTTTTTCCATTTCCTCACTTTTTTCCTGTAGCCATTTCGCCTTAGCTTCCCTCCATTTCCTATTTTCTTTCATTTCTAAGCGAGTTGTATATCTGTTTTCTTAAATTTCCCTAAACATTTTTGTTCTTCCTTCTTTCATTGATCGAGTATTTCTTGTGTTACCCATTGTTCGTAATTACCTTCTTTGTACCTATATTTTCCTTTGTATGTTCTGTGACTACCCTTTTCAGAGATGTCTCTTCCTCTTCAATTAAATTTCCTAATGAGCTCTTCCCTATCGCAGTGTCTATAACCTCAAATGACTTCGAGAGTATTTCTTCATGCTTCAGTACTTCGGTATCTCACTTCTTGATTTTTCCAGACTGATTTCTTAAAAGCGTCCGCTTCATCACTAATAAATTGTGATCTGAGCCTATATCTGCTGCTGGGTACGCCTTACAAACCAGTATCTGATTTCGGAATCTTTGCCTGACCATGACATAATCTAAGGGAAATCTTCCCTTACATTCTCCTCCTGTGATTCTTCAGCAGAGTATTCCCTATTACAGGCTGAAATTAATTGCCCATATCCTCCCGTAACCCTTTCTTTTTCTCCTTTGCCTACAACCGCTTTACAATCCCATATGACTAACAGATTCTCACCTCCCTCTACGTAGTGAATTATCCGTTCGATATTCTCATATACTTTCTTCGTCTCTTTATCTTCGGCTTGCGACGTCGGCATGTATAACTTAACTGACGCAATCGAGGTTGGTTTGCTGTCGATTCTGATGAGAACAATCCTCTCTGTCCTACCTTGCTATTCATAACGAATCTTTATATCATACCGAATCATACCTTTTCTGCTGCTGTCGATGTTACCCTAATCCCTAATTAGATATTCACACCATGTTTGGTTTATGTGACACACTTTCTCCCGAAGTTTTTCCATCAGGTTTAAAACGTGCACCTTCGCTGGCATGAACAACATCCAGTCTCTATTCAAGATTTGTCCACGCTGGTTGCAAAATGGCGACATAAAATGTGACAGTGGCAAAAAAGACTAGGTTCTTTACATCACTGATGTGGTTGACAGGCGTTTGGTAGACTCTGCCGTTCACACAGTCCCATCGGCGAAAAACGGAACCAGCGTGTTCTGCGAAATTAGCACTCTGTTAAAAAGCTGAAACACCCACCACCTCACATTTTGCTCAGCTGTTTCTCATCATAGCAGTTAAACTGCGTTATTTAGCAGCTGTGGGCCTGTACGGACCTGTTCCAACGAGCAGACTAGGCTTTTCGTATATTTCTGTGGCAGTTGAACTCGCGTCAGTATGTGTCTGTTTTACACTAATTCATAAAGCAACTGTAAGAACTCTGTCTGCAGCACTTACTAAGGATTTTTAAGAGAAGTAGGGCATGTCGACGAAGTTATCTCTAAAAATTGATGTCATTGTCGTTTGGCTCTTTGGGGACGTACACTGAAAAATAGAAAAATTACGCTATTTTCCGGTTCCTGGCACCATGCTTGTTTCAGCCCATCTGAAAGAATCATAAAAGGAATAGGAAAATTATGCAGATTGTACTGTTACATAAAGCACACAGAATGGGACAGGTATATTCAAATCTTTCAGGACACCAGAAATTCATTACCTACTGATCCCATTTTACACATTTGGTAAAAAAAAAAAGAAGAAAACAACTACCTGATAAAATCAGACAAACTACCTTTTACAAAGTCTCAATGCTTAAGACATCATGGTGTCATTTAAATAGCTCGCAAAAACATAAAACAGGCAGCAGAGAAGAGAAAACTACTATAGAAGAGGAGATTCAACAATAAAGAATTCAAAGTAGATCAAAAGGTTTTAGTCCACTCTCAGCAATTATCATGCAACTCAAAGAACAAGTTACAAAAATTCTTCTTAATCTACAATGGACAATGTCGTATTCGCCGAATAGTTCATCTGCATACGACTGAAGTTGAAACATGGCGCACAAAACAATCTTATGGTCTACACAACATTTCCATTGCAAAACAACTCGTAGGGCAATTCTTTGGGCATTATTTTTTGTTAGTCTGTACACATTTCATAGCACAGACATATTGTGATGCAGGTGGTTTCCTCATTGACGGCCGGACCTTATCGAAAATGCCAATACAGAACCTGGGATTAGCGATCATGATGCCATTATAGCAACTATGGTTACGTAAGTTACTAAATCATGTCAGGAGAGTGTTTCTGCTAGATAAGAAATTGCTTGCATCTCAAATTTGGAAATTTATGGTAAGCCCCTATGGGACCAAACTGCTAAGGTCATCGGTCCACAGGCTTACACACTACTTAAACAAACTAACTAACACTAACGACAAGACACACACACATGCCCCAGAGAGGACTCGAACTTCCAACGGAGGCAGCCGCGCGAGCCGTACCAAGGCGCCGTAGACAGCGCGGCCGGTAGCATCTCACTTGGAGAGTGAAAAGGCATCACTTTAGTTCCATTAAAACTGACGTAGACGACTTGTGGGCACAGTCATGCAGTGGTTTGCAGCGTTATGTGCTTAGTAAGTAGATGAAGGATCGAGATACCCACCACAGTTTAATAACGAAATTCGGAAGATGCTGAGAAACCAGAGGATGCTGCGCTCTCGGAGAGAAGATAAGATGAGACAGGCAGTTGAGCTTTGGTGTTGGGTGTGAACAGTCGAGTTTTGGTTCTGTATCAGTACGCAGCAAAGAATGAAGATTTTTGGCCGGCCACGGTGGTCTCGCGGTTCTAAGCGCTCAGTCCGGACCTGCGCAACTGCTACGGTCGCAGGTTCGAATCCTGCCTCGGGCATGGATGTGTGTGATGTCCTTAGGTTTAAGTAGTTCTGAGCTCTAGGGGACTGATGACCACAGATGTTAAGTCCCATAGTGCTCAGAGCCATTTGAACCATTTGAAGATTTTTTATAATTACATTATCGATTAATTGAAGATTTATTGTGGAGAGAAAAAACCTGACTTATACATTGGTACGATTATACTCTTTGTCACGAAAGGATTACAGGTAATGATTAAGTTTGTGTTATTTGCGGCAGTGGTTGGATAATGCAGCATTCTTGGTTCGCCAGACATCCAGATCAGCAATATTTTTGCTTTTCATTTTTTAATTAGGATTTAACCATCACTGCGAAAGAAATGAGATTAAGAGTAAGATTTGGAAATGTTTGTATTTCCTGTACTATAGTGACATGGTTGCAGAGGAAGCTTAACTGTTATTGAAGTTTCATTAAATCTTATTAAGACAAATATTACGAGATGCCTATTGGGTTCATTAGCCCAGATGTAAGATTACAAACAGATCTACATTTTCTGTACAAGGACACACTTTCCTTGCAATCTTCTGAATTGAAGAATTAGATTTTGAAATTTTGTTATGGAAAGATACTACATGTGAAGCTTAATCTTTGTAATTCTAGGATTATAATTGCATAATTTCAGAGGAAGCTTAACTATTATTGAAGTTTCATTAAATATTATTAAGACAAATATTACGAGATTGCTATAGTCTTCATTTGATCATTGTCCACATCCAAAGATTCGATTAATTTAGGATTTATTTAAAACTATTTATCAAAGTTCTTGAACCAAGAATGACGCAATGCTTTTAGGGAACCCATTGCATCTTTGCGTATCTCAATAGTTAGATTTTGCAGGTCTGTTATCGAGACGCGCTGTAGCTAAGGGAGCAGTTTGCACGGCGTTATCCAGTGCGACACTGTTACGCGAAATAGCATAAAAGCAGATTCTTTATTTGATTAAATTTCACAGGATTCAACGTTAGTTTCAAAATAATCAGTTTGTCATCAAGGTTCATAATCAGAATGTGCCCTAACAATAAGTTTCTGTATGCGTTGTCGCAGTTGAATTTTGACACCAATGGTTGGTATTACGCAAGGTATCAGCCGTAAGGTTTGGTATGCGCACAATTCAAAACAGGATAGGGTGGGCAGCAATGTGCGGCTGTTTGCTGATGATGCTATGGTGTACGGGAAGGTGTCGTCGTTGAGTGACTATAGGAGGGTACAAGATGACTTGGACAGGATTTGTGATTGGTGTATAGAATGGCAGCTAACTCTAAATATAGATAAATGTAAATTAATGCAGATGAATAGGAAAAAGGATCCTGTAATGTTTGAATACTCCATTAGTAGTCTAGCGCTTGACACAGTCACCTCGATTAAATATTTGGGCGTAACATTGCAGAGCGTTATGAAGTGGGATAAGCATGTAATGGCAGTTGTGGGGAAGGCGTATTGTCGTCTTCGGTTCATTGGTAGAATTTTGGGAAGATGTGGTTCATCTGTAAAGGAGGCCGTTTATAAAACACTAATACGACGTATTCTTGAGTACTGCTCGAGCGTTTAGGATCCCTAACAGGTCGGATTGAGGGAGGACATTCAGAAGTGGGCTGCTAGATTTGTTACTGGTAGGTTTGATCATCACGCGAGTGTTACGGAAATCCTTCAGGAAATCGTCTGGGAGTCTGTAGGGGAAAGGAGGCGTTCTTTTCGTGAATCGCTACTGAGGTAATTTAGAGAACCAGCATTTGAGGCTGACTGCAGTACAATTTCACTGCCGCCAACTTAGATTTCGCGGAAAGCCCACAATATAATATAAGAGAGATTAGGGCTCTTACAGAGGCATATAGGCAGTCATTTTTCCCTCGTTCTGATTGGGAGTGGAACAGGAAGAGAAGACGCTAGTTATGGTACGAGGTACCCTCCGATACGCACCGTATGGTGGATTGCGGAGTATGTATGTAGATGTAGATGTAGACTCCCAAAGTTTAGCATGTAACAAACAATTCAACGTTAGAAACAAATCAACATTACGGATGTACTAAAACTAAAACTAATTTGAAGAGATAACTTTCAAGTTAGGACGACACATTTACCGGGAGGAGGATAAGAACAGTTTCTCCATTCAGTGAACTAAAAGACTCCAACTAAGCCATTTGGTAATCCGTAGCACGTTTTAGCAATAAGATCCCCTCCCCGTATTATCGATAAGCTCCTTCCTCTCAGCATTCGGAAACGCAGAGCTCCATACAGCACGTGGCGCACCTGGTCTGCATTATGAAGTCACAGCTTTGGCGAGACGCCGCTTACGTCCAGTTAAGCCAGCCCCGGGTCCGTACCTCGTTTCCCCGTTCCCTCTTCGCACTACTTCGACATTAGCGTAAATCAAAAGAGAGAGGGTATTATTTAAAATCCATAACGGCCTCCGCAAGGTAACACCGGAGGCTGTATTTGGTAAGCAGTTCAGGCGGCTACCTGCCGCTGGCCGGCGGGGATTAGTCCTGCGTAGCGAGTCGACGCCCGCGGTAACGAGACATTGTGTTATGACCAGATTACGGCCCGGCCGAGCCCTACTTGTTACTGTGCGAACCGCTGACCGGCAGATTAAAAGCTGTCGCTAATTTATGGCCCCGGCGGCCACGGCGTTTAGCCGGCCAGCCGCCGGCTGATAAATCCGTTTAATTGCGCAGCTGAGTCCCGCGATCGATGCGCCTCCGCGTCTGGAGCGCGCCCTGACGGAAACGTTGCATCGAGAGGATCGTGATAGGTGGTAGGAGGGGGGGGGGGGGAGGGAGAGAAGGGGCGCTGACCGGGGGTTCCCCGGAATCTGCCTTCTCGTGGCAGGCCGATCACGCATGCACCACTGTTCGCAGCCTGTGACTCGTTTGCCGAGCAATCGGGCTTTTGGCTGGCTATGCTAACGATATGCAGCCTTTGGACTGACCTAACAGACAGTTAACATTTTGTAATTGTCGTTTTTTTTCTTTTCTACAAAAATTATCAGCCTCATGGTTACGATGTAATGAAAATGGTTCAAATGGCTCTGAGCACTATGGGACTTACATCTGTGGTCATGAGTCCCTTAGAAGTTAGAAATACTTAAACCTAACGAACCTAAGGACATCACAAACATCCATGCCCGAGGCAGGATTCGAACCTGCGACCGTAGCGGTCGCGCGGTTCCCAACTGAAGCGCCTAGAACCGCTCGGCCACGCCGGCCGGCTAAGATGTAATTAAAAAGGGAGCATAGTGAAACGTCTGTTTGACAGAGTAATTCACACGTATAGGTAAGTTTTTGGGACAAGATCACTGCGATATACAAAATTCTCCGGTCGAACCTTAATCTGATTCGAAAAAAAGCATTTTGAGCCACCAGCTGTACGAGATTTGTTCAAAAAATACTAGAACTTTGTGTACAAAATTTTTCTACGCTTACCTCTTATCACCGTGTACGGTCTCCTCCGAGAAACTCTCCTCCACAGCTGATTCACCGCTCCCAATGCCATTTGCACTTCCGGAATCAACCATGTTACCCCTCTTGATGGATCGCGCGTAGTGCTGACAGAATTTTCTTTTATCTCCTCTATTGTTGTAAATTTTCGTCCTTTGAACTGGGTTTTCAACTTTGGAAATAAGAAAAAAGTCCGCAGACACCAGATCTGGAGAGTACGGACGATGAGACATCAGAGTGATTTGGTTTTTTGTGCGAAAGTCACAAACCAACAGGGATGATTGTGCAGGTGCGCTATATTGATGCAAGAGGCATGAGTTGTCTCGGCACGTTTCAGGCCGTTTCTTTCTCACATTTTCTCCCAGGCTCCACAACACGTCTCGAACGTAACATCGATTAACAATTTGTCCCTGTGGCAAGAATTCATAATGAACTAAACCTTCGAAGTCAGAGAAAACTATCAGCATGACTTTGACACTTGAGCCGATCTGTTTTCTTTTTTTATTATTATTTTTTTTAGAACATTTCCAAACCCATCGTGAAGGTTGGGCCTCGGTCTTAACGTCATAACCGAAGACCCACGTCTCATCACAATCTAAGATTCTCTTAAGGAACATCTCGTTTTCATTTGCGAAGGTCTTTTGGGCATGACTCATGCACGACGCGGCAACTCGATGCATTCCAAGATGCTGTGTCAGTATATCAGGACGTGACCCAACTGAAATGTTACGTTCCTCTGCAATCTCTCGGACAGTCAGTCTTCGATTGGCACACACGACTTCTTGACGTTCCTGGCATGAGTATAGTCGGTGGACGTCGAAGGACGTCCCGAATGAGGGTCATCTCTAACTTCCGTTCAAATGGATCAAATGGCTCTGATCACTATGGGATTTAAAATCTGAGGTCGTTAGTCTCCTAGAACTTAGAACTACTTAAACCTTACTAACCTAAGGACATAACACACATCCCTGAACGAGGCAGGATTCTAACCTGCGACCGTAGCGGTCTCGCGGTTCCAGACTGAAGCTCCTAGAACCGCACGGTTACTGCGGCCGGTATAACTTCCGTCCGGACATTTTTAAAAGGTGCGAACCACTCTAAACACTGATTACGGCTTATGAACTCATCACCGTGTGCTTCCTGCATCATTTTGTGTTTCTCTCTAGATTGAATGCAGACGCGTTGCTCCTCCGACTCAGCCATCTCTAAATTCGCAAACTGTGCGAACAAAGTTCTACTCAGTACAGCACTGAACAATAACTAACAGACATTCAACAATGAAACTTCGGACAGTTACACGTTAAACGCAGGCGTGTGCAGGTAGGTCAACTGCAATTACGAATGTCCCGGAATTTTTTGAACAGACTTCGTATGATACCTATGCAGATTTACTGTCAACCGTTTCCCTTTTTAGCAAGCGTCATCAAGGAGGAAACGCTGTACATCAATGGATCAAGACTACATTAAATTCAAACATGATATAGCTGCATGTTCAGTACAAACGTGTGCCATAATGGCATGCATAAACTCAATAACCTTCAAAAACCTTATGAGCCGTGAAAGCACAATAGCGTATACTAGTCACCTCTTAGTTGCTGACACTTTAGTATCAGGACTACTTGGTGGAAAATGAGCGGTAGTCTTACTATTTTAGCCTGCAGAATCTGATCGTTGGACATAGCCTGATAAAATTGGCTATTACTACCCTGTAGTTTTTATATTGATTGCCGTCCTCGAAATTCCGGAAAAAGTTTCGGTGAGCGTAAGATTGCATACCACTGAAAAGAAGTAGTTTCTTGTTCGTCCAGACACTGTTACCAGGTAACTACTTATCAAGCAGATAATTGCCACCGCTTTCTTTCTGACGTAGGTTTTCTCATCTACATTGGTAGCAGTCCAACAGTAAAGCTTCACATAGTCGACTCGCTGTCAGTCTCTGTACAAACAAGTACAATTCCGGCCATTAAAATTGCTACAGCACGAATATGACGTGCTATAGACGCGAAATTTAACCAACAGGAAGAAGATGCTGTGATATGCAAATGATTAGCCTTTCAGAGCATTCACACAAGGTTGGCGCCAGTGGCGACACCTACAACGTGCTCACAGGAGGAAATTTTTCAGCCGATTTCTCATACACAAACAGCAGTAGACCGGCGTTGCCCTGTGAAACGTTGTTGTGATGCCTCCTGTAAGGAGGAGAAATGCGTACCATCAAGTTTCCGACTTTGATAAAGGTCGCATTGTAGCCTACCGCGATTGCGGTTTATCGTATTGCGACGTTGCTCGTCGCGTTGGTAGAGATCGAATGACTGTGAGTAGAACATGCAACCGTTGGGTTCAGGAGGGTAATAAGGAACCCCGTGCTGGGTCCCAACGGCCTCGCATTTCTAGCAGTTGAGATGACAGCCATCTGTAACGGATCGTGCATCCACGTCTAGATCCCTGAGTCAACAGATGCGGACGTTTGCAACACAACAACCATCTGCACGAACAGTTCGACGACGTTTGCAGCAGCATGAACTATCAGCTCGGAGACCATGGCTGCGGTTACCCTTGACACTGCATGACAGACAGGAGCGCCTGCGATGGTGCACTCAAAGACGAACCTGGGTGCACGAAAGGCAAAACTTCATTTTTTCGGATGAATCCAGGCTCTGTTTACAGCATCATGATGGTCGCATCCGTGTTTGGCGACATCGCGGTAAACGCACATTGGAAGCTTGTATTGGTCATCGCCGTACTGGCGTAACCCCTAGCGTGATGGTATGAGGTACCGTTGGTTACACGTCTCGGTCACCTCTTGTTCGCATTGACGGCACTTGGAACAGTGGACGGTATATTCTTAGATGTGTTACGACCCGTAGCTCTACCCTCCATTCGATCC
Organism: Schistocerca gregaria; assembly: GCF_023897955.1. Lineage (NCBI taxonomy): Eukaryota > Metazoa > Arthropoda > Insecta > Orthoptera > Acrididae > Schistocerca > Schistocerca gregaria. The sequence continues at coordinate 145,632,136 of NC_064923.1, forward strand.
CTGCGAAACCCTACATTCCAGCAGGGTAATGCACGACTGCAAGTTGCAGGTCCTTTCTGGATACAGAAAATGATCGACTGCTGCCCTGGCCAGCGCGTTCTCCATATCCCTCATCAATTGAAAACGTCTTGTTAATGGTGGCCGAGCAACTAGCTCGTCACAATACACCAGTCACTGCTCTTGGTGAACTGTGGTATCGTGTTGAAGGTGCATGAGCTGTTGTACCTGTACACGCCATCCAAGCTCTGTTTGACAGAATGCCCAGGCGTATTAAGGCCGTTATTACGGTCAGACGTGGCTGCTCTGGGTACTGAATTCTCAGGATGTATGCACCAAAATTGCGTGAAAATGTAATCACATGTATATTCTAGTATAATATATTTGTCCAATGAATACCCGCTTATCATCTGCGTTTCTTCTTCTTGTAGCAATTTTAATGGCCAGTAGTGTGTATTAAGGTTCCGTCACCAGCAAAAATGATCAGAAACGCAACGACAGTTGTGTCCTTGGAATCTGGCAAGCAATTGTCCCCACGAAGTGATACAGATCTCCTTTCTTGTATCTGTTAAAGAGGAATCGAACAGTATTTTGGACATGACCGCCGAAGCAGTATGAAATAACACCATTTCCTCGAATATCAGCAGCAGCAGTTTTGCAGCCGATTTTCTGCGCTGTAGCTATCTCGCCTTCCGTCACTACAGCCTCCGGTCGCTCACATCTGTTCGTCACCTTCCAGTATAGTTGTTCCTCTTTAAAATTCGGAAAGGCATCGAAACACTGTCAAATGACAAGAGAAAGCACAGTGCATTCATCCAAGAATGTAACACTCGCTTAATCCTCATGTCTTTCTTCAGGTTGCCAAAGATGTAGGAAACACACGGAAAAAGATCCGAAGTATACGTAGGATGCTGCTGTGTTTCCCAGCCAAACTGCTGAAGCTCAGCCTTTGCCCGGTTGGCAGTGTGGGGCCAGGCGTTGTGGTGCAACAGGATTATCCATACACAGGGAACAGACAGCGTGGGTGTCACATGCTTGGGACTAATCATTCCTGCCGATAGGGAGGCACTGGACATTTTACGTACAAGCGAGTCAAAGCTATACCAAGCGTATCTTCTGCAAAACTGCTACGTCCGCCTCTGATACCAAAACCGTCCTCGACTATCTTGGACTGTACTAGCAGGTAATAATAATAGATGGGAGACGCAGCTGCACATCTCTGTTAGTACCAGCTAACCAATCTTACAACCAGAATCATCTCCCCGTTACATTCGACGTTATCTGTTACACAATGAAGTTTTACTAATGGTTTACAGCAACGGAGAGGCCACGACGATTTCAGAAGCAGCAGCTACACGGTGTCCGTGATGCGTTTCGAGGGATCGCTGATCATGAACGACAGATGGCCATGATAAGTCGCTGTGGGTTATTTGCCTCGATAGTGACGGCGCTGCAGTAGGCAACCCAGGAGAATATCAACGAGTGCTTGGGTGGGGACCGGGAAACAGCCCTTCTTCTCACTCCATTCCACACCGCGGCTGTGAACAGTCTGTGAATTTGGCCGTGCGAAAAATATTACGTTACCAGGCAGACTTCACTGCCACCTTTGCGCCTCTTTGTTCGGAGTTAATGCTCTCAAAGTTTCCTTTCTTTTTTGCGTACAGCACCAGCACCAAACGAACAAATTCTCGTGCAACGTGCCCGTATTCACCACAGCCACATTAAAAGCAAGAAACTGACCAGAAACCATATCACAGACAAAGTTTTAACTGAACAAAGCGAAACGAGTACCCTAACAGAGCAACACATCTCGAATGTAGTGATCACAGTACCAGTATCAACAAATTACTTATGCAAAAGGTATATATGTCATGTACTCGCAAAAGGAACATTTGTCCGATATAACAGTGAAACGCACTGCTTAAGTCCGCAGGACATAACAGGTAGTTGGAATTGTGGAAAGGGGCCAAAAGGGAGCTAACAGCTACACTCAAACATATATAACTGTATTTAGTTCTCCAAACAATACAGCAAAAAGTTTTGAACTTAGTTATCGGCTGAATAGACCAGAGTATCTCATGCTTTAAGGGCACAACCACTTAAATTTAAAAACAGCTGAAAGCCACTAACTTAAAATTCAGACTCAAAACAGAATATTTAGAAGGGAGAAGGCCTCACTTAAGTAAGTTCTGTAACTTGGCTGAAGGCCCAACAAATCTAACACTTGAAAAGAAAACAAGTTTAATTTAAAGAGGGCTGAAGGCCCATGATTTAGGACTGCAGGTAAAATTAATTAAAAAAAACTACAAGGCAGAAGGCCTTACCTTCAATTAGACTGAAGGCCCCACACCGTCTGATACTTGAAAGACAAGAACTTTAATTTAAAAACGGCTGAAGGCCAATCATTTAAAATAAGTAAAATAATTTTTAGTAAGCAGAAGGCCCAAGGCTTTATCTTTAAACAATATTTTACACAGACTGAAGGCCCAAACAATCCAAGATTTAACAAGCAGGAAATTAAAATTTTAAAGCGGCAGAAGGCCCATTATTGAAAAACACAACTAATATAAATTTTCGAAAGGCAGATGGTCAAAGCTTTACCCAAAAAAAATATTTTAAATGAGGCTGCAGGTCCAAACAATGCAAAACTTGACAAGTAAGTACCTTTCAATTTTAAAGCGGCTGAAGGCCCATTATTTAAAACTGAACTTAAGGCATCAAAATTCAAACTATTGGCTGTAAGCCATTAAAATACACAATCAAACACCAATAAGAAAAGGCAGTACAGCCAACGGCGCTCGGAAGTTTCCGGGGGTCGGTCTGCACTTGAAATATTTACGTTAACTTTGGGGGGACAGGTGGTCGGCCCAACTATATCTGATCCGCCGGTAACCCAACCAAGAGAAAGTCAACAGACCCACCGACAAGATGACTTGCTTTCCACCCGAACAGTGCACAAGAAACTCCAAAGCCAAAATGTAAAAGGCGTAGCGGCCCACAACCAGGTATGCATAAGCTGTCAAAACTACGCACACGTGTTGGACAGTGACAACAAGCTGAGGAAAGGACACTGCCTGAATCTTACGCCAGCGGCGAGAGCAGGTAACCGGAACGTTAACGGCCACAAGGCTGAAAATTCCGTTGGTGCACTTGGACTTCAAATAACCAAAATACAGTTAAACTCCACCAAACATCCGCCAAATCGAACACTCGCTTTTACTCACGGCAATACCTCCAACAGCCACTCATGAAAACCAACGCCACAATGTGAAGAGAGTGGTTTCAGTAATTAAATCGCAACTCAACTTTGATGTTCTGCGTCGGTGAGCCAGGAACCCCGCAGCAATCGGAGCAGCTCCCACGCACTCCGACATTGCGTAGAGATTGCCAGCGTGGCCGGCCAAATGCGCTGCGCGGAGATTTCCTGGCTGGTCCACACGCTCCCACACACTCCGACACTGCGTAGAGACTGCCAGCGTGGCCGGCCCACTGTGCTGTGCGGAGATTTCCTGGCTGGTCCACACGCTCCCACACACTCCGACACTGCGTAGAGACTGCCAGCGTGGCCGGCCCACTGTGCTGTGCGGAGATTTCCTGGCTGGTCCACACGCTCCCACACACTCCGACACTGCGTAGAGACTGCCAGAGTGGCCGGCCCACTGTGCTGTGCGGAGATTTCCTGGCTGGTCCACACGCTCCCACACACTCCGACACTGCGTAGAGACTGCCAGCGTGGCCGGCCCACTGTGCTGTGCGGAGATTTCCTGGCTGGTCCACACGCTCCCACACACTCCGACACTGCGTAGAGACTGCCAGCGTGGCCGGCCCACTGTGCTGTGCGGAGATTTCCTGGCTGGTCCACACGCTCCCACACACTCCGACACTGCGTAGAGACTGCCAGCGTGGCCGGCCCAATGCGCTGCGCGGAGATTTCCTGGCTGGTCCACACGCTCCCACACACTCCGACACTGCGTAGAGACTGCCAGAGTGGCCAGCCCAATGCGCTGCGCGGAGATTTCCTGGCTGGTCCACACGCTCCCACACACTCCGACACTGCGTAGCAACTGCCAGCGTGGCTGGCCCAATGCGCTGCGCGGAGATTTCCTGGCTGGTCCACACGCTCCCACACACTCCGACACTGCTTAGAGACTGCCAGCGTGGCCGGCCCAATGCGCTGCGCGGAGATTTCCTGGCTGGTCCACACGCTCCCACACACTCCGACACTGCGTAGAGACTGCCAGCTTGGCCGGCCCAATGCGCTGCGCGGAGATTTCCTGGCTGGTCCACACGCTCCCACACACTCCGACACTGCGTAGAGACTGCCAGCGTGGCCGGCCCAATGCGCTGCGCGGAGATTTCCTGGCTGGTCCACACGCTCCCACACACTCCGACACTGCTTAGAGACTGCCAGCGTGGCTGGCCCAATGCGCTGCGCGGAGATTTCCTGGCTGGTCCACACGCTCCCACACACTCCGACACTGCGTAGAGACTGCCTGCGTGGCCGGCCCAATGCGCTGCGCGGAGATTTCCTGGCTGGTCCACACGCTCCCACACACTCCGACACTGCGTAGAGACTGCCAGCGTGGCCGGCCCACTGTGCTGCGCGGAGATTTCCTGGCTGGTCCACACGCTCCGACACACTCCGACACTGCGTAGAGACTGCCAGCGTGGCCGGCCCAATGCGCTGCGCGGAGATTTCCTGGCTGGTCCACACGCTCCCACACACTCCGACACTGCGTAGAGACTGCCAGCGTGGCCGGCCCAATGCGCTGCGTGGAGATTTCCTGGCTGGTCCACACGCTCCCACACACTCCGACACTGCGTAGAGACTGCCAGCGTGGCCGGCCCAATAAGCTGTGCGGAGATTTCCTGGCTGGTCCACACGCTCCCACACACTCCGACACTGCGTAGAGACTGCCAGTGTGGCCAGCCCACTGTGCTGTGCGGAGATTTCCTGGCTGGTCCACACGCTCCCACACACTCTGACACTGCGTAGAGACTGCCAGCGTGGCCGGCCCAATGCACTGCGCGGAGATTTCCTGGCTGGTCCACACGCTCCCACACACTCCGACACTGCGTAGAGACTGCCAGCGTGGCCGGCCCACTGTGCTGTGCGGAGATTTCCTGGCTGGTCCACACGCTCCCACACACTCCGACACTGCGTAGAGACTGCCAGCGTGGCCGGCCCAATAAGCTGCGCGGAGATTTCCTGGCTGGTCCACACGCTCCCACACACTCCAACACTGCGTAGAGACTGCCAGCGTGTCCGGCCCAATGCGCTGCGCGGAGATTTCCTGGCTGGTCCACACGCTCCCACACACTCCGACACTGCGTAGAGACTGCCAGCGTGGCCGGCCCACTGTGCTGTGCGGAGATTTCCTGGCTGGTCCACACGCTCCCACACACTCCGACACTGCGTAGAGACTGCCAGCGTGGAAGGCCCAATAAGCTGCGAGGAGATTTCCTGGCTGGTCCACACGCTCCCAGACACTCCGACACTGCGTAGAGACTGCCAGCGTGGCCGGCCCAATGCGCTGCGCGGAGATTTCCTGGCTGGTCCACACGCTCCCACACACTCCGACACTGCGTAGAGACTGCCAGCGTGGCCGGACCAATGCGCTGCGCGGAGATTTCCTGGCTGGTCCACACGCTCCCACACACTCCGACACTGCGTAGAGAGTGCCAGCGTGGCCGGCCCAGTGCGCTGTGCGGAGATTTCCTGGCTGGTCCACACGCTCCCACACACTCCGACACTGCGTAGAGACTGCCAGTGTGGCCGGCCCAATGCGCTGCGTGGAGATTTCCTGGCTGGTCCACACGCTCCCACACACTCCGACACTGCGTAGAGACTGCCAGCGTGGCCGGCCCAATGCGCTGCGCGGAGATTTCCTGGCTGGTCCACACGCTCCCACACACTCCGACACTGCGTAGAGACTGCCAGCGTGGCCGGCACAATGCGCTGCGCGGAGATTTCCTGGCTGGTCCACACGCTCCCACACACTCCGACACTGCGTAGAGACTGCCAGCGTGGCCGGCCCAATGCGCTGCACGGAGATTTCCTGGCTGGTCCACACGCTCCCACACACTCCGACACTGCGTAGAGACTGCCAGCGTGGCCGGCCCACTGTGCTGTGCGGAGATTTCCTGGCTGGTCCTCACTCTCCCACACACTCCGACACTGCGTAGAGACTGCCAGCGTGGCCGGCCCAATAAGCTGTGCGGAGATTTCCTGGCTGGTCCACACGCTCCCACACACTCCGACACTGCGTAGAGACTGCCAGCGTGGCCGGCCCAATGCGCTGCGCGGAGATTTCCTGGCTGGTCCACACGCTCCCACACACTCCGACACTGCGTAGAGACTGCCAGCGTGGCCGGCCCAATGCGCTGCGCGGAGATTTCCTGGCTGGTCCACACGCTCCCACACACTCCGACACTGCGTAGAGACTGCCAGCGTGGCCGGCCCACTGTGCTGTGCGGAGATTTCCTGGCTGGTCCACACTCTCCCACACACTCTGACACTGCGTAGAGACTGCCAGCGTGGCCGGCCCAATGCGCTGCGCGGAGATTTCCTGGCTGGTCCACACGCTCCCACACACTCCGACACTGTGTAGAGACTGCCAGCGTGGCCGGCCCAATGTGCTGCGCGGAGATTTCCTGGCTGGTCCACACGCTCCCACACACTCCGACACTGCGTAGAGACTGCCAGCGTGGCCGGCCCACTGTGCTGTGCGGAGATTTCCTGGCTGGTCCACACGCTCCCACACACTCTCCAACACTGCGTAGAGACTGCCAGCGTGGCCGGCCCAATGCGCTGCGCGGAGATTTCCTGGCTGGTCCACACGCTCCCACACACTCCGACACTGCGTAGAGACTGCCAGCGTGGTCGGCCCACTGTGCTGTGCGGAGATTTCCTGTCTGGTCCACACGCTCCCACACACTCCGACACTGCGTAGAGACTGCCAGCGTGGCCGGCCCAATGCGCTGCGCGGAGATTTCCTGGCTGGTCCACACGCTCCCACACACTCCGACACTGCGTAGAGACTGCCAGGGTGGCCGGCCCGGTGCGCCGCGCGGAGATTTCCTGGCTGGTCCACACGCTCCCACACACTCCGACACTGCGTAGAGACTGCCAGCGTGGCCGGCCCACTGTGCTGTGCGGAGATTTCCTGGCTGGTCCACACGCTCCCACGCACTCTCCAACACTGCGTATTGACTGCCAGCGTGGCCGGCCCAATGCGCTGCGCGGAGATTTCCTGGCTGGTCCACACGCTCCCACACACTCCGACACTGCGTAGAGACTGCCAGCGTGGCCGGCCCACTGTGCTGTGCGGAGATTTCCTGGCTGGTCCACACGCTCCCACACACTCCGACACTGCGTAGAGACTTCAAGCGTGGCTGGCCCAATGCGCTGCGCGGAGATTTCCTGGCTGGTCCACACGCTCCCACACACTCCGACACTGCTTAGAGACTGCCAGCGTGGCCGGCCCAATGCGCTGCGCGGAGATTTCCTGGCTGGTCCACACGCTCCCACACACTCCGACACTGCGTAGAGACTGCCAGCGTGGCCGGCCCAAAGCGCTGCGCGGAGATTTCCTGGCTGGTCCACACACTCCCACACACTCCGACACTGCGTAGAGACTGCCAGCGTGGCCGGCCCAATGCGCTGCACGGAGATTTCCTGGCTGGTCCACACGCTCCCACACACTCCGACACTGCGTAGAGACTGCCTGCGTAGCCGGCCCAATGCGCTGCGTGGAGATTTCCTGGCTGGTCCACACGCTCCCACACACTCCGACACTGCGTAGAGACTGCCAGCGTGGCCGGCCCACTGTGCTGCGCGGAGATTTCCTGGCTGGTCCACACGCTCCCACACACTTCGACACTGCGTAGAGACTGCCAGCATGGCCGGCCCAATGCGCTGCGCGGAGATTTCCTGGCTGGTCCACACGATCCCACACACTCCGACACTGCGTAGAGACTGCCAGCGTGGCCGGCCCAATGCGCTGCGTGGAGATTTCCTGGCTGGTCCACACGCTCCCACACACTCCAACACTGCGTAGAGACTGCCAGCGTGGCCGGCCCAATAAGCTGTGCGGAGATTTCCTGGCTGGTCCACACGCTCCCACACACTCCGACACTGCGTAGAGACTGCCAGCGTGGCCGGCCCACTGTGCTGTGCGGAGATTTCCTGGCTGGTCCACACGCTCCCACACACTCCGACACTGCATAGAGACTGCCAGCGTGGCCGGCCCAATGCGCTGCGCGGAGATTTCCTGGCTGGTCCACACGCTCCCACACACTCCGACACTGCGTAGAGACTGCCAGCGTGGCCGGCCCACTGTGCTGTGCGGAGATTTCCTGGCTGGTCCACACGCTCCCACACACTCCGACACTACGTAGAGACTGCCAGCGTGGCCGGCCCAATAAGCTGCGCGGAGATTTCCTGGCTGGTCCACACGCTCCCACACACTCCGACACTGCGTAGAGACTGCCAGCGTGACCAGCCCACTGTGCTGTGCGGAGATTTCCTGGCTGGTCCACACGCTCCCACACACTCCGACACTGCGTAGAGACTGCCAGCGTGGCCGGCCCAATGCGCTGCGCGGAGATTTCCTGGCTGGTCCACACGCTCCCACACACTCCGACACTGCGTAGAGACTGCCAGCGTGGCTGGCCCACTGTGCTGTGCGGAGAATTCCTGGCTGGTCCACACGCTCCCACACACTCCGACACTGCGTAGAGACTGCCAGCGTGGCCGGCCCAATGCGCTGCGCGGAGATTTCCTGGCTGGTCCACATGCTCCCACACACTCCGACACTGCGTAGAGACTGCCAGCGTGGCCGCCCCACTGTGCTGTGCGGAGATTTCCTGGCTGGTCCACACGCTCCCACACACTCCGACACTGCGTACAGACTGCCCGCGTGGCCGGCCCAATGCGCTGCGATGAGATTTCCTGGCTGGTCCACACGCTCCCAGACACTCCGACACTGCGTAGAGACTGCCAGCGTGGCCGGCCCAATGCGCTGCGCGGAGATTTCCTGGCTGGTCCACACGCTCCCACACACTCCGACACTGCGTAGAGACTGCCAGCGTGGCCGGCCCAATGCGCTGCGCGGAGATTTCCTGGCTGGTCCACACGCTGCCACACACTCCGACACTGCGTAGAGAGTGCCAGCGTGGCCGGCCCAAAGCGCTGTGCGGAGATTTCCTGGCTGGTCCCACGCTCCCACACACTCCGACACTGCGTAGAGACTGCCAGCGTGACCGGCCCAATGCGCTGCACGGAGATTTCCTGGATGGTCCACACGTTCCCACACACTCCGACACTGCGTAGAGACTGCCAGCGTGGCCGGCCCACTGTGCTGTGCGGATATTTCCTGGCTGGTCCACACTCTCCCACACACTCCGACACTTCGTAGAGACTGCCAGCGTGGCCGGCCCAATAAGCTGTGCGGAGATTTCCTGGCGGGTCCACACGCTCCCACACACTCCGACACTGCGTAGAGACTGCCAGCGTGGCCGGCCCACTGTGCTGTGCGGAGATTTCCTGGCTGGTCCACACGCTCCCACACACTCCGACACTGCGTAGAGACTGCCAGCGTGGCCGGCCCAATGCGCTGGGCGGAGATTTCCTGGCTGGTCCACACGCTCCCACACACTCCGACACTGCATTGAGACTGCCAGCGTGGCCGGCCCAATGCGCTGCCCGGAGATTTCCTGGCTGGTCCACACGCTCCCACACACTCCGACACTGCGTAGAGACTGCCAGCGTGGCCGGCCCAATGCGCTGCGCGGAGATTTCCTGGCTGGTCCACACGCTCCCACACACTCCGACACTGCGTAGAGACTGCCAGCGTGGCCGGACCACTGTGCTGTGCGGAGATTTCCTGGCTGGTCCACACGCTCCCACACACTCCGACACTGCGTAGAGACTGCCAGCGTGGCCGGCCCAATGCGCTGCGCGGAGATTTCCTGGCTGGTCCACACGCTCCCACACACTCCGACACTGCATTGAGACTGCCAGCGTGGTCGGCCCAATGCGCTGCGCGGAGATTTCCTGGCTGGGCCACACGCTCCCACACACTCCGACACTGCGTAGAGACTGCCAGCGTGGCCGGCACAATGCGCTGCGCGGAGATTTCCTGGCTAGTCCACACGCTCCCACACACTCCGACACTGCGTAGAGACTGCCAGCGTGGCCGGCCCAATGCGCTGCACGGAGATTTCCTGGCTGGTCCACACGCTCCCACACACTCCGACACTGCGTAGAGACTGCCTGCGTAGCCGGCCCAATGCGCTGCGTGGAGATTTCCTGGCTGGTCCACACGCTCCCACACACTCCGACACTGCGTAGAGACTGCCAGCGTGGCCGGCCCACTGTGCTGCGCGGAGATTTCCTGGCTGGTCCACACGCTCCCACACACTTCGACACTGCGTAGAGACTGCCAGCATGGCCGGCCCAATGCGCTGCGCGGAGATTTCCTGGCTGGTCCACACGATCCCACACACTCCGACACTGCGTAGAGACTGCCAGCGTGGCCGGCCCAATGCGCTGCGTGGAGATTTCCTGGCTGGTCCACACGCTCCCACACACTCCAACACTGCGTAGAGACTGCCAGCGTGGCCGGCCCAATAAGCTGTGCGGAGATTTCCTGGCTGGTCCACACGCTCCCACACACTCCGACACTGCGTAGAGACTGCCAGCGTGGCCGGCCCACTGTGCTGTGCGGAGATTTCCTGGCTGGTCCACACGCTCCCACACACTCCGACACTGCATAGAGACTGCCAGCGTGGCCGGCCCAATGCGCTGCGCGGAGATTTCCTGGCTGGTCCACACGCTCCCACACACTCCGACACTGCGTAGAGACTGCCAGCGTGGCCGGCCCACTGTGCTGTGCGGAGATTTCCTGGCTGGTCCACACGCTCCCACACACTCCGACACTACGTAGAGACTGCCAGCGTGGCCGGCCCAATAAGCTGCGCGGAGATTTCCTGGCTGGTCCACACGCTCCCACACACTCCGACACTGCGTAGAGACTGCCAGCGTGACCAGCCCACTGTGCTGTGCGGAGATTTCCTGGCTGGTCCACACGCTCCCACACACTCCGACACTGCGTAGAGACTGCCAGCGTGGCCGGCCCAATGCGCTGCGCGGAGATTTCCTGGCTGGTCCACACGCTCCCACACACTCCGACACTGCGTAGAGACTGCCAGCGTGGCTGGCCCACTGTGCTGTGCGGAGAATTCCTGGCTGGTCCACACGCTCCCACACACTCCGACACTGCGTAGAGACTGCCAGCGTGGCCGGCCCAATGCGCTGCGCGGAGATTTCCTGGCTGGTCCACATGCTCCCACACACTCCGACACTGCGTAGAGACTGCCAGCGTGGCCGCCCCACTGTGCTGTGCGGAGATTTCCTGGCTGGTCCACACGCTCCCACACACTCCGACACTGCGTACAGACTGCCCGCGTGGCCGGCCCAATGCGCTGCGATGAGATTTCCTGGCTGGTCCACACGCTCCCAGACACTCCGACACTGCGTAGAGACTGCCAGCGTGGCCGGCCCAATGCGCTGCGCGGAGATTTCCTGGCTGGTCCACACGCTCCCACACACTCCGACACTGCGTAGAGACTGCCAGCGTGGCCGGCCCAATGCGCTGCGCGGAGATTTCCTGGCTGGTCCACACGCTGCCACACACTCCGACACTGCGTAGAGAGTGCCAGCGTGGCCGGCCCAAAGCGCTGTGCGGAGATTTCCTGGCTGGTCCCACGCTCCCACACACTCCGACACTGCGTAGAGACTGCCAGCGTGACCGGCCCAATGCGCTGCACGGAGATTTCCTGGCTGGTCCACACGTTCCCACACACTCCGACACTGCGTAGAGACTGCCAGCGTGGCCGGCCCACTGTGCTGTGCGGATATTTCCTGGCTGGTCCACACTCTCCCACACACTCCGACACTTCGTAGAGACTGCCAGCGTGGCCGGCCCAATAAGCTGTGCGGAGATTTCCTGGCGGGTCCACACGCTCCCACACACTCCGACACTGCGTAGAGACTGCCAGCGTGGCCGGCCCACTGTGCTGTGCGGAGATTTCCTGGCTGGTCCACACGCTCCCACACACTCCGACACTGCGTAGAGACTGCCAGCGTGGCCGGCCCAATGCGCTGGGCGGAGATTTCCTGGCTGGTCCACACGCTCCCACACACTCCGACACTGCATTGAGACTGCCAGCGTGGCCGGCCCAATGCGCTGCCCGGAGATTTCCTGGCTGGTCCACACGCTCCCACACACTCCGACACTGCGTAGAGACTGCCAGCGTGGCCGGCCCAATGCGCTGCGCGGAGATTTCCTGGCTGGTCCACACGCTCCCACACACTCCGACACTGCGTAGAGACTGCCAGCGTGGCCGGACCACTGTGCTGTGCGGAGATTTCCTGGCTGGTCCACACGCTCCCACACACTCCGACACTGCGTAGAGACTGCCAGCGTGGCCGGCCCAATGCGCTGCGCGGAGATTTCCTGGCTGGTCCACACGCTCCCACACACTCCGACACTGCATTGAGACTGCCAGCGTGGTCGGCCCAATGCGCTGCGCGGAGATTTCCTGGCTGGGCCACACGCTCCCACACACTCCGACACTGCGTAGAGACTGCCAGCGTGGCCGGCACAATGCGCTGCGCGGAGATTTCCTGGCTAGTCCACACGCTCCCACACACTCCGACACTGCGTAGAGACTGCCAGCGTGGCCGGCCCAATAAGCTGTGCGGAGATTTCCTGGCTGGTCCACACGCTCCCACACACTCCGACACTGCGTAGAGACTGCCAGCGTGGCCGGCACAATACGCTGCGCGGAGATTTCCTGGCTGGTCCACACGCTCCCACACACTCCGACACTGCGTAGAGACTGCCAGCGTGGCCGGCCCACTGGGCTGTGCGGAGATTTCCTGGCTGCTCCACACGCTCCCACACACTGCGACACTGCGTAGAGACTGCCAGCGTGGCCGGCCCATTGCGGTGCGCGGAGATTTCCTGGCTGGTCCACACGCTCCCACACACTCCGACACTGCATTGACACTGCCAGCGTGGCCGGCCCAATGCGCTGCGCGGGGATTTCATGGCTGGTCCACACGCTCCCACACACTCCGACACTGCGTAGAGACTGCCAGCGTGGCCGGCTAAATGCGCTGCGTGGAGATTTCCTGGCTAGTCCACACGCTCCTACACACTCCGACACTGCATAGAGACTGCCAGCGTGGCCGGCCCAATAAGCTGTGCGGAGATTTCCTGGCTGGTCCACACGCTCCCACACACTCCGACACTGCGTAGAGACTGCCAGCGTGGCCGGCACAATGCGCTGCGCGGAGATTTCCTGGCTGGTCCACACGCTCCCACACACTCCGACACTGCGTAGAGACTGCCAGCGTGGCCGGCCCAATGCGCTGCACGGAGATTTCCTGGCTGGTCCACACGCTCCCACACACTCCGACACTGCGTAGAGACTGCCAGCGTGGCCGGCCCACTGTGCTGTGCGGAGATTTCCTGGCTGGTCCACACTCTCCCACACACTCCTACACTGCGTAGAGACTGCCAGCGTGGCCGGCCCAATAAGCTGTGCGGAGATTTCCTGGCTGGTCCACACGCTCCCACACACTCCGACACTGCGTAGAGACTGCCAGCGTGGCCGGCCCAATAAGCTGTGCGGAGATTTCCTGGCTGGTCCACACGCTCCCACACACTCCGACACTGCGTAGAGACTGCCAGCGTGGCCGGCCCACTGTGCTGTGCGGAGATTTCCTTGCTGGTCCACACTCTCCCACACACTCCGACACTGCGTAGAGACTGCCAGCGTGGCCGGCCCAATGCGCTGGGCGGAGATTTCCTGGCTGGTCCACACGCTCCCACACACTCCGACACTGCATTGAGACTGCCAGCGTGGCCGGCCCAATGCGCTGCGCGGAGATTTCCTGGCTGGTCCACACGCTCCCACACACTCCGACACTGCGTAGAGACTGCCAGCGTGGCCGGCCCAATGCGCTGCGCGGAGATTTCCTGGCTGGTCCACACGCTCCCACACACTCCGACACTGCGTAGAGACTGCCAACGTGGCCGGCCCACTGTGCTGTGCGGAGATTTCCTGGCTGGTCCACACGCTCCCACACACTCCGACACTGCATAGAGACTGCCAGCGTGGCCGGCCCAATGCGCTGCGCGGAGATTTCCTGGCTGGTCCACACACTCCCACACACTCCGACACTGCGTAGAGACTGCCAGCGTGGCCGGCCCAATGCGCTGCGCGGAGATTTCCTGGCTGCTCCACACGCTCCCACACACTCCGACACTGCGTAGAGACTGCCAGCGTGGCCGGCCCACTGTGCTGTGCGGAGATATCCTGGCTGGTCCACACGCTCCCACACACTCCGACACTGCGTAGAGACTGCCAGCGTGGCCTGCACAATGCGCTGCGCGGAGATTTCCTGGCTGGTCCACACGCTCCCACACACTCCGACACTGCGTAGAGACTGCCAGCGTGGCCGGCACACTGTGCTGTGCGGAGATTTCCTGGCCGCTCCACACGCTCCCACACACTCCGACACTGCGTAGAGACTGCCAGCGTTGCCGGCCCAATGCGGTGCGCGGAGATTTCCTGGCTGGTCCACACGCTCCCACACACTCCGACACTGCATTGAGACTGCCAGCGTGGCCGGCCCAATGCGCTGCGCGGAGATTTCATGGCTGGTCCACACGCTCCCACACACTCCGACACTGCGTAGAGACTGCCAGCGTGGCCGGCACAATGCGCTGCGCGGAGATTTCCTGGCTGGTCCACACGCTCCCACACACTCCGACACTGCGTAGAGACTGCCAGCGTGGCCGGCCCAATGCACTGCACGGAGATTTCCTGGCTGGTCCACACGCTCCCACACACTCCGACACTGCGTAGAGACTGCCAGCGTGGCCGGCCCACTGTGCTGTGCGGAGATTTCCTGGCTGGTCCACACTCTCCCACACACTCCGACACTGCGTAGAGACTGCCAGCGTGGCCGGCCCAATAAGCTGTGCGGAGATTTCCTGGCTGGTCCACACGCTCCCACACACTCCGACACTGCGTAGAGACTGCCAGCGTGGCCAGCCCAATAAGCTGTGCGGAGATTTCCTGGCTGGTCCACACGCTCCCACACACTCCGACACTGCGTAGAGACTGCCAGCGTGGCCGGCCCACTGTGCTGTGCGGAGATTTCCTGGCTGGTCCACACTCTCCCACACACTCCGACACTGCGTAGAGACTGCCAGCGTGGCCGGCACAATGCGCTGCGCGGAGATTTCCTGGCTGGTCCACACGCTCCCACACACTCCGACACTGCGTAGAGACTGCCAGCGTGGCCGGCCCAATGCACTGCACGGAGATTTCCTGGCTGGTCCACACGCTCCCACACACTCCGACACTGCGTAGAGACTGCCAGCGTGGCCGGCCCACTGTGCTGTGCGGAGATTTCCTGGCTGGTCCACACTCTCCCACACACTCCGACACTGCGTAGAGACTGCCAGCGTGGCCGGCCCAATAAGCTGTGCGGAGATTTCCTGGCTGGTCCACACGCTCCCACACACTCCGACACTGCGTAGAGACTGCCAGCGTGGCCAGCCCAATAAGCTGTGCGGAGATTTCCTGGCTGGTCCACACGCTCCCACACACTCCGACACTGCGTAGAGACTGCCAGCGTGGCCGGCCCACTGTGCTGTGCGGAGATTTCCTGGCTGGTCCACACTCTCCCACACACTCCGACACTGCGTAGAGACTGCCAGCGTGGCCGGCCCAATGCGCTGGGCGGAGATTTCCTGGCTGGTCCACACGCTCCCACACACTCCGACACTGCATTGAGACTGCCAGCGTGGCCGGCCCAATGCGCTGCGCGGAGATTTCCTGGCTGGTCCACACGCTCCCACACACTCCGACACTGCGTAGAGACTGCCAGCGTGGCCGGCCCAATGCGCTGCGCGGAGATTTCCTGGCTGGTCCACACGCTCCCACACACTCCGACACTGCGTAGAGACTGCCAACGTGGCCGGCCCACTGTGCTGTGCGGAGATTTCCTGGCTGGTCCACACGCTCCCACACACTCCGACACTGCATAGAGACTGCCAGCGTGGCCGGCCCAATGCGCTGCGCGGAGATTTCCTGGCTGGTCCACACACTCCCACACACTCCGACACTGCGTAGAGACTGCCAGCGTGGCCGGCCCAATGCGCTGCGCGGAGATTTCCTGGCTGCTCCACACGCTCCCACACACTCCGACACTGCGTAGAGACTGCCAGCGTGGCCGGCCCACTGTGCTGTGCGGAGATATCCTGGCTGGTCCACACGCTCCCACACACTCCGACACTGCGTAGAGACTGCCAGCGTGGCCTGCACAATGCGCTGCGCGGAGATTTCCTGGCTGGTCCACACGCTCCCACACACTCCGACACTGCGTAGAGACTGCCAGCGTGGCCGGCACACTGTGCTGTGCGGAGATTTCCTGGCCGCTCCACACGCTCCCACACACTCCGACACTGCGTAGAGACTGCCAGCGTTGCCGGCCCAATGCGGTGCGCGGAGATTTCCTGGCTGGTCCACACGCTCCCACACACTCCGACACTGCATTGAGACTGCCAGCGTGGCCGGCCCAATGCGCTGCGCGGAGATTTCATGGCTGGTCCACACGCTCCCACACACTCCGACACTGCGTAGAGACTGCCAGCGTGGCCGGCACAATGCGCTGCGCGGAGATTTCCTGGCTGGTCCACACGCTCCCACACACTCCGACACTGCGTAGAGACTGCCAGCGTGGCCGGCCCAATGCACTGCACGGAGATTTCCTGGCTGGTCCACACGCTCCCACACACTCCGACACTGCGTAGAGACTGCCAGCGTGGCCGGCCCACTGTGCTGTGCGGAGATTTCCTGGCTGGTCCACACTCTCCCACACACTCCGACACTGCGTAGAGACTGCCAGCGTGGCCGGCCCAATAAGCTGTGCGGAGATTTCCTGTCTGGTCCACACGCTCCCACACACTCCGACACTGCGTAGAGACTGCCAGCGTGGCCAGCCCAATAAGCTGTGCGGAGATTTCCTGGCTGGTCCACACGCTCCCACACACTCCGACACTGCGTAGAGACTGCCAGCGTGGCCGGCCCACTGTGCTGTGCGGAGATTTCCTGGCTGGTCCACACTCTCCCACACACTCCGACACTGCGTAGAGACTGCCAGCGTGGCCGGCCCAATGCGCTGGGCGGAGATTTCCTGGCTGGTCCACACGCTCCCACACACTCCGACACTGCATTGAGACGGCCAGCGTGGCCGGCCCAATGCGCTGCGCGGAGATTTCCTGGCTGATCCACACGCTCCCACACACTCCGACACTGCGTAGAGACTGCCAGCGTGGCCGGCCCAATGCGCTGCGCGGAGATTTCCTGGCTGGTCCACACGCTCCCACACACTCCGACACTGCGTAGAGACTGCCAGCGTGGCCGGCCCACTGTGCTGTGCGGAGATTTCCTGGCTGGTCCACACTCTCCCACACACTCCGACACTGCGTAGAGACTGCCAGCGTGGCCGGCCCAATGCGCTGGGCGGAGATTTCCTGGCTGGTCCACACGCTCCCACACACTCCGACACTGCATTGAGACGGCCAGCGTGGCCGGCCCAATGCGCTGCGCGGAGATTTCCTGGCTGGTCCACACGCTCCCAGACACTCCGACACTGCGTAGAGACTGCCAGCGTGGCCGGCCCACTGTGCTGTGCGGAGATTTCCTGGCTGGTCCACACGCTCCCACACACTCCGACACTGCATAGAGACTGCCAGCATGGCCGGCCCAATGCGCTGCGCGGAGATTTCCTGGCTGGTCCACACACTCCCACACACTCCGACACTGCGTAGAGACTGCCAGCGTGGCCGGCCCAATGCGCTGCGCGGAGATTTCCTGGCTGGTCCACACGCTCCCACACACTCCGACACTGCGTAGAGAATGCCAGCGTGGCCGGCCCACTGTGCTGTGCGGAGATTTCCTGGCTGGTCCACACGCTTCCACACACTCTCTAACACTGCGTAGAGACTGCCAGCGTGGCCGGCCCAATGCGCTGCGCGGAGATTTCCTGGCTGGTCCACACGCACCCACACACTCCGAAACTGCGTAGAGACTGCCAGCGTGGCCGGCCCACTGTGCTGTGCGGAGATATCCTGGCTGGTCCACACGCTCCCACACACTCCGACACTGCGTAGAGACTGCCAGCGTGGCGGGCCCAATGCGCTGCGCGGAGATTTCCTGGCTGGTCCACACGCTCCCACACACTCCGACACTGCGTAGAGACTGCCAGCGTGGCCGGCCCAATGCGCTGCGCGGAGATTTCCTGGCTGGTCCACACGCTCCCACACACTCCGACACTGCGTAGAGACTGCCAGCGTGGCCGGCCCACTGTGCTGTGCAGAGATTTCCTGGCTGGTCCACACGCTCCCACACACTCTCCAACACTGCGTAGAGACTGCCAGCGTGGCCGGCCCAATGCGCTGCGCGGAGATTTCCTGGCTGGTCCACACGCTCCCACACACTCCAATACTGCGTAGAGACTGCCAGCGTGGCCGGCCCACTGTGCTGTGCGGAGATTTCCTGGCTGGTCCACACGCTCCCACACACTCCGACACTGCCTTGAGACTGCCAGGGTTGCCGGCCCACTGTGCTGTTCGGAGATTTCCTGGCTGGTCCACACGCTCCCACACACTCCGACACTGCGTAGAGACTGCCAGCGTGGCCGGCCCACTGTGCGGTGCGGAGATTTCCTGGCTGGTCCACACGCTCCCACACACTCCGACACTGCGTAGAGACTGCCAGCGTGGCCGGCCCAAAGTGCTGTGCGGAGATTTCCTGGCTGGTCCACACGCTCCAACACACTCCGACACTGCGTAGAGACTGCCAGCGTGGCCGGCCCACTGTGCTGTGCGGAGATTTCCTGGCTGGTCCACACGCTCCCACACACTCCGACACTGCGTAGAGACTGCCAGCGTGGCCGGCCCAATGCGCTGCGCGGAGATTTCCTGGCTGGTCCACACGCTCCCACACACTCCGACACTGCGTAGAGACTGCCAGCGTGGCCGGCCCAATGCGCTGCGCGGAGATTTCCTGGCTGGTCCACACGCTCCCACACACTCCGACACTGCATTGAGACTGCCAGCGTGGCCGGCCCAATGCGCTGCGCGGAGATTTCCTGGCTGGTCCACACGCTCCCACACACTCCGACACTGCATAGAGACTGCCAGCGTGGCCGGCCCAATGCGCTGCGCGGAGATTTCCTGGCTGGTCAACACGCTCCCACACACTCCGACACTGCGTAGAGACTGCCAGCGTGGCCGGCCCCATGCGCTGCGTGGAGATTTCCTGGCTGGTCCACACGTTCCCACACACTCCGACACTGCGTTGAGACTGCCAGCGTGGCCGGCCCAATGCGCTGCGCGGAGATTTCCTGGCTGGTCCACACGCTCCCACACACTCCGACACTGCGTAGAGACTGCCAGTGTGGCCGGCCCACTGTGCTGTGCGGAGATTTCCTGGCTGGTCCACACGCTCCCACACACTCCGACACTGCGTAGAGACTGCCAGCGTGGCCGGCCCAATGCGCTGCGCGGAGATTTCCTGGCTGGTCCACACGCTCCCAAACACTCTGACACTGCGTAGAGACTGCCAGCGTGGCCGGCCCAATGCGCTGCGCGGAGATTTCCTGGCTGGTCCACACGCTCCCACACACTCCGACACTGCGTAGAGACTGCCAGCGTGGCCGGCCCAATGCGCTGCGTGGAGATTTCCAGCCTGGTCCACACGCTCCCACACACTCCGACACTGCGTAGAGACTGCCAGCGTGGCCGGCCCAATGCGCTGCGCGGAGATTTCCTGGCTGGTCCACACGCTCCCACACACTCCGACACTGCGTAGAGACTGCCAGCGTGGCCGGCACAATGCGCTGCGCGGAGATTCCCTGGCTGGTCCACACGCTCCCACACACTCCGACACTGCGTAGAGACTGCCAGCGTGGCCGACCCAATGCGCTGCGCGGAGATTTCCTGGCTGGTCCACACGCTCCCACACACTCCGACACTGCGTAGAGACTGCCAGCGTGGCCGGCCCACTGTGCTGTGCGGAGATTTCCTGGATGGTCCACACGCTCCCACACACTCCGACACTGCGTAGAGACTGCCAGCGTGGCCGGCCCAATGCGCTGCGCGGAGATTTCCTGGCTGGTCCACACGCTCCACACACTCCGACACTGCGTAGAGACTGCCAGCGTGGCCGGCCCAATGCGCTGCGCGGAGATTTCCTGGCTGGTCCACACGCTCCCACACACTCCGACACTGCATTGAGACTGCCAGCGTGGCCGGCCCAATGCGCTGCGCGGAGATGTCCTGGCTGGTCCACACGCTCCCACACACTCCGACACTGCATAGAGACTGCCAGCGTGGCCGGCCCAATGCGCTGCGCGGAGATTTCCTGGCTGGTCAACACGCTCCCACACACTCCGACACTGCGTAGAGACTGCCAGCGTGGCCGGCCCAATGCGCTGCGTGGAGATTTCCTGGCTGGTCCACACGTTCCAACACACTCCGACACTGCGTTGAGACTGCCAGCGTGGCCGGCCCAATGCGCTGCGCGGAGATTTCCTGGCTGGTCCACACGCTCCCACACACTCCGACACTGCGTAGAGACTGCCAGTGTGGCCGGCCCACTGTGCTGTGCGGAGATTTCCTGGCTGGTCCACACACTCCCACACACTCCGACACTGCGTAGAGACTGCCAGCGTGGCCGGCCCAATGCGCTGCGCGGAGATTTCCTGGCTGGTCCACACGCTCCCAAACACTCTGACACTGCGTAGAGACTGCCAGCGTGGCCGGCCCAATGCGCTGCGCGGAGATTTCCTGGCTGGTCCACACGCTCCCACACACTCCGACACTGCGTAGAGACTGCCAGCGTGGCCGGCCCAATGCGCTGCGTGGAGATTTCCAGCCTGGTCCACACGCTCCCACACACTCCGACACTGCGTAGAGACTGCCAGCGTGGCCGGCCCAATGCGCTGCGCGGAGATTTCCTGGCTGGTCCACACGCTCCCACACACTCCGACACTGCGTAGAGACTGCCAGCGTGGCCGGCACAATGCGCTGCGCGGAGATTCCCTGGCTGGTCCACACGCTCCCACACACTCCGACACTGCGTAGAGACTGCCAGCGTGGCCGACCCAATGCGCTGCGCGGAGATTTCCTGGCTGGTCCACACGCTCCCACACACTCCGACACTGCGTAGAGACTGCCAGCGTGGCCGGCCCACTGTGCTGTGCGGAGATTTCCTGGCTGGTCCACACGCTCCCACACACTCCGACACTGCGTAGAGACTGCCAGCGTCGCCGGCCCAATGCGCTGCGCGGAGATTTCCTGGCTGGTCCACACGCTCCCACACGCTCCGACACTGCGTAGAGACTGCCAGCGTGGCCGGCCCACTGTGCTGTGCGGAGATTTCCTGGCTGGTCCACACGCTCCCACACACTCCGACACTGCGTAGAGACTGCCAGCGTGGCCGGCCCAATGCGCTGCGTGGAGATTTCCTGGCTGGTCCACACGCTCCCACACACTCCGACACTGCGTAGAGACTGCCAGCGTGGCCGGCCCAATGCGCTGCGCGGAGATTTCCTGGCTGCTCCACACGCTCCCACACACTCCGACACTGCGTAGAGACTACCAGCGTGGCCGGCCCAATGCGCTGCGCGCAGATTTCCTGGCTGGTCCACACGCTCCCACACACTCCGACACTGCATAGAGACTGCCAGCGTGGCCGGCCCAATGCGCTGCGCGGAGATTTCCTGGCTAATCCACACGCTCCCACACACTCCGACACTGCGTCGAGACTGCCAGCGTGGCCGGTCCACTGTGCTGTGCGGAGATTTCCTGGCTGGTCCACACGCTCCCACACACTCCGACACTGCGTAGAGACTGCCAGCGTGGCCGACCCAATGCGCTGCGCGGAGATTTCCTGGCTGGTCCACACGCTCCCACACACTCCGACACTGCGTAGAGACTGCCAGCGTGGCCGGCCCAATGCGCTGCGCGGAGATTTCCTGGCTGGTCCACACGCTCCCACACACTCCGACACTGCGTAGAGACTGCCAGCGTGGCCGGCCCAATGCGCTGCACGGAGATTTCCTGGCTGGTCCACACGCTCCCACACACTCCGACACTGCGTAAAGACTGCCAGCGTGGCCGGCCCAATGCGCTGCGCGGAGATTTCCTGGCTGGTCCACACGCTCCCACACACTCCGACACTGCGTAGAGACTACCAGCGTGGCCGGCCCAATGCGCTGCGCGGAGATTTCCTGGCTGGTCCACACGCTCCCACACACTCCGACACTGCGTAGAGACTGCCAGCGTGGCCGGCCCAATGCGGTGCGCGAAGATTTCCTGGCTGGTCCACAAGCTCCCACACACTCCGACACTGCGTAGAGACTGCCAGCGTGGCCGGCCCAATGCGCTGCGCGGAGATTTCCTGGCTGGTCCACACGCTCCCACACACTCCGACACTGCGTAGAGACTGCCAGCATGGCCGGCCCAATGCGCTGCGCGGAGATTTCCTGGCTGGTCCACACGCTCCCACACACTCCGACACTGCGTAGAGACTGCCAGCGTGGCCGGCCCAATGCGCTGCGCGGAGATTTCCTGGCTGGTCCACACGCTCCCACACACTCCGACACTGCGTAAAGACTGCCAGCGTGGCCGGCCCAATGCGCTGCGCGGAGATTTCCTGGCTGGTCCACACGCTCCCACACACTCCGACACTGCGTAGAGACTACCAGCGTGGCCGGCCCAATGCGCTGCGCGGAGATTTCCTGGCTGGTCCACACGCTCCCACACACTCCGACACTGCGTAGAGACTGCCAGCGTGGCCGGCCCAATGCGGTGCGCGAAGATTTCCTGGCTGGTCCACAAGCTCCCACACACTCCGACACTGCGTAGAGACTGCCAGCGTGGCCGGCCCAATGCGCTGCGCGGAGATTTCCTGGCTGGTCCACACGCTCCCACACACTCCGACACTGCGTAGAGACTGCCAGCGTGGCCGGCCCAATGCGCTGCGCGGAGATTTCCTGGCTGGTCCACACGCTCCCACACACTCCGACACTGCGTAGAGACTGCCAGCGTGGCCGGCCCACTGTGCTGTGCGGAGATTTCCTGGCTGGTCCACACGCTGCCACACACTCCGACACTGCGTAGAGACTGCCAGCGTGGCCGACCCAATGCGCTGCGCGGAGATTTGCTGGCTGGTCCACACGCTCCCACACACTCCGACACTGCGTAGAGACTGCCAGCGTGGCCGGCCCAATGCGCTGCGCGGAGATTTCCTGGCTGGTCCACACGCTCCCACACACTCCGACACTGCGTAGAGACTGCCAGCGTGGCCGGCCCAAAGCGCTGCACGGAGATTTCCTGGCTGGTCCACACGCTCCCACACACTCCGACACTGCGTAGAGACTGCCAGCGTGGCCGGCCCAATGCGCTGCGCGGAGATTTCCTGGCTGGTCCACACGCTCCCACACACTCCGACACTGCGTAGAGACTACCAGCGTGGCCGGCCCAATGCGCTGCGCGGAGATTTCCTGGCTGGTCCACACGCTCCCACACACTCCGACACTGCGTAGAGACTGCCAGCGTGGCCGGCCCAATGCGCTGCGCGGAGATTTCCTGGCTGGTCCACACGCTCCCACACACTCCGACACTGCGTAGAGACTGCCAGCGTGGCCGGCCCAATGCGCTGCACGGAGATTTCCTGGCTGGTCCACACGCTCCCACACACTCCGACACTGCGTAAAGACTGCCAGCGTGGCCGGCCCAATGCGCTGCGCGGAGATTTCCTGGCTGGTCCACACGCTCCCACACACTCCGACACTGCGTAGAGACTACCAGCGTGGCCGGCCCAATGCGCTGCGCGGAGATTTCCTGGCTGGTCCACACGCTCCCACACACTCCGACACTGCGTAGAGACTGCCAGCGTGGCCGGCCCAATGCGGTGCGCGAAGATTTCCTGGCTGGTCCACAAGCTCCCACACACTCCG
This sequence comes from Schistocerca gregaria, assembly GCF_023897955.1. Taxonomy (NCBI): domain Eukaryota; kingdom Metazoa; phylum Arthropoda; class Insecta; order Orthoptera; family Acrididae; genus Schistocerca; species Schistocerca gregaria. The sequence goes on from NC_064923.1 coordinate 145,656,248, forward strand.
ACACTGCGTAGAGACTGCCAGCGTGGCCGGCCCAATGCGCTGCGCGGAGATTTCCTGGCTGGTCCACACGCTCCCACACACTCCGACACTGCGTAGAGACTGCCAGCATGGCCGGCCCAATGCGCTGCGCGGAGATTTCCTGGCTGGTCCACACGCTCCCACACACTCCGACACTGCGTAGAGACTGCCAGCGTGGCCGGCCCAATGCGCTGCGCGGAGATTTCCTGGCTGGTCCACACGCTCCCACACACTCCGACACTGCGTAAAGACTGCCAGCGTGGCCGGCCCAATGCGCTGCGCGGAGATTTCCTGGCTGGTCCACACGCTCCCACACACTCCGACACTGCGTAGAGACTACCAGCGTGGCCGGCCCAATGCGCTGCGCGGAGATTTCCTGGCTGGTCCACACGCTCCCACACACTCCGACACTGCGTAGAGACTGCCAGCGTGGCCGGCCCAATGCGGTGCGCGAAGATTTCCTGGCTGGTCCACAAGCTCCCACACACTCCGACACTGCGTAGAGACTGCCAGCGTGGCCGGCCCAATGCGCTGCGCGGAGATTTCCTGGCTGGTCCACACGCTCCCACACACTCCGACACTGCGTAGAGACTGCCAGCGTGGCCGGCCCAATGCGCTGCGCGGAGATTTCCTGGCTGGTCCACACGCTCCCACACACTCCGACACTGCGTAGAGACTGCCAGCGTGGCCGGCCCACTGTGCTGTGCGGAGATTTCCTGGCTGGTCCACACGCTGCCACACACTCCGACACTGCGTAGAGACTGCCAGCGTGGCCGACCCAATGCGCTGCGCGGAGATTTGCTGGCTGGTCCACACGCTCCCACACACTCCGACACTGCGTAGAGACTGCCAGCGTGGCCGGCCCAATGCGCTGCGCGGAGATTTCCTGGCTGGTCCACACGCTCCCACACACTCCGACACTGCGTAGAGACTGCCAGCGTGGCCGGCCCAAAGCGCTGCACGGAGATTTCCTGGCTGGTCCACACGCTCCCACACACTCCGACACTGCGTAGAGACTGCCAGCGTGGCCGGCCCAATGCGCTGCGCGGAGATTTCCTGGCTGGTCCACACGCTCCCACACACTCCGACACTGCGTAGAGACTACCAGCGTGGCCGGCCCAATGCGCTGCGCGGAGATTTCCTGGCTGGTCCACACGCTCCCACACACTCCGACACTGCGTAGAGACTGCCAGCGTGGCCGGCCCAATGCGCTGCGCGGAGATTTCCTGGCTGGTCCACAAGCTCCCACACACTCCGACACTGCGTAGAGACTGCCAGCGTGGCCGGCCCAATGCGCTGCGCGGAGATTTCCTGGCTGGTCCACACGCTCCCACACACTCCGACACTGCGTAGAGACTGCCAGCGTGGCCGGCCCAATGCGCTGTGCGGAGATTTCCTGGCTTGTCCACACGCTCCCACACACTCCGACACTGCGTAGAGACTGCCAGCGTGGCCGGCCCAATGCGCTGCGCGGAGATTTCCTGGCTGGTCCACACGCTCCCACACACTCCGACACTGCGTAGAGACTGCCAGTGTGGCCGGCCCAATGCGCTGCGCGGAGATTTCCTGGATGGTCCACACGCTCCCACACACTCCGACACTGCGTAGAGACTGCCAGCGTGGCCGGCCCAATGCGCTGCGCGGAGATTTCCTGGCTGGTCCACACGCTCCCACACACTCCGACACTGCGTAGAGACTGCCAGCGTGGCCGGCCCAATGCGCTGCGCGGAGATTTCCTGGCTGGTCCACACGCTCCCACACATTCCGACTCTGCGTAGAGACTACCAGCGTGGCCGGCCCAATGCGCTGCGCGGATATTTCCTGGCTGGTCCACACGCTCCCACACACTCCGACACTGCGTAGAGACTGCCAGCGTGGCCGGCCCAATGCGCTGCGCGGAGATTTCCTGGCTGGTCCACACGCTCCCACACACTCCGACACTGCGTAGAGACTGCCAGCGTGGCCGGCCCACTGTGCTGTGCGGAGATTTCCTGGCTGGTCCACACGCTCCCACACACTCCGACACTGCGTAGAGACTGCCAGCGTGGCCGGCCCAATGCGCTGCGCGGAGATTTCCTGGCTGGTCCACACGCTCCCACACACTCCGACACTGCGTAGAGACTGCCAGCGTGGCCGGCCCAATGCGCTGCGCGGAGATTTCCTGGCTGGTCCACACGCTCCCACACACTCCGACACTGCGTAGAGACTGCCAGCGTGGCCGGCCCAATGCGCTGCGCGGAGATTTCCTGGCTGGTCCACACGCTCCCACACACTCCGACACTGCGTAGAGACTGCCAGCGTGGCCGGCCCGATGCGCTGCGCGGAGATTTCCTGGCTGGTCCACACGCTCCCACACACTCCGACACTGCGTAGAGACTGCCAGCGTGGCCGGCCCGATGCGCTGCGCGGAGATTTCCTGGCTGGTCCACACGCTCCCACACACTCCGACACTGCGTAGAGACTGCCAGCGTGGCCGGCCCAATGCGCTGCGCGGAGATTTCCTGGCTGGTCCACACGCTCCCACACACTCCGACACTGCGTAGAGACTGCCAGCGTGGCCGGCCCAAAGTGCTGCGCGGAGATTTCCTGGCTGGTCCACACCAACCGACCGACTGGTGCACGCCGGCTAGCCGGAAAGTATAAGCACCAGACTAAAGATAGTACTGAACCGTATCATCTTCATCTTTACCTAGGTGTTGTGTGTCGTCTTCCGGAGCCTTGGCTTTGCTCTGCCGCGAATGGTCGCTGCGTTCTGGCGAGAGACCTGCTGACGACGAAAGTATCGAGTGCTGCTGCCGGAGTGGGAAAGGGAGTTTAGTTTCCGGTTGTGTGGCAGCGCAATGTTGCGGGAAAGGTGGTATAACTTCCTGTGAACGCACGTGATTGCTACGAGCTTGTGTACTCGGGACTGCGGCAGTCGTCCTGGACGGGCTGTGTGATAAGGAAGCTCGGCGTGTCAACTATTGACGCTATGTTGCTATGGCGGAACTGGGGCGATTGACATAACTCGAGTTGGTGCTGGTTGCAACCTGTCGCCGAATGCTTGTCTGCCTTCTGGACTAACGATGAGAATTTCTCGACTTGATGTGTCTCACTCAATTTCTGCCCGTGTCGTCGGGTATGTTGTGCTCTAAGGTCGTGTGCCATGGTGTTTCGCAATTTTAGTAGGCTCAGGCGTGCCCGAAATCCCGATTCAATGATCTGCTGTTATATTGTCAAGTGTAACTATCACTAGAAAGGAGTGTTAACTCTCTGTGCCTTAATAACTGTACCTAAAATATTATCTGTGGTTGAAATTTTGTTCTGACCCAAGTGCAATAACGATCTTGTATTTTACAATTTGTTGAGTGGTGTTATTATTTAGTACTGGTCGTCACAGTTCCTAAGTCTAAGATTTACGAAGGCCAGTGGCCGTCATTAACATTTCCTGCCTAGATACGCGTTATATTCTGAACCCTTTGTTTCAATGTTTAGTAATTTTTATTTTATGTGTTATTGAGAGTTGCTGTCATGCCCTATGTGGACGATTCGCCACGTTGGTGAAGTTTCTAGTTGTTCTGCTGGTCTGTGCCATATTGCTAAAGCAGGCGATCCTAGCACAGCTGACAGTAAATTTTTACTAGTGGTGAGGAGCTCGGGCTCAAATATTTATTACTACAGATATTCAGGCCCTACAGGCTGAGTCGCGGAATCTACCCATTTTTGGTTATTAATTTTATCTTGTTAGCTTGTTTTATTTAAAAAAAAGGATCTTTGCTATATGAATTTGTCTTTTGGTCTTGATTGCTCCTTTGGAAGAAGTAAATTAACTGTTGGTTTTGCATTCTTGTAGCATTATCAAAGCAGCATTTGTGGTGATATTTGATTGGCCCTTCTGGGCGAATGGTTAAAGTCATTCCTTTCAGTAACTTATTGTATTGGTCAATAATTAATCAAAGGTGTTGGGTCCTTCAGGCCGTGATTATCTCCTTATGTTGAATCTTAAGGTTGTCATTCTGACATTGTTTAATAAAATTAAATTGTGTTTGAAACTGGAACCTCATTTGGGTCTACGCTTTCACTCCCTGCAGCCTTTGAGCTCTGCTTACATAACGTTTTGGTTAAGTTTTCCGGTACCACGACATATCAAGTACAAGGTGCGAATATCGATACATAGCGCTGCTGTCGCACGTAGGAAGAGCAAGAACCACGGCATACCCGCAATAACCGCGGGAAACCAAACGCAGAGTAACAGTCAAGGTTTAAACCAACGCATAAGCCGGGGCCAGCACGGCTCAAACAGTGCCTCACAAAAAGAAAAATAGTGAAGCACCCATATGGAGAGGAGGAAAAATACGAAACTTCACTGGTTGAGAGTGTGTGTGATATTCTGCCAGTGATAACAAAACCAAGTAACTATGGCTATGAAGTTTATCACTAGAGAGTCCTTGCATAAAAATTTCTCAGTTCACTTGACGAGCCAAATTCGGGTAAAATTCCAAGCTTTAACGGATATCCACCATCTTATGCGCCAGAGACCAAACCTGACTCGTGAACTGGCAAGATTCCCTCTTTTTACCCACAACAGCATACGATTGGCTCGATTGCGTCATGATGGCACGGACAGAGGTGGCGCGCTCTTCGTCCATAGATTTTGCTCGCGCTCTCTATCTAGCGTTGCTTGCTGCGCCATCCTTCGAATCAGGCCGTGAACTGTGAGAAATATTTCTCTGTGTTTTTTCCTTTACTAGCGCACGATTCCACGCATAGCTAAGTACAATAACCCGTGTTTCTGTTGAAGTTGTTTTCGCAAAGCCTAAAAATGTTCAAATGTGTGTTAAATCTTATGGGTCTTGACTGCTAAGGTCATCAGTTCCTAAGCTTACACACTACTTAATCTAAAGTATCCTAAGGACGAACACACACCCATGCCCGAGGCATGGGACTAGACGCACAGTCCACGACTGCAGCGCCCTAGACCGCTCGGCTAACACCGCGCGGCTCGCAAAGTCTGATTTCAACAGCTTCACATAGTCCCAATAGTTTGAAGTGTGAGCAGTTACTCTTGTTCGTTCAAACAAAATCTGTTGTTTGAACAAACGAGAATAAGTGGTCACAGTTTGCATTATCTGGACACTGTGCTCAAATAAGCTGTTGAAATCAGAAGCTTGGAATTTCATTCGTATGTGACACGGCGAGTGACCCGAGTAATTTTTATTCAAAATCGATTCAAATTTACGACTTGACAACATTAGTCCACTTATCGGTTAGACGTAGCACACTCTCTGACCTGTGTCGGAAACTGTGTCATAAAGTCCTGTAGAAAGCTAACCAGCAGCTGTTGTAACTGGTCCTTGACATCCTGAATATCAACACTGGGACAGAGTTCACGTATGAGCTGGTCCCACTGCTCTATTGGGAGCAGATCTGGGATACTGACAGTCACAGTGTCATAGTGACACATTTTATGTGTGTCCGCGCATTGTCCTGTTGAAAAATGTATACTGTCGCATGAAGGTGCAGGATGTCCGTGACGTACTGTTCTGTCGTCAGAGGCTTGAAGACATCTCCAACGGCTCCCCACATCATGACGCCATGAACAACTCTGCTGCGACTCTCCATACCATTGCAAAACCCAGAGCTCTCCCCAGGTCGCCGCCCTGCACGCTGACGGTAACCACTCGGATAGTGCAAAACGCGATTCGTCACTAAATACAATGCGATGCCATTCATCAGCTTTCATGTTTCCTTCTCGCGCCACCATCCAAATTCAAATGTGTACATGGAGGTGTTCACGGCAGCCTACGCACGGGACGATAATTCCAGAGTCCGGCTGCTCCTAGTCTCCTACCAATGAGGTTGCGTGACGCAGGATGTTGCAGGGGAGTCCATGGCGGGCGCAGATGTCAAAGGGTTACAATGGCTTTGAGTCAGAGACGGTCGAATGGAACTATGACGAGGAGTATACCTGCCTTCACTTTCCTATGCAGTCCAACGCCGGCCATCGGACCAGTGTCCCATGTTAACGCCTCTCAAAGATGGATACTCCATGACTCGACCAGCCCACCAGTGAGAGATCCACAACCAGGTTGCTTTCAAACTCCGCCGAATACTGATAATGCTGTTTCACATACGTACGCGGCACCTCCGTGTGCTTCTCAGTGATCTTTTCAACATTTGACGTTCTTCACGCTCCTTCTGTACCCTATGAGTCCAAGTAACAACACTAAACGAAAACAACACTAACGCCATCTAGTGGATTACCTCTTGCAATGAATTGCAACTGTAATCCTTTACATACCCACCGATGCTGTGACCATTTAAGAAGTAACTATGACATCCAACAATATAGGATATAGTGTGTGCGCCAAAACTAGCTGCAATAAAGTTATATATATATATATATATATATATATATATATATATATATATATATATATATATATATATATATATATACTCCGGCACTGCCGGTCCAAGGCCCAGTTGAGAAAAGAGGAGGGGAAGGAATGACACCTCGTAACCTTATTTCATATGTCCCAGATGACAGTACCGTGTGTGGGCCCCTTGCCAGCGTAACCGTAAAGACCTCAACGGCGGTGAAGACGGAGATGAAGATCATCAGTACGCTGGAGTGGCGGTCGTCCTTTTAGGGTTAATATAAAAGCTAACGATAGCAAACCCAGACACGTGTTTACCCACAATGGTCAGTGTCTGCTTCCCATGTTAGAGGCGACTGCAATAATTGTTCCAAGAACTAACAATCCCTGGTTCTAATAACACAATGGAAACATTGGACATACAATTATAAGCTACCATGATTCGGGAAAGTAATAACAATATTACCCCAGGTGGTACTCAGTCGACCCACTAACAGGCGGTAAACGGGTCTTCGGAGTCTGGGGGACCTGGGCCCCGAAAGTCGGATTTCTCTGGCAGACTTCCATCCAAACCTATCACTAATATAGGCACGTTTAATATCAACAGTCTAATTCAACCGGGAAAATAACACAGCCTAGTACAGGAGTTAGACCGACAAAGAAAATCCAGATTTTAGCCCTTCAAGAAGCACGATTTACAGTTGAAGCCACAGTAGAGTATGGAAATCACCGCATCTTTAAATGTAAAACAGGAAAACGTGTCCCTAAAGGTGTTCCGCATCTGGGAATGGCTGCTGCCATACATAAAAATATAACAGCCCTCATAAGAGATGTGTGCCCCAGAAGTAACCACCATCTTACAATGTGCATGCAGTGCGCTAACAAGAAGTATATCTTCTTTAATGTTCATGCCCCCACCAACATAGCTAACAAAAAGGATCCATAGACTGTGGAGACATTCTGGACCGATCTTGAGAATGTGATGGCTAAAATTCCAAAGCAGGACATCAAAATCGTATTGGGTGATATCAGTGCTCAGATAGGCAAAGAAAAACATTACTGGAAAACTGTATGAAAATAAATTTACCAACAAAAAGGCTTATCTAACTATGTCAACAAAATAATCTTAAAATCATGTCAACATCATTGAGGAAGAATCCCCGAAAACTAAAGACCTGGAGATCCCCAATAAAAGATCTCGGTGAATATCAGATTGATCATGTTGCCATCTCGTATCCTCTACAGAAGGAAGTTCATGACATGCAAGTCCGTAGAGGTGCAAACGTAGACCACTATCTAATACGGATAAAAATGAAATTTACCGCAAAGAGAGCCCACTGCAAGGAAGTGCACCAGCATAAATTTGACACCAGAAGACTAAAATAAACTAAGTTTGTAGAAGAACCGTAAAGTGTCCAGGTAGGTATTAAATTAAAAGACAATAGAACAGCTGGTGAAGATGGGATAATTGCTGAACACTAGAACGAAATTCTCTCGTAGAGCTAACCCAAATCATTGCAGACATTCAGGAGACACAAAAAGTATCCTCGGAATGGAAATCTGCGCTTATTCATCCTTTACACAAAAAAGAGACAAATCTGATGTAAATAATTATCGAGACATATCCATACTTCAGGTCGCATACAAAGTTCTATAAGGCTGTCTTCTTCAAAGAGCACAAAAGCAACTGGAAAACAAAATTGATGAATACCAAGGTGGCTTTCGACCCAGTAGATCCTGCACAGAACAAATTTTCAAGATAAAGACCGTGCTAAAATACAAAGCAGTCAGAAACAGCACAACAATTTGCACGTTTCTTGACTTTAAAAAGGCATACGATTCAGTTGACCGACAAGCACTTTTTGATATCCTTGAAGGACAAGGGTTACATCCAAAAATCCTTAACTTCACCAAAGAAATGTTGACTGATACTACCTCCAAGGGGAAAATCATGGGTAAAATATCCGAGATCTTCCTGATCAAAACTGGCGTCTGACAAGCTGATGGTCTGTCTCCTCTCCTATTCATCCTTGTGTAGGACAAAGTCATCCGCGAATGGGAAAAGGAGCTGAAGAATAAAAACTGCTGGATACCCATACAGATGAGACGAGTCAAGGACGACATAAAAATTCCACGTTTAGCATTCGCTGACGAGTTACCCTTAGTAGCGGATGATGAGATAACAGCAATCGAAGAAGTTGAAGCCCTTAAAGAAGTTGCGGAGAAAGGTGGTCTGAAAATATCTTTCCTAAAGTCTAAGTTCATCGTCACGAAAGCTGACATCCAAACGGTTATATCAATAGAGTCCTATATTTTAAATATTTAGGTGAAACCCTTGAACCTACGGGGCGGGAGAAAATAACACATTCGCCTCCAAAAACTAAAGAGAGCCTATGGAAGAACCTACAATGTGTACAATTAAAAATCCTTGTCCAAAACCACTAAAATTAGCACTATAATACAGAAGTAAAATCTGAAATACTGTATGTCAGACCCTGACGGTACACAAAAAGGTGACCTAGAAACGTTATTAAAGGAAGAACGCAAAATCATCAGAAAGATACTAGGGCCAAAGGAAACATAAGAGGGCAGTACACTACAATCTCGTCAAATAACTGAGAAATTGTCCAACCTTGGAGCAGACATTAGAAAAAAACGATAAAAATTTTATGGGCACATGTCTAGGCTTTGCAAACTTTCCTTCTTCGCTGACGCAATGTGAAACTTTCTGTCGCAAAAGGGCTCCGAAGTTTAGCTGGTAAAGTGTTAGTGTGCAACATAACTATAAAAGAGTGAAAGCTGGGTACGGTGACGATTTTATAGTCATGAGTAATGTGCGTCGTTATGCTGTTAGTGGCCTTAATCAAGGAAACGGTGATGCTAACCTCAAGGTGTGTGACAGAGATCGGACTGGACGACCGCGTACAACAACCGACGAGGCTCATGGGAATCGGATTGATGAACGTGACAGAAGGCTGTCTCGAATGCTCGCTCCTGACATATCAATAATCAGGAAAGGCATTGGGAGAAATCCACTAAATTACGGACCCATATCATTAACGTCGATATACAGCAGTATTTTGGAACATATATTGTGTACGAACATTTGAATAACCTCGAAGTGATCAGTCTATTACACAAAGTCAACAATGATACAGAAAACATCGTTCCTGTGAAACACAACTAGCCATATACTGACACGGCATGTTGAGTGCTATTGACAAGGGATTTCAAATTGATTGCACATTTCTAGATTTCCAGATGGTTTTTAGGACTGTACCTCACAAGCGGCTTGTCATCAAATTGCGTTATTATGGAGTATCCTCTCAGTTATGCCACTGGAATCGCGTCTGAGAGATGACAGTTCATAGTAATTGATGGAAACGTATCGAGTAAAACAGCATTGATTTCTGGCGTTCCCCAAGGTCGTGTTAAAGGCCCTCTGTTGATCTTTATTTATAAAAACGATTTAGGAGACAATCAGAGCAGCCATCTTAGATTGTTTGCAGATGATTCTGTCGTTTATCATCTTGTAAAGTCATCAGAATATGAAAACCAATTGCTAAATGATTTATATAAGATGCCCGATACAGTGCAATATTTAACCACATGGAATGAAAAGTGTGAGGTCATCCACAAGAGTGCTAAAAAGAATCCTTTAAACTTTGGTTACACGATAAATTAATCAAATATAAAGGCCGTAAATTTAGCTAAATACCTAGTAATTACAATTAAAAATAACTTAAACTGAAAATAACACACTGAAAATGTTGTGTGGAAGCCGAACCAAAGAATGCAATTTATTGGCAGAACACTTAGAAGACGCCACAGATCTACTAAATATACTGCCTGTACTATCCTTGTTCGTCCTCTTTTTGAGTACTACTGCGCTCTGCGGGATCCTTAACAGATACGACTAACGGAGCACATCGGGAAATTTCAAAGAAAAGTAACACGTTTGGTATTACCGAATAATAGGGGAGAGAGTGTCACGGACGTGATACCGGATTTGGGGAGGACGTAATTAACACAAAGACGTTTCTCGTTGCGAGGGGATCTTCTCACCAAATTTCAGTCACCAATTTTCTCTTTCGAATGCGAAAATGTATTGTTGACACCAATCTACACAGAGAGAAAGTATCATTATAATAAAACAAGAAAAATCATAGCTCACTCGGAAATAAGAGGGTGTTCGTTTTTTCCGCCCTCTATACTAGACTGGAGTAACAAAGAATTATTGTGAAGTGGTTCAATGAACCCTCTACCAGGCACTTAAGGAGCATGCTACTAGATGTAGATGTAGACATGAAACAGGGAAGACTGGACGTCTGCTGATAATTTATTTTGCATTTCAAGCATGAAAGTGATGAGTTTCCCTCATAACATTATGACAGGAACATCATGCGACGGGAACGGCTTTGGGAGAAGCGTGATTTGTCCCAGAATAACACGTGCCATTATAAACACATTTTCATGAAGGGCGTGGTAAAAAGTAATGCCTCTGATGTGAAAACTCGCAAGGCTTTTTAAATAAAATAATTTTTTAGCTTCCTGCATCTTTATTCTTCATATCTACATATTTAGTTCTAAACGTATTAATTATGGCGATGAACACATTTCTCCAAATGAGAGACCAGTTTGTTGATAACGTCACTGTAGAATGTGTGACTTTGTTGATGCGGTGACAACTTCACCTCTGGTCACACCGTGTTATCAGTGAGCTCCTTGCCTCCGTTGGATAAGCAGCAGCCAGCAGCAAGTCTTACTCTGAGTTCATTTATCTTACTTTCTTTGCCAGTTTTTGGGTACTTTCATAGATTCATTCATAAATTTCAAGCCTATTATAGTATTTGAGAGTTGTGGCATCGCGTTTTAGTACCCGTATAGTGTATCCACAGGACATGTGGCCTGTAGTTGAAGAAGTGTCATGATGATCTCTCCATTGGCAAAAGATTCCGGAATAGTCCCCCATTCGGATCTCCGGGAGGGGACTGCCAAGGGGGAGGTTACCATGAGCTCAAAGTAGAATAATCAAAGAAAGGATAATGTTCTACGAGTCGGGGCGTGGAATGTCAGAAGCTTGAACGTGATAGGGAAACTAGAAAATCTGAAAAGGGAAATGCAAAGGCTCAATCTAGATATAGTAGGGGTCAGTGAAGTGAAGTGGAAGGAAGACAAGGATTTCTGGTCAGATGAGTATCGGGTAATATCAACAGCAGCAGAAAATGGTATAACAGGTGTAGGATTCGTTATGAATAGGAAGGTAGGGCAGAGGGTGTGTTACTGTGAACAGTTCAGTGACCGGGTTGTTCTACTCAGAATCGACAGCAGACCATCACCGACAACGGTAGTTCAGGTATACATGCCGACGTCGCAAGCTGAAGATGAACAGATACCGAAAGTGTATGAAGATATTGTAATAGCGAATACTCTGTTCAAGAATCACAAGAGGAGGAGGTATACTTTGAAAAGGCCGGGAGATACGGGAAGATTTCAATTAGATTACATCATGGTCAGACAGAGATTCCGAAATCAGATACTGGATTGTAAGGCGTACCCAGGAGCAGATATAGACTCAGATCACAATATAGTAGTGATGAAGAGTAGGCTTAAGTTCAAGACATTAGTCAGGAAGAATCAATACGCTAAGAAGTGGAATACGGAAGTTCTAAGGAATGACGAGATACGTTTGAAGTTCTCTAACGCTATAGATACAGCGATAAGGAATAGCGCAGTAGGCAGTACAGTTGAAGAGGAATGGACGTCTCTAAAAAGGGCCATCACAGAAGTTGGGAAGGAAAACATAGGTACAAAGAAGGTAGCTGCGAAGAAGCCATGGGTAACAGAAGAAATACTTCAGTTGATTGATGAAAGGAGGAAGTACAAACATGTTCCGGGAAAATCAGGAATACAGAAATACAAGTCGCTGAGGAATGAAATAAATAGGAAGTGCAGGGAAGCTAAGACGAAATGGCTGCAGGAAAAATGTGAAGACATTTAAAAAGATATGACTGTCGGAAGGACAGTCCCAGCATACAGGAAATTTAAACAACCTTTGGTGACATTAAAAGCAAAGGTGGTAACATTAAGAGTGCAACGGGAATTTCACTGTTAAATGCAGAGGAGAGACCAGATAGGTGGAAAGAATACATAAGCCTCTATGAGGGTGAAGATTTGTCTGATGTGATAGAAGAAGAAACAGGAGTCGATTTAGAAGAGATATGGGATCCAGTATTAGAATCGGAATTTAAAAGAGCTTTGGAGGACTTACCGTCAAATAAGGCAGAAGGGATAGATAACATTTCATCAGAATTTCTAATATCATTAGGGGAAGTGGCAACAAAACGACTATTCACGTTGGTGTGTAGAATATATGAGTCTGGCGACATACCATCTGACTTTCGGAAAAGCATCATCCACACAATTCCTAAGACGGCAAAAGCTGACAATTGCGAGAATTATCACACAATCAGCTAAACAGCTCATGCATCGAAGCTGCTTACCAGAATAATATACAGGAGAATGGAAAAGAAAATTGAGAGTGCGCTAGGTGACGATCAGTTTGGCTTTAGGAAAAGTAAAGGCACGAGAGAGGCAATTCTGACGTTACGGCTAATAATGGAAGCAAGGCTGAAGAATAATCAAGACACGATCATGGGATTTGTCGACCTGGAAAAAGCGTTCGACAATATAAAATTGAGCAAGCTGTTCAAGATTCTGAAAAAACTAGGGGTAAGCTATAGGGAGAGACGGGTCATATACAATATGTACAACAACCAAGAGGGAATAATAAAAGTGGACGATCAAGAACGAAGTGCTCGTATTAAGAAGGGAGTAAGACAAGGCTGTAGCCTTTCGCCCTACTCTTCAATCTGTACATCGAGGAAGCAATGAGGGAAATAAAAGAAAGGTTCAGGAGTGGAATTAAAATACAAGGTGAAAGGATATCAATGATTCGATTCGCTGATGACATTGTTTTCCTGAGTGAAAGTGAAGAAGAATTAAATGATATACTGAAAGGAATGAACAGTCTATTGAGTACACAGTATGGTTTGAGAGTAAATCGGAGAAAGACGAAGGTAATGAGAAGTAGTAGAAATGAGAACAGCGAGAAACTTAACATCAGGATTAATGGTCACGAAGTCAATGAAGTTAAGGAATTCTGCTACCTAGGCAGTAAAATAACCAATGACGGACGGAGCAAGGAAGACATCAAAAGCAGACTCGCTGTGGCAAAAAAAGGCATTTCTGGCCAAGAGAAGTTTACTAATATCAAATACCGGCCTTAATTTGAGGATGAAATTTCTGAGGATGTACGTCTGGAGTACAGTATTGCATGGTAGTGAAACATGGACTGTGGGAATACCGGAACAGAAGAGAATCGAAGCATTTGAGATGTGGTGCTATAGACGAATGTTGAAAATTATGTGCACTGATAAGGTAAGGAATGAGGAGGTTCTACGCAGAATCGGAGAGGAGAGGAATATGTGGAAAACACTGATAAGGAAAAGGGACAAGATGGTAGGACATCTGTTAAGACATGAGGGAATGACTTCCGTGGTACTAGAGGGACCTGTAGAGGGCAAAAACTGTAGAGGAAGACAGAGATTGGAATACGTCAAGCAAATAATTGAGGACGTAGGTTGCAAGTGCTACTCTGAGATGAAGAGGTTAGCACAGGAAAAGAATTCGTGGCGGGCCACATCAAACCAGTCAATAGACTGATGACAGAAAAAAGTGTAAATTCGCATAGTCATCAGTCATCTGTTTGCTTTCAACGGCTTGTGAGATAAAAGAGAGGAAAAAATTGTTAGAGATGGATAGGGACTGCGCCTGTTGTGTACTGATTCAGGCGGAATTGGCCACCGTCCGTGAACAGCTGGAAGCTGTGTTGGCCGTGGTCGACAGAATCTAGTCTGTTGCCCTGGGCCGCGGTGACACTGGACAGCCGAGGCGAGCGCTTTGGGGCCTCTGGAACCTGTAGCATCGCCTGGTATCTCTGATGCCACTGCGCCGTCTGATTCGGATGTTCTTGCCGGTCGACACTTGCCTGACAGTGATTGGCGAACCGTGGCGGGGCCGCGATTCCCTGGGCGGAAGGCGGAAGTTAGTGCTGGCCGCAAACCTTTACCCTTACGCCTCCGTAACTGGATTGAGGTACTGCCCCTGCTGAAAGTACTTCTGAGCCAGCAAGGGCCGCCCCCCCTGTTGCGGCAGTGGCCGGTCTTCCTGAGAGGTCCGAACGAGTGCAGAGGGTGGGTTTGCTTGTCATTGGGAGCTCCAATGTTTGGCGGGTGATGGAGCCCCTTAGGGATATGACAGCTAAGAACGGGAAGAAAGCCAATGTGCACTCACCGTGCATACCGTGGGGAGTCATCCAAGATGTGGGATGGGTCCTTCTGGATGCCATGAAGGGTACAGGATGCAGCCAACTGCAGGTGGTGGCCCATATCGGCAATAATAATGCGTGTCGGTATGGATCGGAAGAGATTCTCTGTTTCCGGCGACTACCTGATTTGGTGAAGACTGCCAGTCTTGCTAGCGAGATGAAGGCAGGGCTCACCACCTGCAGCATTGTGGACAGGACCGATTGCGGACCTTTGGTACAGAGCCGAGTGGAGGGTCTGAATCAGAGGCTCAGACGTTTCTGCGACCATGTAGGCTGTACATTCCTCAAATTGCGCCATAGGGTGGTGCGGTTTTTGGTTCCACTAAATAGGTGAGGTGTTCACTACACAAGCGGCGGCTACACGGGTAGCAGGAGCTGTGTGGCGTGGACTGGGCGGTTTTTGGAACAGGATTGCAGTCTCAAAGGGTACAGGGCAAAGAAATGACGAGAATTGACCAAGTAACAGTCGATACTGTAGTTGTAAACTGTTGTGGCTGTGTTCGAAAAGTACCAGAACTTCAAGCGCTGATAGAAAATACTGAATCTGAGATCGTTATAGGAAAACAAAGCTGGCTAAAGCCGGAGATAAATTCTGCCGAAATTTTTGCAGAGGCGCAATCCGTGTTCAGGAAGGATAGATTAAATAAAGTAGGTGGTAGTGTGTTTGTGTCTGTTGATAGTAATTTATCATGGAGTGAAGCTGAAATATATAGTTCCTGCGAATTAATATGGGTGGAGGTTATACTCAACAGCCGTACCAAACAAATAATGGGCTCCTTCTAACGACCCCCTGACTCAGATGAGATGGTATAATAGCTGAATGGTTCCAAGAAAACTTGAATCTCATTTAACTCATAAAAGCCGGCCGGAGTGGCCGAGCGGTCCTAGGCGCTACATCTGGAACCGCGCGACCGCTACGGTCGCAGTTTCGAATCCTGCCTCGGGCATGGATGTGTGTGATGTCCTTAGGTTAGTTAGGTTCAAGTAGTTCTAATTTCTAGGGGACTGACGACCTTAGAAGTTAAGTCCCATAGTGCTCAGAGCCATTTTTGAACCCACTCATAAAGTTATAATTGGTGTAGTCTTCAATCTATCCCCGATTTGTTGCCGAAAATACATATTCAAAGCCGGTGGTAGACGAAAACATCTTCCGAAATTGTACTAAAAGCGTTCTCTGAGAATTACTTTGAACAATTAGTTCATGAGCCCACACGAATTGTAAATGGTTGCGAAAACACACTTGACCTCTTAGCCACAAATAATCCTGATCTGATAGAGAGTGTCATAACGGGCACAAGGTCATTTTGCGGGGCTCAGAACCATATCAACTAAAAATAAACGCCAAAGATATCTATTTAAAGCAGCAGATAAAAATTCGCTTGATGCCGTTCTAAGACAGAGTCTCCATTCCTTCCAAGCAAATTACGTAAATCTAGACCATGGCTCAAATTCAAGGTACAGAATCGACAGCAGTAGATAGATTCATACCGCACAAGTTAATAAAAGACGGAAATGATTCACCATGGTACACAAAACACGTCAGAACACTGTTGCAGAAGCAACGAAAAAAGCATGCCAAATTCACAAAAACGCAAAATCCCCAATATTGGCTAAGTTTCACGGAAGCTCGAAATTTAGTGCGGACGTCAATGCGAGATGCCCTTAATAGTTTCCATAATGAAATATTGTATCAAAATGTGGTGAAAAAACCCAAAGAGATTCTGGACGTATGTAAAGAACACCAGTGGCAAAAAACAGTCAATACCGTCACTGCGCGATAGCGATGGAAATATTATCAATGATGGCGTCACTAAAGCGGAGTTATTAAATACAGTTTTTCGTAATTCCTTCATGAAAGAAGACGAAGTAAATATTCCAGAATTCGAAACCAAAACAGCTGTTAGCATGAGTGACATAAAAGTAGGTATCTTAGGTGTTGCGAAACAACTCAAATCGCTTAAGAAAGGCAAGTCTTCCGATCCAGACGGTATACCAATCAGGTTCCTCTTAGAGTATGCAGACACAATAGCACCTTTCTTAGCAAAACAAATACAACAACCCTCTTGACGAAAGGTCTATTCCTAAGGAATGGAAAGTAGCATAGGTCACACCAATATTCAAGAAAGGAAATAGGAGTAACCCCTTGAATTACAGACCCATAACACTGACCTCAATTTTCAGTAGGATTTTGAAGCGTACATTGTACTCGAACATTATGTATCACCTTGAAGAAAATGACTTATTGATACAAAACCAAGAGGAATTCAGAAAACATCGTTTTTGTGCAACACAGCTAGCTCTTTATTCCCATTAAGTAATGAGTGCTGTCGACAAGGGATTTCAGATCGATTCCATATTTCTAGATTTCCAGCAGGCTTTTGGTACTGTTCCTCACAAGCGACTATTTATCAAATTGCGTACATATGGAACATCGTCTCAGTTGTGTGACCGGATTCGTGATTTCTTCTCAGAGAGGTCACAGTTCGTAGTGATAGACGGTAAATCATCGAGTAGAATAGAAGTGATATCTGTCTCTCAGCAAGGTAGTGTCATAGGCCCTCTGCAGTTCCTGATTTATATAAATGATCTAGGTGATAACCTGAGCAGCCCCCTTAGATTGTTTGCAGATGACGCTGTAATTTACCGTCTAGTAAAATCATCACACGATCAATTCCAATTACAAAATAATCTAGAGAGAATTTCTGTATGGTGCGAAAAGTCGAAGTTGGCACTAAACAAAGAAAAGTGCGAGGTCATTCACATGGGTAGTAAAAGAAAACCGATAAATTTTGGGTATACGATAAACCACACAAATCTAAGGGCTGTCAATCCGACTAAATACCCAGGAATTATAATTACGAGCAACTTAAATTGGAAACACCACACAGATAATATTGTGGGGAAGGCGGAACAAAGACTGCGCTTTGTTGGCAGAAGACTTAGAAGATGTGACAAACACACCAACGAGTCAGCCTACATTAAACTTGTCCGTCCTCTGCCTGAATATTGTGCGCAGTATGGGATCCTTACCAAGTAGGATTGACGGAGGACATCGAGAAAGTGCAAAGAAGGGCAGTTCGTTTCGTGTAATCGCGTAATAGTGGTAAGAGTGTCACTGATATGATACACAAGTTGGAGTGGCAGCCACTTGAACAAAGGCGGTTTTCTTTGCGGCGTGATCTATTTACGAAATTTCAATCACCAACTTTCTCTTCAGAATGGGTAAATATTTTGTTGACACCCACCTACGTAGGGAGAAATGAAAACCATAATAAAATGAGAGAAATCAGAGCTCGAGCGGAAAGATGTTCCTTTTTCTTATGCGCCATTACAGAGTGGAATGGCAGAGAAGTGGTATGAAAATAGTTCGATGAACCCTCTTGCAGACACTTAAGTGTGAATTGTAGAGTAACCGTGTAGATGTAGATGTAGATAGACCAGTTGGGACACAGATGTATGATGCAGTTAAGACCAGTGTGGTGCCCGATAAAGCCATTGTGGGCCTTACCCCTACATTTAAATTATTAAGAATTTGTAAAAATATTACAAAGACTCTCGAGACAATACATACCACGAGGCTGCAGACAAACAGTTCATGCTAGGCCTCTTATACGGATCAACGCAACTCCGTCCTCAGTTTTATGAACTATGTAAGAAAGAACATCTTAACGACGAGACCATAGTGTGCGGCACAGTACTGAAAGAAATGCTAAATAAAGTGAGGCAAATGTGATGACTCGAGAATTTGCAGAAGATGGACATATCACACAGCAGCAAAATAGCCTGGAATCTTGTCAAAAACTTCGGCGGTGATCCAACAGGCACCAGACAGCCTACTGAGGTAACACCAAACCAAATGGCTCACCACCTCCTGTTGACTGGAAAGTCCAATGCAAAACACCAAAAAGTAAAAATCGAAAGGGTCCTCCAATCGGCAACTCGTAATTTCTCAGTGCGTTTCACAGTTAAAGAATACAGCCAGGGGCTGAATATTATGAACAACGGTAAAACGGCTGGTGTGGATGTTTCGTGAACGGAGTAGATCAAACATTTTGACCCGAGCGCCAAAATGTGGATCCTGCGGCACTTCAATCATTGACGCGAAACTAATTAGGTCCCCAAAGATGTGAAGAAAGGGAAGGATAGCAACGCTGCTGAAGACTAGGAAGGAACCAGATTCGCCATCGAACTTTTGGCCTAGATCACTTCTTTGTCACTTGTACAAGTTGTACGAGACACTTATTTTGACCGTTATGTCAGTTTCTATCGATCTGAAACTTACACCGCGACCAGGTGATTTTACATCTGGCAAATCATGCACCAGTCAAATTCTGTACCTGTCAGAACACACAGAGAAATGGTACGGAAATAAAAATATTCTATTACAGGGCTAGAAGTAGTCGACCTGAGCTCTTCCAGAAACTCTCTTACGAAGTGAGAGGTTACCATGTTCTTACGCTCATTGAGTCTCTCTTACAAAATAGACAATTTTACGTCATTATCGATGGAAAGAAGGGTTGATGGACAACCAAAGAAATGGACTGGCCCAGGGCGGCGTTCCAATCGCCTCTACGTTCGAGCTACACACTAACGACCAGCCAACAAGTATTTCCTATATTTAGATGACTTTGCAGTCAAATCTCATGTGAGGTCTTTTGAGGAAGTAGAGCAAAAACTGGAGAAAGTCCCCAGGGACTTGTCAGAATGCTATCAAGACTAAAAAAAAAACAAAAAAAAAACGGAAAAGCGCTTTCCAACTTGGATCTCAGCAAGCAAAGCGAATGCTCACTGCTTCCTGGAGTAATAGCAAAATGGAACACACAGATAAACTAACCGGTCAGGATGTGACGTTGAATAGATCTTTTACATAGTCATCACTATGAAAAGATACGTCAGTAGGTGGCTTCCAGAAATAATATTTTGCGGAAACATGTAAACAGCAAATTGAGAGCAAAAGATCCTGAAAACCACCAGTATGCTTCTCTACCACTAAATACACGTGCCAGACCATTATGGACCAGATCGACCCACACGAAGACTCTCAACAGCGTGTATGAAACTCACGTCCTATCAAAGCTGGTCCTGCGAATCCCGGCGCCCGAAGGCTATCTCACGAATTCACAGAGACGCTCAGACAAACCGTCGATGGTCGACATCCTCTCTTCGACACTGAGTGCAGGCCTGGATGATTGACAACCAAAGACATTGAAGAACAACCACCTGACAATCCACCAGCAAGGGTATGCCTTGCAGCTCCGCACAAACTGGAAAACATGAAGATCCCTGAAACGCGTAAGAACAGGGGTGACCTCAGTGAAAGTAAACATGATCAGGTGCCATCATGGTTAAATGGATGACACGGTTGTGACTGGACAAGAATGAAAACCTAGACATGAACCAACACGGGTCTGAAAGATTATGATTGGTTTTCGGACACGAAAAAATTAAGTAAGTACGCTGCAGACGATATTGAAGCTGAGAATGAGGTGCACAGCACACCCATCCAAGGAACGGCGTTACGGAAGTAATGAAAGTAATGCGATAACATTATTTATTTTAAATGCAAATCCTATTGCACAGAGAAAATATTCTTGTAGGGATTACTTTATCTTGCTCTACAGCTCTGCAATTGTTCCAGTTCATTTAACAAAATAAAATAATAAGTACATTAATCGTTAAGAGCGCCACATAGGCAAGAAAAAGAAAAGTGTTTGGAATTTGCTGCTTATTATCACCGTGGATCAAAAGACACATCAAAATGTGGCGCCGGGTGGTTAGATCTGTATCAGCTTATAATACAATTTCAAAGAACGATTGGTTTTTAGTGTAAAGCGTTCAGATTATAATTACTGTTTTGCAAACTATAAATAATTCGCAAGGGTAACCTATCCGTTGAAAAAGTTTTGGTTTTGGTGCCTGTTAATTTATAAAGAAGTACGGAAATAAGAAATATATTTTCTTTTGGTAGCACTGACCCACTGCCATCTCCGAGTGTTCATTCTCGATTCTAGATGCAATTGCCTGGCTTAATCTGTGTGACAGGACACCGAACTACGAGACTACATATTGAAGCTAGTAGGCTAAACCTAGTCCTCCAGTAGCTGTTGAGGATCATTACTGTAGCTACAACGATCGTTGGCCACATCACAGTTAAAACCTGCTTGTACCACTGCAGTTAATGTATAAGAGACTAGCTTCAGTACAGCATTGTCACCGGTATATACTAGAAGCACGGAACAAGGTTGCCGGCACTGATGTATCGCACTACACGTTGGAGCATCCGAAAGGCAGAATACGGCAATATATTACCCTTGCCAACAGAGCTTCGTTTATTCAGATGGTGGAGGCAGACTCATGTTGGGGACGTTTACTTATAAGGTGGTAACACCTCTACATGGCAGCTGCTGCGTAGGAAAACCTCTCATTAGAAGTGAATTATCTTTGAAATGACAGCATAAAACACTCCTTCTACGACAGGTATATCGCATTGTATCCATCGTCGAATTTTCGCACATCGTGTGGAGTATGTACGTAGCAACATGCTATACATTTTTTTAACAAGTGAATGTTTATTTTGTTGTTGCTGAAAATAATCACACTGCAAATTTGTTATTAACTAATATCTTGGAAGGTAGCGTTTGAAGAGCGAGATGCCAAGGGAAGGTTGGTAGCTCGCAACGACAGCAAAGAAAAGTATTGGTGCTTCGTGCCGCACTGACGAATGAGAAAAGCCGGCGTAGCCACGCCTCCTAGAGCTTCGCTACCCCACCGCAGCTCATGGTCTGGTTTTACGGCTGAAAAGTGGAACAGTTCGCAGTCAGCGATCGAGACGACAGCATCGCCTTAGTTGGGCACCACTGTGTTAAGCGTCTTATGCAGAACCTCATGTGAACATGATGTCAGTTGCTTTTCAAATGAAGAATCTTGTAGTAAACTTGTCTGTTGCAAGTGGTACTTCAGTGTTCAGAGACGGTTGTAAATACTCAGAACTTTCCACTGGAAACGGATTGAACAGAATTCAGTAAATATTCATATCTGCACAATAAAGTGAACTAATATATTATATATTATAATTGCTCAGCCGGCCTCGGTGGTCTCGCGGGTCTAGACGCGCAGTCCGGAACGGCGCGACTGCTACGGTCGCAGGTTCGGATCCTGCCTCGGGCATGGATGTGTGCGATGTCCTTAGGTTAGTTAGGTTTAAGTAGTTCTAAGTGATAGGGACTGATGACCACAGCTGTTAAGTCCCATAGTGCTCAGAGCCATTTGAACCATAATTACGCAGCAAACAAAAGAACCCACAGTTATGTCCGACAGTGTACTTTAGTACGCCACACCAACGTCAAAGGTCATGAAATACAGAAATGACATTTGCTAAGACTAGAAGATTTTTAAGTAGGTTGTTTATCTGTTAGAATGTTGGCAGCGCTACGTTGCGCTCTGCATTAATAACTCTGACAGCGCCATGCGTACTGTGTGAACGACTCTGTGGCTGGTCGGTGTAGCAGTTGGAGGTGAATAGCCAGATGATGGGAGTTGGGAGTGAGTAGCCAACGGTGATGAAGGTTAGAGGTTTGAAGCGTTAGCGGGAGCGGACGATCTGGACGTGTGTCGTTTATGGAATTGTAATTTGTCGAGAATTAGAAAATTTCTGGAACTGGATCTCATGGACGATTATATAATTTTTGATTGTTTCACTGTCTATAGCGTTGTTTACTGTCTGGTCCATTCCCCTATGCGCAATTACCAAATTATTGTTTTTAATATTTGACACATCATCACAAGGTGGTATTAACTTTAGTACGCCACACCAACGTCAAAGGTCATGAAATACAGAAATGACATTTGCTAAGACTAGAAGATTTGTAAGTAGGTTGTTTATCTGTCAGTGTCATCGTCAGTGTCATTTTTCGATTTGCTTTGCAGCCTGGTTTTACGCTTTTCACACGTCATGCTTATCACACTATTTCACACGGTAACACAGAATAAAAACAGTTTAACAAGTAAAAATAAGAAGACACTCTAAAAATAGCACTAAAATAATAAATATCTAATCAGTTGCAAACGCGACTGCGAAATATTTAGTACAAATCCACATGCATGCCACAACTGCTTTGTCCATTACAATACTGTACAACAATAAAAAACTACAACTATAAAGGAAATTCTCTATACAATTACGCGCTAGCAATAAACAATAACTAATTCCTAATCATGCACTAATTATTCAAACTGCAAGAAAATCAGAGGATTGCAGTGAGATATCCTCGGCTAAGGGTCGACAGGTGAAACTTCCTTATTGAATTCCGAAACTGCTGAGTAAAATAGAACGTTATGTCACTTTGCTTGTCTTTATCATCTCAACACTGACCCACAATATCCTAGCGCAACACAATCTGACTGCTCGAAAATGATAACCTGACTTCAAATAATTAATAAAAAGGAATAGTCCTGAACTAACAATAACCTATACATTTCATAAGTAACTTATCTCACAAAAATCTTCGTTAAACGAACTGCTGAAATACAGCAAGCGCCAATACAGGCAGCTAAAGAAAAGATGCTCACTCTGAAGGCTCTAACTACTAATGGGCAAGTGGTTAGCAAAGGAAATATTTCGTTGCAGCAATATATTTTTCTGAATAATGTGACCACCAGTTCAAAAATTATAAAACTGATCGGTCGATAACAGTTCGCTCTGATTACGTATTTTGCCTCTGCGTCTCTAAGTGTCATTAGATGATAGCACTGAGGAAGATGAGTACACTTATGTGACCTCACAGTTCTTATAACTAGACTGCTTCTGAAGATTTAATACCTCCTTAGAATGGATTATAGCAATTCCTAGGGAAATAAATGGTGCCCTCAGGGTGTTTTTTTCTTGTCTACCATCACTTTCGAAATCCATTACGTGTATTGTTAAATTCTTACTTGCATACGTAATAACCATGCATCTGACTCATTCTAGTGTAAATTCCGCTAGATGCAGCAGTTAATGAAATGATCAGTAGGCGCCTAATGGGACATTATGTTGCTTATCACCTAGACGCACACGCACCGAGCTGGACCTAATAGGCAATACCAGTATCAGTTCATTTACATGATGACTAAAGCATAGCTTCTCTGATCGTTTAACGCAAAATATTCATCTTTAGAAGCCATTATTTCTCGTTTGGCGAATAACATTGTATCAGGTCTTACGTTTTTCTCTGAAACACCGATGGCCAAACGGTGACGCAATGAAATATTACGGTCGGGGAAGAAATATTTTTCTTTGATCTGTTTCACTTTCCCCACCTAATTTACTTTTACTTGTGGTCGCAGATGGGTGTAGAAGATTATGCGGCTCTTCACCAACGTTTATAAACATCTACATCGACTTCAGAAGCTTCTCCGATTACAAAGAATAGAATACATACATTAATACTGCTGTTTCTTTCTACTATTCTCTATTATCTGAATAAGCAATTAGCCGAAAAATAAAATTTAATCTCTGACAAAACGAAAAACCAGAATCAAATCGTTACACTCACAGAAATCCAGGTTATTGAAAGTTCAGTACTAATAGTTGTTGTTTATTTGGAAAGAGGTAGCATAATAGATTGAGGTGGTTTCTAATGGACCAAGTGAGATGGTGCAGTGCTGAGTACGTAGGGAATCGCTTTCCAGAGTACGACAGCTCAAGTCGCTAACCGGCTAACGGAAATAGGGCTTCCGTAATTTCCCTAAATTCGCTCCCCATCCCCATCCCTTCGTGCTCTGTCTTTAACGACCTCGCTGT
Source organism: Schistocerca gregaria (assembly GCF_023897955.1). Taxonomy (NCBI): domain Eukaryota; kingdom Metazoa; phylum Arthropoda; class Insecta; order Orthoptera; family Acrididae; genus Schistocerca; species Schistocerca gregaria. The sequence continues at coordinate 145,680,795 of NC_064923.1, forward strand.
CGACGGGATTTTAAACTCTAATCTCTCTTTCTTCCTTCTTTCTAGTGCATGTGTCCGACGCTTCATTTCATGATAACCCGATTATAAATTTGAGTGAGTTGTTTTTATGTGGTCTTATATTTTTAATTGTTATTTAACCACATACTGTTTTCGAAGTGGCCGTCTGTACCGTCCTTATGGTCCAAAGTGTAGAGATCCATCAGTGCAGGTAACCTAGTTCCATACCTCCAGTATACTACGGTGATTATGCTTCACTAAAGCTAAACTCTTATTCATTAACTTCAGTGATACAAGTAAGTTTTAATTACGTTGAGGCCAGATTACACGCCAACGATCCCAGTAGCCTGAATAATGACTCTCAACGGCTACTGTAGAACTGGGTTTGACGTGGCGTCTTCAACAGATAATGTCGTAGCCCGACGTTGCGTCACACATACACTCCTGGAAATTGAATAAGAACACCGTGAATTCATTGTCCCAGGAAGGGGAAACTTTATTGACACATTCCTGGGGTCAGATACATCACATAATCACACTGACAGAACCACAGGCACATAGAAACAGGCAACAGATCATGCACAATGTCGTCACTAGTACAGTGTATATCCACCTTTCGCAGCAATGCAGGCTGCTATTCTCCCATGGAGACGATCGTAGAGAAGCTGGATGTAGTCCTGTGGAACGGCTTGCCATGCCATTTACACCTGGCGCCTCAGTTGGACCAGCGTTCGTGCTGGACGTGCAGACCGCGTAAGACGACCCTTCATCCAGTCCCAAACATGCTCATGGGGGACAGATCCGGAGATCCTGCTGGCCAGGGTAGTTGACTTATACCTTCTAGAGTACGTTGCGTGGCACGGGATACATGAGGACGTGCATTGTCCTGTTGGAACAGCAAGTTCCCTTGCCGGTCTAGGAACGGTGGAACGATGGGTTCGATGACGGTTTGGATGTACCGTGCACTATTCAGTGTCCCCTCGACGATCACCAGAGGTGTACGGCCAGTGTAGGAGATCGCTCCCCACACCATGATGCCGGGTGTTGGCCCTGTGTGCCTCGGTCGTATGCAGTCCTGATTGTGGCGCTCACCTGCACATGTTTTGAAGAGAAACAATACCTGTTAAGAAAAAAGTAAGCGGTTATTTGGATTAAGTATGTTTTTCGTGTTTTCGTGCTTCAATGTTTGCTTGGTCCATATAATGTGAATGTTAGCTTTGCAGCACCACATTTTGCTCAGTTTTTGACTGTGTGTCAAAACTATGTGCACCAAGTAAGGCAAAATAGGACCAACTTGGTTTTATGCCGTTCTTTAAAGAATAAATAATGAGCACAAGGCAAAAAAAACAAGGTGAGAACATATGTCAGAATCGACCATCATCGGCACCGAGGCAGAAGCGACTCTCATCGCTGAAGACGACACGTCTCCATTCGTCCCTCCATTCACGCCTGTCGCGACACCACTGGAGGCGGGCTGCACGATGTTGGGGCGTGAGCGGAAGACGGCCTAACGGTGTGCGGGACCGTAGCCCAGCTTCATGGAGACGGTTGCGAATGGTCCTCGCCGATACCCCAGGAGCAACAGTGCCCCTAATTTGCTGGGAAGTGGCGGTGCGGTCCCCTACGGCACTACGTAGGATCCTACGGTCTTGGCGTGCATCCGTGCGTCGCTGCGGTCCTGTCCCATGTCCCCTTCCGCCGACCACTGGCGACAACATCGATGTACTGTGGAGACCTCACGCCCCACGTGCTGAGCAATTCGGCGGTACGTCCACCCGGCCTCCCGCATGCCCACTATACGCCCTCGCTCAAAGTCCGTCAACTGCACATACGGTTCACGTCCACGCGGTCGCAGCATGCTACCAGTGTTAAAGACTACGATGGAGCTCTGTATGACACGGCGAACTGGCTGACACTGACGGCGGCGGTGCACAAATGCTGCGCAGCTAGCGCCATTCGACGGCCAACACCGCGGTTCCTGGTGTGTCCGCTGTGCCGTGCGTGTGATCATTGCTTGTAGAGCCCTCTCGCTGTGTCCGGAGCAAGTATGGTTGGTCTGACATACTGGTGTCAATGTGTTCTTTTTTCCATTTCCGGGAGTGTATTAAGACAGGCAACTTAGTTTCTATGTCGTGTGCAATTTGATAAAACACTGAAACCCATTTTTTAAGTCATTTTATTAATTCCACGTCCATCTGATCATCTTCTTTGAATGCACCAAACACCCAAAATTCAGTTGGTACGTTGTTCTGTTGTTAAGTTGCACTGTTTTCTTTTTCCGTAATCCGGTAACAATTATTTTGTTTGATTGTTAAGTTCACTTCAAAACTTGATTTATTAGGGTCTCAAGATCACTGATGAACTTTTTCGGCATTAGAGACAAAATAGGGTAAGAGACTAACAAAAACTATGCCCACAGATCTCTCGGAGCTCTTACCAGCCGCCATTTCTGCGAGTCGTAGATAATCGTCTTTATTGGACACTTCCTTTACCTTCTAGACCTTTTCAAAGTATTTACTGAAACTTACCTTTGATGCTGGTGCTTCTTCGGTGATTGTTTTGAAGAGAAACAATACCTGTTAAGAAAAAAGTAAGTGGTTACTTGGATTAAGTATGTTTTTCGTGTTTTCGTGCTTCAATGTTTGCTTGGTCCAAATAATGTGAATGTTAGCTTTCCAGCACCACATTTTGCTCAGTTTTTGACTGTGTCTCGAATCTATATGCACCAAGTAAGGCAAAATTGGACCAACTTGGTTTTATGCCGTTCTTTAAAGAATAAATAATGAGGGCAAGGCAAAAAAAAAACAACGTGAGAACATATGTCAGAATCTGCGAAATTTCAAGATGACACTTTTCAAGCCAGTGTGCTCCAAAACAAAGTTTCACAACCTGTAACCGAAAACTTTTCACAGCCGAAGTAGGGATTGGTTGGTGTTCCTGGGACATTGGAAATGATATCGGCTGGATTGGTTGCAGTTGCTGGAACTTCTTGTGTGCCGTCGTCATTCTCGTCACCGATCTTTCTAATGCCTCCTCGAAAAGGCTGACTTGGCGGAAAGTGCAAAGAAAAGCACCAGTAGGAAAAAGGGAAAAAACTTTCTCTCCATACAAAAATTATTTGGGTGTTGAAGAAAAAAAGGAAAGACAAGAAGAAAATAATTCTCAAAACTAAAATTCTCACAGGGAAAAAAAACAGATAGGTTAAGCCACAGAAGGCGAAGCAGGAGGAACAGAAGTTTGCAGCTTCACAAGGAAACAAGGTTGAGAGTGTGCACAAAAATAAAGGATCGTTATATTATGAAAGAGAAGGTGAGCAATTCCTTAACAAAATTTTAATTTATGATGAAACTTACGATCACTATTATGAGCCAGAATCAAAAAGAAAAGTACGGAATGGAAGCACACCGAATCACCTGTCAAGCCATGGATCTCAGAAGAGAGGAGTGATTCCCCAGCGAGACAACGTACGTCATCATATTGGCTGACGTAACGGGCGTTCTCATGTCTAGCCACAGCGCTTCACCCCACCGTCCACTGGCGACGCCATAGGGTCCACCGTTTCCTTTACCCAGCATGGGAACTGAAATCTTACTTTCGATTGTGTGCATTCTGCAATACCGCTTTACCCACTGTATGCTAAATGTATATGATATCTGCGGACGCGATACAAATTTTTAAATCTGGAAAAGAAGGAAATAAAATGTGACTTGGACCTAAGGGGTACCAAACACATTGTAACAAGAAATTAAAACTTACACCCAATTTGCTGGGGCAGACACCCCTTACCCGCAAGCAGGACAAAAATTCCAAGGATTGGTCGACCAAGGGAATGAAGATAGTCCATCTTAAAAACACAGGGTGGGAATTGAGGGAGCATTGTTAAAGGGAAATGTTCCAGAAGGGTTTCTGCTTAAGAAATTAGTGTAAGACGCTAGAATTGTGATAGGTGAAACTACTGATAGAGTCGTACATCTGACGTCACACTAGCACAAAACGTTGTAAGTAGGAGTAATGACCAATTGTGTAGGTCATAGGGTATGATGCGTCGGGGCTTGGCTGAAGTCAGACCATGTCAGATGGCTGTGCACATTAGTTACACCACGTGTTCTCTAGTCGTTCTTTTGATGTCGGTTAAGTCTGAATACGTACAGCTATGTAGCCCGTGTTTTAATTCGTGCTTTAAAGTATTTATCCGATGGAGACAACGTCTGCAGACCTTCAAGGTCACCACTCAACCGTATGACCTCAAGTTGTACAATACAGATTATCGACTTGTATACTGGCTCAGAGCTGCGACTGACTGTCGCTGATGAACATGTAGTCGCTGCTGTGAGGTTACAGTATTTTGTGGCTTGGAGAAACAGTGTGACTTATTGTTGGCAGAGAATAACCTTAATTTCCAAACCTTATTCACTGCATTCTGATCAGTACGGTTGTTATATTTGCATAAATGTTGAATGTACACTAGCTTCATTCGTCACAAAAGGACCTCAATAATACATTTAATTTTATCAGATTAGTTTGTATTCAGAAAAAGTTCAGTCAGGTTCACTTGCAGGAGTGCAGAGTAAGAACGACTGCATCACGGGTAACGGCAAGTACGTTAACAGCATCTTGAAGTACGCAACACCAGAGGATAGGTCTGTGTCGAAAATAAGTCACGCACCCCTGACAGACTACCACTTACCGTTTCAGGCTGTTCGAAGCTACATTACTGAAGTGAGCTTTAGGCTACTTTTTTCTCTTGGTGTTAACCGACGTATTTATAGTGCAAGAGTAATTGATCTTTAAATTTACAGGTGGTAGGATTTTATTCTCACGAGGATCGAATAGTGAGAACATAACCGTAAATCAGGTTCCATTCTATTTCATTCCACGGGTGAGGCAATACCGGGTGTTTTTATTTAATGAGGTCATTAATTCTTATGCTGAAATGATTTATTTTAAGCTGAGGCCGGACCAGTATCACGTTGTTCAGTATATCGGCGAATAATATCCTATCTTATTGATCACCGAAACTGAATTGTATGAATTAAAAGTTGAGGTCCCCGGTTTTACGCCAATATGTCATTAGCAAAACCAAGGTGATTTAAAAATATTCAATAACATGCTTTTCTCTTTCGTTTTCGTGGCATAGAGATTTCAAAATGTCGTCTACGACCACTGTGAATAATTAAAGCGGTATGTAACTCTCTAGGTTACAAAATTCCCATCCAAGAATACGGCAGCAGAACATTCTAGAGCACGAAAAGAAAAAAATATGATACATGAATATAATGTCTGACGTATGTTAACTGGCACATTGTGTACTTTGTTTCGGAATAAACACCTTCCCACTGCTCACAGAGCTTTGTAAGCTTGGTACTTAGGATACTTGGTGGACAGCTAAAAAACCCACTCTAATTTTATGTGTAGCTCTCAGTTATGGACGTGATTATGTGCAATATATGGTAGTATAATGTAAAAAGCTGCCTTCAGCCACAAATATTCGCATCTCTTCATACTAGGAAAGACTGAGTATTTGGGAAAATAAAAAAATTACTTAAATAGAAACAATTTGTTCTTGTTTATAATTTTTATTAATAACATAAAATCAACATATCGTCGGCCCACGTTTTGCTTTTATTACAGCAGAAATTAATTTTGGTAGAAGGCAAATTAGCTTTTTACAATCTTCGGCACTTATGGCGTTCCATTCAAGGCGCAGGGGTCTTTCAATTTTTCTTTTGACGTAATTGTGTGCCGCCTGATAACGCGCTTCAATAAACGTCATAATGCTCTATGGGGTTCAGGTCCGGTGATTGGGCAGGACAGTCCAGAAGTTCTATATTATTTTCCCTGACACCAAGTCACTGTGCGGACAGATTTACGGCAGGTTCCGTTATCGTGCTGGAATTTAAAGCCGTCCGTGTTTGTATCGCCGAAAAGGGCTGTAAAGGAGGGTAGTAAAACTGATTGTAGGACGTCTTTGTGAAAGACATTCGGCCTTCACGTACGACCGTTTGTCCCACACGTGCAGCGCTCATCCAGCCACCCTCATGACGCTCCCTCCGCCGTTCTTTACGGTAGTTACCACACACTCCGGGTTATATTCCTCACCCATCCGGTGAATATGAATAAATAGTGTAGACAATTTCTTATGAGTTTTAAAATTCATGAGTTTTGCTTTCTACCCAAATCGGTATGTTCGAGCATCAAAAATGTCCAGAAGTGTGTGAAATCTTATGGGACTTAACTGCTAAGGTCATCAGTCCCCAAGCTTACACACTACTTAACCTGAATTTCCCTAAGGACACACCCATGCCCGAGGGAGGGCTGGAACCCCCGCCGGGAACAGCCGCACAGTCCATGACTGCAGCGCCTCAGCCCGCTCGGCTAATCCCGCGCGGCGTTCGAGCATCAGTCTGACAAACCTATCTGAATGTTTGCTTCGTCAGACCACACGATATTTGACCATTTTTTTCTGCGAAAGTTTGGTGTTTCATAGCCCACTCATACAACTCTCTTACTATCATTCCGTTCTCATGGTCTGTTGTGATCCTCTTGAGCTCGGTTCTGGGACTGTTAACATGCAACTCGGTCATGGGGAAACAGTCAATAGCATATTGTAAACATCGGCGTGAACATTTCACAGTTTTCGAAATCTCCAGCTACGATTTCCATGCCAAAGCGTTATTTGCACTTGTTTTACTAAACTAAGTTCGTTTCTCTTAGCAATAATGCAGCAATATCATAGATGCTACAGATCTAAACAGGATAAAAGTGCTAGATTAGTGATATGTGTACACAGTGAACTTATGTAGCGAACTGATTAGTTCTGAAGAACATTCAAATAACAACTTTATGAACAGATGTTTTATTGATGGCTTTGTGATAGACAATTCTTTTTGGCCTTTTTTGATTCCGACCAGCTGCCTTCCATACCAAATGGTTTATTTACTGTTGTGTATATCGCACACGTGCAAAATTTCTATGGTACCGAATACTTTTGGCCAGTGGTGTATAACACAACGAGTTTTGGCCGTTTACCATTTTCAAAGGGATGTAAATGTATTGTGTGATATCAAAAAAGGCTTGAATATTTGTGACAGAATGAGGCCTTCATTATTATGTTTCTAGTAGAAACCGATAAATTCAGAGTCTTTAAGGCTGGGACGTACTACACATGAAGTACTTGAAGCCACATCTACATCCACATAATTAGTCTGCAATTCACATTTAAGTGTTTGGCAGAGGGTTCATCGAACCACAATCATACTATCTCCCTACCATTCCACGCCCGAACAGCGCGCTGGAAAAATGAACACCTAAACCTTGCTGTTCGAGCTCTGATTTTGATGATCATTCCTACCTATGTAGGTTGGGCTCAACAAAATATTTTCGCATTCGGAAGAGAAAGTTGGTGACTGAAATTTCGTAAATAGATCTCGCCGCGACGAAAAACGTCTTTGCTTTAATGACATCCATTCCAAATCGCGTATCATATCTGCCACACTCTCTCCCCTGTTACGTGATAATAAAAAACGAGCTGCCCTTTTTTGCACCCTTTCGATGTCCTCCCTCAATCCCACTGGTAAGGATCCCACACCGCGCAGCAATATTCTAACAGAGGACGAACGAGTGTAGTGTAAGCTGTCTCTTTAGTGGACTTGTTGCATCTTCTAAGTTTTCTGCCAATGAAACGCAACCTTTGGCTCGCCTTCCCCACAATATTATCTCTACGGTATTTCCAACTGAAGTTGTTCGTAATTTTAACACCCAGGTACTTAGATGAATTGACAGCCTTGAGACTTGTACTATTTATCGAGTAATCCAATTCCAACGGATTTCTTTTGGAACTCAGGTGGATCACCTCACACTTTTCATTATTTAGCGTCAACTGCCACCTGCCACACCATACAGCAATCTTTTCTAAATCGCTTTGCAAAAGGTACTGGTCTTCGGATGGCCTTACTAGACGGTAAATTACCGCATCATCTGCGAACCACCTAAGAGAACTGCTCATATTTTCACCCAGGTCATTTATATAGATCAGGAACAGCAGAGGTCCCAGGACGCTTCCCTAGGGAACACCTGATATCACTTCAGTTTTACTGGATGATTTGCCGTCTATTACTACGAATTGCGACCTTCCTGACAGGAAATCACGAATCCAGTCGTACAACTGAGACGATACCCCATAGACCCGCAGCTTGATTAGAAGTCGCTTGTGAGGAACGGTGTCAAAAGCTTTCCGGAAATCTAGAAATACAGAATCAACTTGAGATGTCCTGTCGATAGCGGCCATTTCTTCGTCTGAATAAAGAGCTAGCTGCGATGCACAAGGACGATGTTTTCTGAAACCATGTCGATTACGTATCAATAGATCGTTCCCTTCGAGGTGATTCATAATCTCTGAATACAGTTTATGCTCCAAAACCCTACTGCAAACCGACGCCAATGATATAGGTCTGTAGTTGGATTACTCCTACTACCCTTCTTAAACACTGGTGCGACCTGCGCAATTTTCCAATCAGTAGGTACAGATACTCCTTTTATGCACGGGTGTTTTCGACGCAACATTGGAGGCAATGGACGACGCTGCAGGGGGCGAGGTGGCTCGCACAGAAAATAATATCGTGTACTTGAACCAGGAGCTCGCGGGCGGACTCCATTTTTCAGTCGGCTCTTTCATCTGTGCGGGCGCGTGCGGACAGCGGGGCTTCCAATTGCTACCACGCCGCCGTCGGACGAGTGCGTTTGCCGGGTGCTCGCGGCCTCTGACAGAACCCGGTGAATGAAAAATCTCTTTTGATCTGCGGAGATGCACGAAAGGAAGCGTAAAATTGCGAACGCTTGGCGATTCAAGACCACGCAGCGCTCGCCACAAAGAGCGTTTATTTAAATCAGACTACAAGAAACGTCTCCAAAGAAAACTCGTTTGATAGGACAGATTACACAGATATGAAATGCTTGCTGCAAAAAGAAAGAAACTGCAAATTAACTGGTGTCGTACTTTTTTTTATAATTAAATAACAAGAGTAATATGAAATGCCATTCAAGATTACAGTGAATCAAATTACGTTTCAAGCTGATATCTTGTGTTACACGCACGAGTGCGTTGTAATGATTTAAGTTAAAAGAAAATGCGTTCACCTATCTCAACACTTATTTTGTGTCTATTAGTTTACTCATGTTGGCCTCGAAGAGGCATTTGTAGTGACTGTTTCGAGGAAGAATTTCTTGTGATAGCTTCAAGTATTGGGTTGAACACCGCTGCATTTTGGTTTGTATAACTTAATAATACTTTGTTTAGTGCTGAATCTAGCTTTTTTTAAAAATATTTTTCTTTTGTAACTATGTTTGTTGCTTACTTAGCGATATTGTCCAAACTAGGTATTTGCAGTTTTATAACGATATAACGGAAGTTTCGAAAATTTGGTGTACAGTATTTCTTAGCAGTATTCCGTCACGATGAAATCATTCAAAATATTTTATAAACATTTCAGAATTTTGTTATATACCGGGTGCTCAGATAGTCAGTATAAATTTGAAAACTGAATAAATCACGAAATAATGTAGATAGATAGCTACAAATTGACACACATGCTTGGAATGACATGGGGTTTTATTAGAACCAAACAAATAGACATAAGTTAAAAAATGTCCGAGAGATGGCGCTTCATCTGATCAGAATAGCAATAATTAGCATAACAAAGTAAGACAAAGCAAACATGATGTTCTTTAAGGGAAATTCTCAATATGTGAACCATCATTCTTCAACAATAGCTGTAGTCGAGGAATAATATTGTGAACAGCACTGTAAAGCATGTCAGGAGTTATGGTGAGGCATTCGCGTCGAATGTTATCTTTCAGTATCCATAGAGATGTCGGGCGATCACGATACACTTGCGACTTCAGGCAACCCCAAAGCCAATAACCGCACGGTCTGAGGTCTGGGGACCTGGGAGGCCTAGCGTGACGAAAGTGGCGGCAGAGCACACGATCATCACCAAACGACGTGCGCAAGAGATCTTTCACGCGTCTAGCAATATGGGGTGTTTATTTTAGGTTCTAATAAAACCCCATGTCATTCCAAGCATGTCTGTCAGTTTTTACCCCTCTATCTACATTATTCCGTGGTTTATTAAGTTATCAAATTTATACTGACTTTTTGATCACCCGGTATGTACTGTATATATGGAATCATGGTTGTTTTTAAACCTCGTATCTGACTTTTACTGAATCTATGTGTTCCAGAGACACCTGCTGTGCTTGTGGTCAGATGGTCTCATGCACTGGCTATTGACAATTTTGTGCCGCCCTGGCAGGCACGACGGTCTTTAGGAGAATTGCGACGTACTTAGTAATACCAATACTGACGTGCCAACGCATCCTTCGTTTCACGCTTTATCTATCTGGAACTTCAATGGAAACATTTTGTGTGTAGCTAGCACAGGATGTTTGTAATAACCTTTATGAAGGTATGTTGTAATTAGGTCCTTCAACGGCTTAATATTGCATTATTTGTTTAACAGTTTGTAGCACTTATTGCAACTTAAGTACAGATCTGAAGATGGTAACTTCTTTTACCGAAACCGGTTATCTACAATAATATAGCGATCTCGGCTAAGAAGTCCTTCATCCCCTGTGTAGGCATATTTTCTGTCTGTTAGAAATATTTTTCTTCTGCGTTTCATTATGGAATGAGTTGCAGCTCGACAAAGCGAATCGTGGACTCGGATGTAGCCGGAAACAACATTAACTATTACACAGTCGGTCAAAAAAGCTCTCTCACAATAGCTTCGAGCAACTCTACATTGCCAGCCAGTGTGACCGAGCCGTTCTAGGCGCTTCAGTCTGGAACTGCGCTGCTGCTACGGTCGCAGGTTCGAATCCTGCCTCGTTCATGGATGTGTGTGATGTCCTTAGGTTAGATAGGTTTAAGTAGTTCTACGTGTAGGGGACTGATGACCTCAGATGTTACGTCCCATAGTGTGCAGTGCCATTTGAACCAACTCTGTATTGCAAAAGCTAAGTGTTGCCGCAGCTGTTTAGGCTACTACTGTTTCGCCTACGGCTCCTTGAGCTTCGTAGTTGAAACTGGCAACAGCGGCTAGCTGTCAGTGGTTTTACATTTTCGACTCTATTATATGTACGAGGGTGAGTCAAATGAAAACCTTAAATATTTTTTATTGAGCAGAAGTGGTACAAATCTGTACCAGTTTTCAACATAATCTACCCCACGCTCAATGCAAGTCCTCCAGCGCTTACAAAGTGAATAACTTCCTTTAGAAAACAATTTTTTTTGTAATCTTCGCAACCACTCATGCACCGGGTGGCTTACCTCTTCATCAGAACGGAAATTCTTTCCTCACATTGCGTCTTTGAGTGGTCCAAACGTATGGACATCACTTGGGGGCTAGGTCTGGGGAGTATGGTGGATGAGGAAAACAGGGAAAATGTGAGTCTGTGATTGTTGCAACTGTTGTAAGGGTAGTGTGGGGCCTTGCATTTTCATGTTGCAAAAGGACACCCACTGACAGCAACCCACGTCGCTTTGATTTGATTACAGATCGCAGATGATTTTCTAGGAGATCTGTTTATGATGCACTGGTGACAGTCTTCCCTCTAGGCATGTAACGCTCCAAAATGACGCCTTCTTCGTCCCAAAAGAGAGTCAGCATAACCTTCCCTGCTGATGGTTCTGTTCGAAACTTCTTTGGTTTTGGTGATGAGGAATGGCGCCATTCCTTGCTCGCTCTCTTCGTTTCGGTTGGAGGAAGTGATCCCAGTTTTCGTCCCCAGTAACGATTCTTGCATCACTTTCTCGTTCAAAGCACCGAAGAAGTTCTTCACAAGCATCAACACGTCGTTCTCTCATTTCAGGAATCAACTGCCATGGCACCCATCTTGTAGGCACTTTCTGAAACTGGAGCACATCTTGCACAATTTGGTATGCTGACCCATGACTAATCTGTAAACATGCTGCAATGTCATTCAGTGTCACTCGGCGGTTTTCCTTCACTATGGCTTCAACTGTTGCAATGTTCCGTGGAGTCACAACTCGATGTGCTTGACCTGGACGAGGAGCATCTTCCACTGAAGTCACACCATTTACTAACTTCTTACTTCATTCGTAGACTTGCTGCTGTTACAAACATCCATCACCGTACTGAACCTTCATTCGTCGATGAATATCTGTAGGTTTCACACCTACACTACGCAATAACAGAATAACAGGACGCTGTTCTTCCCTGGTGCTAGTCGCAAGTGGGGCGGCCATCTTTATACTGATACTGCGACGGTATGTATGGATCTGCTCTATGCTACCACCTGCAGGCCATTTTGTACTCTATTTGTAGCACGCTTACCAACTTACAGGGTAACGGCGCTAAATTTCGATTTGTTATTATAAATTTAAGGTTTTCATTTGACTCACCCTCGTACATCCACGTTCCAAGTAACTGTACTGTTACCTCCCAGAGAAAGCATAGAAAATGAACGCGGAATATGACTGTTAACAAAATTTAATTTACTGATTTTTGGAAAGAGAACAGATGACGGAAGGTGCAAAGCAGAACATTAGCAGAAGTAGACGGTGCGCAAATTACGGCAGAAAGAACACGACGCCGAGCAGAGAATGTTTCCAGTACCTAACCAAAGAAGATGAAGAAGAAGAAGAAGAGTAGCACCCACGTCAAATATCCAGTTGCAAATGTGGATAAATGTGCTATTAGGCAGCCATGTTTACGGTATCATGAGTGATAGAAGTAAATGCCAATTTTACGAAAGATTCGTAGCTTTAATCTCTCAGTGGCTGGACTTGAAGGATAGCTATGGTGGCCTGGAAAAGACATAGAACAGGAAAAAGAAGACTCAGATGAAGTGGTGATTATATCTGGATGTTTCTTCCTGACTTGTGTCATCCAGTCCTTGCCATCCATTTTCCATTTGCTGAATAGTTGTGGTACATTACTCCATTCAGCAAGCTGAAATGTGAAAATGCCTTGTCGAAAACAAGGTTCAGAAGTTCTTATTCTGGCACTTGGCCCAGCAACAGTATGGGAATTGTGAGTCCGCCTCGATGCAAAACACTTTTTGCCATTTATGTAGTCATTTATTACCCAAACTAGTTCGAACCATAAATGCCGCCATCATCAGTGGGTTCTTTAAGTACCAAACATGAAGAAAATAGCACAGTAATACAAACACTGTAACATATTATTACAGTGGTACTGTTTGTTTTTTGAGTATAATTTTCTGTGGATACTTTCATACTATCTTATTTACTGTTCGTTATAGCATGTTTTTAATAATTGTTGTCGCTGTTTCCAGCACATTTTCTGTGCTTTTTCTGTTGCCTTTTTCCTCGTCATACATCATGTCATCTGCAACTTGGTCGCAAGCTTGTCTTTAGTAGCATCACTTTTTTAAAAAAAAAAAAAGAACTAGTCCTTTATGTGACTTTTTTGGGACATTGAATAGTTTGGTTGAGCAGCGCACAGTATCTTTCTTTTCTTACATCATCCATTGCATTTTGCATAGCTTGGGAGCCCAGTGGTTACTGTAGTGTTTTCCTCAAACATATATTTCAAAAAATGGTTCAAATGGCTCTGAGCGCTATGGGACTTAACATCTATGGTCATTAGTCCCCTAGAACTTATAAATACTTAAACCTAAGGACATCACACAACACCCAGCCCTCACGAGGCAGAGAAAATTCCTGACCCCGCAGGGAATCGAACCCGGGAAGCCGTGCGTGGGAAGCGAGAACGCTACCGCACGACCACGAGATGCGGGCAACATAGCTTTCACAAATTTCTTAATACACTAATAAGTTAGTATACTTATTTTATTAAATTTTATTTATGTATTATCAATTCTGTTGTCTTGAAACACGATAAATCATTATAAAATATACAGGGCTCGCATCAAAAATGAGTGATCGTGGGGTAACTAAACTTCGTGGAAACATATGTAAGAAAACGCGGAAGAGAAATAACGAATAAACCATTGAAACAAATACATTTCAATTTCCGCACGAGAGAGGTAACAGTTGTTAATTGTGTATCACGTTTACGTCGCAGGTTACAAACGTTGCTCGTTGTGACGACCGACAGTCTGGAACCGCACTAGAGATATCATCTCATAACTCTTCATAAGGATAATGGAATGTAGTCGAATTAAGTCAGGTAATGCTGATGGAATTAGATTAGGAAATGAGACACTATTGCTATTTGGGGAGCAAAATAACTGATGATGGTCGAAGTAGAGAGGATATAAAATGTATACTGGCAATGGCAAGGTAAGCGTTTCTGAAGAAGAGAAATTTCTTAACATCGAGTATAGATTTAAGTGTCGGGAAGTCATTTCTGAAAGTATTTGCATGGAGTGTAGCCGTGTATGGAAGTGAAACATGGACGATAAATAGTTTGGACAAGAAGAGAATAGAAGCTTTCGAAATGTGGTGCTACAGAAGAATGCTGAAGATTGGATGGGTAGATCACATAACTAATGATGAAGTATTGAATAGGATTGGGGAGAAGAGAAGTTTGTGGCACATCTTGACCAGAAGAAGAGGTCGGTTGGTAGGACATGTTCTGAGGCATCAAGGGATCACCAATTTAGTATTGGAGGGCAGCGTGGAGGGTAAAAATCGTAGAGGGAGACCAAGAGATGACTACACTAAGCAGATTCAGAAGGATGTAGGTTGTAGTAGGTACTGGGAGATGAAGCAGCTTGCACAGGATAGAGTAGCATGGTGAGCTGCATCAAACCAGTCTCAGGACTGAAGACCACAACAACAACAACAACTCTTCGCAGCACTTTTCGGACTGTGGACCAAGGAACATTCAGCTGTCGCGAAATAGCTCGTACGATGCTTGAAGACCGCGCATTGCATCCAGCATTCTCATCCATGGCGACAGTAACTTCTTCAACGACTTGTGGCGGAATGGGCCAACAGGTTCTCGCAGCATCAATCTCAAATCAGCAGTTAATTCGAACTTCCTAAACATGTTCTCCACTCCCTGGCGAGGAATCTCTCAGTATTACTGTAAGGCGTCATTACTCGATAAGAGCAGCAACTTTATTGCTGTTATATTGATAAAAGAGGTTTACGAATCAAATGCTGCTTGTCTCGTCGAGACCCATGTTGAATGACTGCAGCTGTAATGTACACTGAAGCTTATGTTTCACTCTTAATTAGCCGTACCGGCGCTGGTGCCTAATGGCAATCAAGGACGCTAACACTGCTAAAACTGCAAATCCTGCAGCTCACGGTCTGAAAACAATTTCTATGAAGTTGTATTACCCGTACCGAAAATAGTTACCCTGGATCAAGTGGGGCAAATTTAGTTATAGCTACCCTGTATGTTCGTAGAAAGTGTCCAAAGCGACAGTTATTAGTCACCTTAGTCCAATTTCTTTCAAAGGCGTCAGGATCAGTTTCCTCAGGGAGGAGGTCATCGACGGGCCAGAGGTTGTATGCCACTTTTCCCTGGCAGGCGGCACGTCAATATGCCCGACTGGACGTCATTACGCTAAATGTTGTCTGAATAACAAATCACAAACCTAGGCAAAGCATAAACACATGGTTTCGAAGGCTAAACTAAAACGCTTTACAAACAGTGTAGCAATTACTTGTCACAAGATATATTTTTTAATACATGAAAAGTGAAATTGTCACTTGCCTTGCATCAGACGTAGAGAAAAGCACTATCTCGTTGCAGACGAGCGCGCGCGGTTATTGCCACGAAACTCGATGACAAAATCAAAGAAGTCAATTTGAACAGATTTAAATATTCGCCACTAGACTGCAGCCATCTCCTTACCCTAATAATGACAAGCGAAATGTGATGGGACGATCACGTAAAATCAGTAATTAGGAAGGCCAATGCAAGATTTTCTACGAAGATCGAATTCAGCTGTAAACGAGGCTCTATACAAGCCGTTAGTGCAAACTGCTTTGGAGTATGGTTCCAGTGTTTGGAATGCTAATCCAGTAGGCGTGACTACGCATGGCTATAGACATTAAAGCCGTTTTGTAGGATCGTAGCAGATTGGTGTTGTCCATATGAACGTACAAGAGAATTGTTCGGGAAACATGGTAGTCATGGAGGAATGAGGACGATGTTCTCGAGAAAAACTTGTTAGGTCGATTCAGACAATCTATATTCGACAAAGACTGTGCAATCATTGTCCTGTCACTGTCGCATATCTCCCATAGTTATCACGTAAATAAGATAAGAAAAGCGTAAAGAGAGTCTTACACCGAAGGGCAAAAATCTTAAGATCACTGCCTCCTGCGAGCACTGAACATTGGTTCGTATCGCTGTGGGCATCTATTTAACACCTCAAGGAAAGTGAACAGGTTTGCTTGAAAAATTCTGGTTGGCTGTGTGTGTATTGTTCACAGTCTGTACATCCAAATACAAAAGACACGCCGGCCGGGGTGGCCAAGCGGCTCTAGGTGCTACAGTCTGGAACCGCACGACAGCCACGGTCGCAGGCTCGAGTCCTGCCTCGGGAATGGATGTGTGTGCTGTCCTTAGGTTAGTGAGGTTTAAGTAGTTCTAAGTTCTAGGGGACTGATGACCTCAGATGTTAA
Organism: Schistocerca gregaria; assembly: GCF_023897955.1. Taxonomy (NCBI): domain Eukaryota; kingdom Metazoa; phylum Arthropoda; class Insecta; order Orthoptera; family Acrididae; genus Schistocerca; species Schistocerca gregaria. Next base: position 145,697,383 of record NC_064923.1, read on the forward strand.
GTCCCATAGTGCTCAGAGCCACTTGAACCATTTTTGAACAAAACACACTGTCGACGATCTGCAGCCGTATTACATTCAACACATGTATTCGAAAATTACAATACGATACACGCCACCTGTACAAAAGATTAGTGACACATGAAAGTTTGCACCGAACGTTGATTTCCCGCTTAGCACAAGTGACCATCTTAACCACTTTCGCTACCTGTGATGCCTCCCAGATCGTCTAAAGCTTTCGTATCTTACACTGTCTACGAGTCACATATTCCTGTGAATTCACTGAATCCAGAAGGACTGTAGTTTTAGATAGTGGCCGGAAAACTACTTATGCCTTAAACTACGGGAGAATTACGACAATATTGAACGAAGGACTGCCAATAAAGGGATTCTGTTGACGTACTGTTCCCCATATCTACTTCCTGGTTTTTTGCTTTAACTGATGGTGTCCTGATAATCTTCTGAATAACATATCCTCTTTATTTGATCGCTGTGTTTCTATTGGCAAACTCTTAAGGTAAACTATGTCGTCCAGGTCCGAGACAGTGTGAGATCTGTTTGAAAGTGTTTTAAGCACACTCATGGTATGCAACGGGTGCTGATAACCCGACGATTGTAAATACAAACCGGTACAAGTGGGATTGCGATGGACTGTATGCTCCAGAGAACCATCAGTGTTACATCTGACGTAAAGGTTCAGAAAAGATATATTTTCCTCAATGCTAATATTCAACTGAATATCATCATGAATGGAGCGGACATGACGTTAACAATTCCATTAATTTATTTTCTTCATGAGATGACGCTATGGAAGTATCGTCCACAAACCTCCTAAAGACAGCTGATTAATGGACCGCTGATTCAACTGACAGCTAAAAGACCTCCCTAAGGCAATTGGCTGCAGGGAGACATTTTTTTTTTTTTTTGGTTATCAGTCTACTGACTGGTTTGATGCGGCCCGCCACGAATTACTTTCCTGTGCCAACCTCTTCATCTCAGAGTAGCACTTGCAACCTACGTCCTCAATTATTTGCTTGACGTATTCCAATCTCTGTCTTCTTCTACAGTTTTTGCCCTCTACAGCTCCCTCTAGTACCATGGAAGTCATTCCCTCATGTCTTAGCAGATGTCCTATCATCTTGTCCCTTCTCCTTATCAGTGTTTTCCACATATTCCTTTCCTCTCCGATTCTGCGTAGAACCTCCTCATTCCTTACCTTATCAGTCCACCTAATTTTCAACATTCGTCTATAACACCACATCTCAAATGCTTCGTTTCTCTTCTGTTCCGGTTTTCCCACAGTCAACGTTTCACTACCATACAATGCTGTACTCCAGACGTACATCCTCAGAAATTTCTTCCTCAAATTAAGGCCGGTATTTGATATTAGTAGACTTCTCTTGGCCAGAAATGCCTTTTTTGCCATAGCGAGTCTGCTTTTGATGTCTTCCTTGCTCCGTCCGTCATTGGTTATTTTACTGCCTAGGTAGCAGAATTCCTTAACTTAATTGACTTCGTGACCATCAATCCTGATGTTAAGTTTCTCGCTGTTCTCATTTCTACTACTTCTCATTACCTTCGTCTTTCTCCGATTTACTCTCAAGCCATACTGTGTACTCAATAGATTGTTCATTCCGTTCAGCAGATCATTTAATTCTTCTTCACTTTCACTCAGGATAGCAATGTCATCAGCGAATCGTATCATTGATATCCTTTCACCTTGTATTTTAATTCCACTCCTGAACCTTTCTTTTATTTCCCTCTTTGCTTCCTCGATGTACAGATTGAAGAGTAGGGCGAAAGGCTACAGCCTTGTCTTACTCCCTTCTTAATACGAGCACTTCGTTTTTGATCGTCCACTCTTATTATTCCCTCTTGGTTGTTGTACATATTGTATATGACCCGTCTCTCCCTATAACTTACCCCGACTTTTTTCAGAATCTTGAACAGCTTGCTCAATTTTATATTGTCGAACGCTTTTTCCAGGTCGACAGATCCTATGAATGTGTCTTGATTTTTCTTTAGCCTTGCTTCCATTATTAGCCGTAACGTCAGAATTGCCTCTCTCGTGCCTTTACTTTTCCTAAAGCCAAACTGATTGTCACCTAGCGCATTCTCAATTTTCTTTTCCATTCTTCTGTATATTATTCTTGTAAGCAGCTTCGATGCATGAGCTGTTTAGCTGATTGTGCGATAATTCTCGCACTTGTGAGCTCTTGCCGTCTTCGGGATTGTGTGGATGATGCTTTTCCGAAAGTCAGATGGTATGTCGCCAGACTCATATATTCTACACACCAACGTGAATAGTCGTTTTGTTGCCACTTCCCCTAATGATTTTAGAAATTCTGATGGAATGTTATCTATCACTTCTGCCTTATTTGACCGTAAGTCCTCCAAAGTTCTTTTAAATTCCGATTCGAATACTGGATCCCCTACCTCTTCTAAATCGACTCCTGTTTCTTCTTCTATCACATCAGACAAATCTTCACCCTCATAGAGGCTTTCAATGTATTCTTTCCACCTATCTGCTCTCTCCTCTGCATGTAACAGGGGAATTCCCGTTCCACTCTTAATGTTACCACCATTGCTTTTAATGTCACCAAAGGTGGTTTTGACTTTCCTGTATGCTGAGTCTGTTCTTCCGACAATCATATCTTTTTCGATGTCTTCACATTTTTCCTGCAGTCATTTCGTCTTAGCTTCCCTGCACTTCCTATTTATTTCATTCCTCAGCGACTTGTAGTTCTGTATTCCTGATTTTCCCGGAACATGTTTGTGCTTCCTCCTTTCATCAATCAACTGAAGTATTTCTTCTGTTACCCATGGTTTCTTGCAGCTACCTTCTTTGTACCTATGTTTACCTTCCAAACTTCTGTGATGGCCCTTTTTAGAGACGTCCATTCCTCTTCAACTGTGTTGCCTACTGAGCTATTCCTTATTGCTTTATCTATAGCGTTACAGAACTTCAAACGTATCTCGTCATTCCTGAGTACTTCCGTATCCCACTTCTTTGCGTATTGATTCTTCCTGACTACTTCCTGACTAATGTCTTGAACTTCAGCCTACTCTTCATCACTACTATATTGTGATCTGAGTCTATATCTGCTCCTGTGTACGCCTTACAATCCAGTATCTGATTTCGGAATCTCTGTCTGGCGATGATGTAATCTAATTGAAATCTTCCCGTATCTCCCGGCCTTTTCCAAGCATACCTCCTCCCCTTGTGATTCTTGAACAGGGTATTCGCTGTTACTAGCTGAAACTTGTTACAGAACTCAATTAGTTTTTCTCCTCTTTCATTCCTTGTCCCAAGCCCATATTCGCCTGTAACCTTTTCTTCTACTCCTTCCCCTACAACTGCATTCCAGTCGCCCATGATTATTAGATTTTCGTCCCCCTTAACATACTGCATTACCCTTTCAATATCCTCATACACTTTCTCTATCTGTTCATCTTCAGCTTGCGACGTCGGCATGTATACCTGAACTATCGTTGTCGGTGATGGTCTGCTGTCGATTCTGATTAGAACAACCCGGTCACTGAACTGTTCACAGCAACACACCCTCTGCCCTACCTTCCCATTCATAACGAATCCTACACCTGTTATACCATTATCTGCTGCTGTTGATATTACCCGATACGCATCTGATCTTCCACTTCACTTCACTGACCCCTAGTATATGTAGATTGAGCCTTTGCATTTCCCTTTTCTGATTTTCTAGTTTCCCTACCACTTTCGAACTTCTGTCATTCCATGCCCCGACTCGTGGAACATTATCCTTTCGTTGATTATTCAATCTTTTTCTCATGGTAACCTCCCCCTTGGCAGTCCCCTCCCGGAGATCCGAATGGGGGACTATTCCGGCCTTGTAAAAAGTGATACTACATCAAACATAATTGAGTGAGACAAACTGCTTACATTGAGAGCCCCGTGTCTATTGATAAAATTGGTCGACTTACATGTTGTGTATGTGGTAGCAAGGAACAGTTCGAAAAGCTTATAAAGGTGCTGAAGGATAGGGTGCACTGAGAAATAATTGTAAAGAATAATAAATCTGTACGTTTCAAAAAAAATGGTTCAAATGGCTCTGAGCACCTTGGGACTCAACTTCTGAGGTCATTTATCCCCTACAACTTAGAACTAGTTAAACCTAAGGATATCACACACATGCATGCAAAAGGCAGGATTCGAACCTGCGTCCGTAGCGGTCTCGCGGTTCCAGAGTGCAGCGCCTAGAACCGCAAGGCGAATCTGTACATTTCAATGTTTTCGAAATAATTAGCATTGAAGTTAGCGAATCAGGCAACCGAGCACGCAATTACAAGTGGCGCTTCGGACAGTGTCAATTGATCTCGTAGCTTAGGTGATAATACGCGGGGCTGGTCAGCCTTTGTTCATGTTCGATCCTTGCCATCGTCCCATGACCAGTTTTTGTGTGGCTCCATTTTTAGGTTCGAGGAAACCCTACGCAGCACAAATTTGGCAACACCGGCTCTTTTAGGCTGCTTGAATTTCAGTGGGCAACGGCCTGTTTGGCTGACTTTATCGCTAATTAACTCGAAAACGGCACAGCTTATGGAATAGTTTTCTTAACAATTATTTCTCAGTACAGCCTAAACCTAGAACTTCCTTACAGGCTTTCCACACTGTTTCTCACCATCCTGTGAATAATATGAGCTTTTGCCCACCAACTGCAGCAACAAAAAAGAAAAATGTTTCGCTAAATCATATATGGGGTAATCAAAGGTGCTTATATTGGCTCCCCCTTTATACACTGAAGCGCCAAAGAAACTGCTATATTTTAATGATTATAATGAATCCGCCTCGATTGCTAATAGAAACCGTGTGCTGACCTACGTTTCGGCGCGGACAAAAAAATAGTTAAAATGGCTCTGAGCACTGTGGGACTTAGCTTCTGAGGTCATGAGTCCTCTAGAACGTAGAACTAACTAAACCTTACTAACCTAAAGACATGACACACATCCACGCCCGAGGCAGGAATTGAACATGCGACCGTAGCTGTCGCGTGGTTCCAGACTCAAGCGCCTAGAACCGCTCTCGGCGCGGATAACCACGCCTTCTTCGGAACACACTAAATCTACAAACTTCCTAACATTTAAATATTCATGATTGCTGACGCGCTCGAATGTTAAAAGTTCTCAAACTGGTATAGCCATGCGTATTCATCTGTCAAATAGCAAAGCTAGCGTCTCCTATCTTACTCCTGAGATGCCTTCCTCTTCATCTATCTCTATTAGCCACGCGGTCTCCTTTTCCTTTATATTTTCCTTAATTATGTTTCATCATGTCTCTCTATTCTTCTCCTCCCTTCACCTTGGGTCTCCCTCATACTCCCTGCTGCCAGCACTCCTATCTAAAATCTTTCTCTTCAATAATGTATTTTTCGAGGTGTACCTTTCTAATTGTTTATCTCACTTTATGTATTAGATGTAGTTTAACATGCCAACTAAAACATATGACTGTAAAATAAGTAGAATGCCTGGTTAGATGTAAGAGAGGGCCTGATGGCCCTAATCTTGCCAGGTTAAATAAATAAATAAATATTCAAACACAGAGATATGTAAACAGGCAGAATACGACGATGCGATCGGCAACGCCTATGTAAGACAGTAAGTGTCTGGCGCAGTTGTTGGATCAGTTCCTGCTTTAACGGCAGGTTATCAAGATTTAAGTGAGTTTGAACGTCTTGCTATAGTCGGCGCACGAGCGATGGGACACAGCATCTCCGAGTAATCGATGATGTTGGGGATTTCCCGTACGATGATTTCACGAGTGTACCGTGAATATGAGGAACCCGATAAAATATCAAATCTCCGCTGAGGCCGGAAAAAGATCCAACAAAAACGGGACCAACGACGATTGAAGAGAATCGTCCAACGTGGAAGAGGTCCAACACTTCCGCAAATAGCTGCAGATATCAATGCTGGGCCGTCAACAAGTGTCAGCGTGCGAACCACTCAAAGACACATAATTGATATGGACTTTCGGAGCCTAAGCCCAGTCGTGTACCCTTGATGACTGCATGACACAATGCCTTAGGCCTCGCCTGAGCCCATCAACAGCGACAGTGGACTGTTGATGACTGGAAACATGTTGCCAGGTGGAACGAGTGTCGTTTCAAATCGTATCGTGCGGATGGACGTGTACGGTTACGGAGAGAACATCATGAATCGAAGGACTCTGCATGTCACCAGGGGACTGTTCAAGCGGGTGGTGGCTATGTAATGGTCTGGGCGTGTGCTGTTGGAGTGATACGGGATCCCGATACGTCCAGATACGAATCTGACAGGCGACACGTGCGTAAGCATCCTGTCTGATCGCTTGCATCCATTCATGTCCACTGTGCATTCCGACGGATTTGGACAATTCCAGAAGGACAATGCGACACCATACACGTTCAGAACTGCTACAAAGCGGCTCCAGGAACGCACTTCCGAGTTTAAACACTTCCACTGGCTACCAGACTCCCCAGACATGAACATTATTGAGCAATCCAGAATGAGATTTTCACTCTGCAACGGAGTGTGCGCTGATATGAAACTTCCTGGCAGATTAAAACTGTGTGCCCGGCAGAGACTCGAACTCAGGACCTTTGCCTTTCGCGGGCAAGTGCTCTACCATCTGAGCCACCGAAGCACGACTAACGCCCGGTACTCACAGCTTTACTTCTGCCAGTATTATTGAGCATATCTGGGATGCCTTACAACGTGCTGTTTAGAAGAAATCTCCATCCCCTCGTACTTTTACGGATTTATGGACAGCCCTGTAGGATTAAAGGTGTCAGTTCCCTCCAGCAACAGTTCAGACATTAGTCGAGTCCGTACTACGTCGTGCCGGCCGCGGTGGTCTATCGGTTCTAGGCGCTCAGTCCGGAACCGCTCGAATCCTGCCTAGGGAATGGGTGTGTGTGATGTCCTTACGTTAGTTAGGATTAAGTGGTTTTAAGTCTAGGGCACTGATGACCACAGATGTTCCATAGTGCTCAGAGCCATTTGAACCGTTTGAACTACGTCGTGTTGTGCAACTTCTGAGTGCTCGCAGGGGCCCCACACAATATTAGGCAGACATACCAGTTTCTTTGGCTCTTCTGTGTATATTTCAACGTGATACACAAGCGCATAATTTGGATCTCTTGATTGTCTGTAGTTAAAATGAAAAATTCAAGAATGCCGAGAGTTTCCACCTATACGTGTCATGAACGGTCGTAATCAATATTCCTGCATATGAAATCACGTATCCGCATACAGTCTATGAAGTAATGGCAGAAACCTGTTACTTTTGGCTGCCTCCAGCTATACTGAACACACTAAGGCTCAGCGGTCATCCAATTTAGATTTACAATGATTTTCTTGAATCATGTAGGTTAAACGCTTCGATAGATCCTTTCAAATGGGCACACTGAATTTGCTGCCCTGATTCGAACTTGTGTTCTCTCTCATGGCTCTTATCATCGACGGTATGCTTGTTACTAATTATGTTGCTTTGTTTTGTGCTGCAGCATTATGTTGCCTATGGAAAGTCCAACAGTAAATAAACCCACAACATACTGAAATTTTCAAGTAAGCACGCCAGACAATATACATGTCACTTCCTGACAATATCATATCTTGACTGGTTATTGGCCCCAATTCTGCGAGAAAGAGAGCCCATAAGTATCTTCAGTTTCGCCATATCCAGCTGAAGGTTGATTAGAAACCGTAAAGCTAGCAAACTTGTTGATCTCTGCGCTTCATTGGCTATTCCGAACGGTCTCGACGTTTCTCTTGAGAGCAAGATGAGATGGTATGGCGGCAGTGGAGGTGGGATAGAGTGCCACAGTATTCGCCAAAATGAGAACCAATACGTAGAGGTCATATCCGTGACAGCTGTCACCTAAGAAGATGAGAAATCAACAGCGTAGTCATTATAAGAAGGTAGAATAAGTGGCAACGGTTAGTGACAGAGAACATTGAACTGAACATCTTGGTTCATGTTACGAATAAACTGAATATGCCGAGATCGTGGTGTGTAAAATACTCCGAAAACATCACTGAACCACTACCAGCCTGAAAAACACCTTGCACAGATTCCAGGTGAAACGCTTCTATTTAAGGCATTGGTGTTCTTGACGCCTTGAATCGTCCGAAATATGGCCAAATTGCAACGCGTAGCAGAACGTCACACGCCTACAGTCAGGTACTGTCCATTTTCTGTATTATTTAGCCCAAAGAAGGCGTGCCGCTTTATAGGATGCTGAGAGCTGTGTCATTTTACGTGGTACACCACTCAAAATGGGTTTTACTTCCAGTTCACTTTGTAGTTTCCACACTAAAACTGATTGAGATGGAATTGCTTACGCTGAATCAGCAGAAGTTTCTGTCGTGTTTGAAACAGATTGTCTTTGACATGGCATGACATTAGTCTCTGGTCTGCGACAGTTAGGATCTTTTTACGGCCACTTTTCTTGTGTGGTGGTACAAGCCTCCGAGTAGCACACCACTGGACAGTCCACATTGATACACCAACAAATCAGTTAATCTCGTACACGGTGTGGGCATGACATTTGATGAGAGCTCGTCGAAAAGCGATAGTTTCTCTCTGCCATTCTGTCACTTCTCCGCTTCTACCTATTCCACTGAGCTGAATGCATACAACTGACTCGTACATACATAACCGCATCACTGGCATGTCATACGTCACCAATAATTAGCATGTCATAGGTCACGAGTGGGAGGATACACGTTAGAGGTCCAATGTGGGCTATAATTATCGTATGGCTGCGAAACGTGGTAGACATTCTAACGCGTTAGTGCGGAACCGATTTACGGTGTAAAAAATTAGTTACAGTTTCGGCCACCAGATGAATCTAAGAAAGACGTATACAAATGTTTTCATATCTGATGGGTTAGGGACGGAATATGGGGGCAAAACGTCAAAAAAGTGAGAAAGCCATGACGTTGATTCAGTTACAGAGTTTTTTCAATACGAGCATCGGAGACCTCAACGACCTCAACGAGATGCTGTTCAGCGCCAGATTTGCTACTGGTGGCCAAAACCGAAACTAATTTTTTTCCACCGCTAATCTGTTCCACTTCAACACGTTAGCATATCCATTAAGTTTCACTGCCACACGATAATTACAATCCACAACGGACCTTCGGGAGTTGGTTCTACAAGATATACGAGTACAGTGCTGCAAACGAGCTGCGTGGCCTTTCCAAGGGTGAACAGACTTCTGTCCAGGGTGCTTGTTGTTTAAGACCACACACACTTGTGGAATCTGTTGCCACTGTAGCAGCAGTAAGAGTGTCATCACCAAAATGAGAGCAGCCCTTCAGTATGGCGGCAGAAATCATTCCGAAACGGAATATCAGAGGCGAGCAGATGGAGCTCCACCGTGCGGTCTGGAAACGGATTTGCTGGCGCCAGTCGGTGTTCAGTGCAGCCGGTGATTCGCAGCGTTTCATAGAGGGCGCGATTAATTAAAGCCGTGTTTGTCGCCGCTCTCGACACAGACAGCCGCCCGGCACGCACGCACGCGCCCGTGTTGTTGCGGATTATCAAGCGCCACGCCCGAGGATATTCTGCACCGCTGGGTATAAAATGCGACAGCGCGCGCCAAAGGGGAGCTGCAGCGTCACTGTCGATTGCTTTTCATTAAATTTCAGAGATGAGGATCCAAAGAGGAGCACAGAGTCGTAATATCGGCACATATTTATGGCACATGTATCCGATACTCAGTCTGGTCCGTTCTTATAATACATACATCTACAGCTACAGATATACTCCACGAGCCTCTGTACAGAACACGGTAGAGAGTTCATTGTACCGATATTCTCGTTTATCTTTCCTGTTCCACTGGCGTACTGAACGAGGCAAATAACTGATATCTCGACTCATTAGGAGCGCCTTCCTAACACCGTGCTGGTACACTTCGGATAACAATACAGCAACGATTCTGCGTGGCCTCGAATCGTCAAGTCCTCGGTAGATTTCCGTGGATATGTGGCACCTTATATCTAAGCATAGGTCGCGCAGTTACGATAAATAACGGCCCGATGGTTTGAGGGCTCGCGGCTGTTACTTCATAGCGACACAGACGTCTTACATAGCATTCAGCTAAGGCGAATCTCGTAGCAAAGATATCGTGAGTTCACTGTCGTGCTCTTCAAACCGCTGTCACCAATACTGTTATCCTGTTGAAAAATGCCACACCAATGGGGAAGGTATCAAGCGTGGAGTGCTGCAGATGATCTGCACTAATGTTCAAGTAGGCCATAGGTATCGAGATGACCACAATAGGTCCCAGGAAAGTCGGTGTGTCTGCCCCCATAGCATAACACTGACCCCACCGGCCTGCATCGACGGCGCGGTGCGTATCGAGCAGCAGTTTGCCTGAATATCGGTGTACCCGGACGCGACCAAAGACCTAGTGTAACAAGATACGCGATTCATCTGACCAGGCGTTACGTTCCAACTAATACAGAGGTAAAAATCTCAGTGATCACATGGGAAATGCACTCGTAGCTGTCAGTGGCGTTAGGTCCACATGAGAATGGATTCTCTAGTGCAGAGTCCCATTCTCAACAAAGTGATCTGTAGTGAGCTCCGCAATCTTTGTATCTCCACCAGAATTGTACTCTGTCACTTATTCTACATTACAGGAAGGGAAAGCCCCGGACCTCAACGTTCTGTGATGAGGCGTGGTGATACAACATTTTGTCACCTACTTGTGGGTTCATTGTCTTCCAAGCACTTCCGACAGGCACTAGTCAGTGCCGGGCCGCAGCCATATGTCCTTTGTAAAAGCCGCTTATGTCAGTGGATTATTCCAACTGTTCCCCATATACAGCATGATTAAAAAAAGGGCCACATATTCCTAGAAGTTGTGGCATTGATCACAACTAAAGTCGTGCCGATCTGTATGTTACGCAGAAGCAGAAGGAGATATGTGCCACGCATTCTCAAGTACCCTACAGCCCTTCCATGCACTTATTCGAACATACCTGGCTCCATTACAATTGCGTCACATGCTTTGGTCACACGCCCCTTTACCGCCTGCATATGGTCGATGAGTTGGGCGTACATCAGTGCCTTAAAATGACACCATAGCCAGAAATCCAACGGATTCATGCCCAGTAAACGGGGAGGCAACGCTTCTGGTTGTCCTGGAACAATCCATCGTCCATGAGACTTTTCAGTGAGGGGGAGGAGGGTAGGGTGGGGGGGGGGGGTGATGCCACTTCGAGCATAAAATCAGAATTTGTCTTTCTGCTAAGGTGAAGTTCTCTAATGACGATGGTTACTCCTCTGTTCAAAATAGCACCCATCAATTCGTGTGGTGAAGTGCTTGACCTACGAGTTTGTCGCCGACAATTCCTGCCCACAGAGTAATCCTGATGACTCACATTCGCGATTCCTTGAGGTGATGCAGCGGCCCACTCGTACTTATTGTGGTATTTTATTGTACTGCAAGTGAACCGGGGCTCTAGAAACGAAGGAGAGGCTCCGTCCCCGCCGCAGCTGCAGTGATCCACAACCCCACGACGACAACCGCTGTCCACTTCACCCCTCCTACGCCCCATACCGAACCACTCTTTCAGGGTTATTGTGCTGTTCGGTCCCCGCTGGACTCCCTCCCCCCCCCCCCCCCCTCAACCCCACAACCCAGGGAATGTCTCACACCAGACGAGTGTAACCCCTATGTTTGCGTGGTAGAGTAATGATAGTACACGCGTACGTGGAGAACTTGTTTTGCGCAGGAGGAATTAGGGGAACCAGCCCACATTCGCAGAGGCAGATGGAAAACCGCCTAAAAACCATCCACAGACTGTTCGCCTCACCGGTCCCGACGCAGTCGCTTCTTCCTAATCTGGAATACTTACTGTGGTACTTGACAGTGCTGTCCCTCGTGACGGCTTTTACTAACGTAAAAAAAATGGATCAGATGATTCTAAGCACTATGGGAATTGGCATCTGAGGCCATCAGTCCCCTAGAACTTAGAACTACTAAAACCTAACGAACCTAAGGACATCACACACATCCATCCCGAGGCAGGATTCGAACCTTCGACCGTAGCGCCGGCCGGGGTGGCCAAGCGGTTCTAGGCGCGGCCGCTACGGTCGCAGGTTCGAATCCTGCCTCGGGCATGGATGTGTGTGATGTCCTTAGATTAGCTAGGTTTTAGTAGTTCTAAGTTCTGGGGGACAGATGACCTCAGCAGTTAAGTCCCATAGTGCTCAGAGCCATTTTTCGACCGTAGCAGTCACGTGGTTCCAAACTGAAGTGCCTAGAACTGCTCGGCCACCGTGGCCGGCACACTACCATATAGTACACAGTTCTCGTCACATGTAAAATGCCCCATATGTCGACAGTTATAGCTATTTTGACATATGCACTGTGTAGGAAGCTAGAGGCAATACTGCCTCCTTTAGCAAAATGTGACAATTTATTTTAACGAAATGAACTCAAATATTTCAAATAGGATTGTACATCAGCTGTAAAAATTATTAGTGAGAGATGAAAATTTGTACCGGACTGGAACTAGAAGCCCGGTTTCCCTCTTAACTTGAGTGCTCACCCAAACGACTTTGGCTATCAGTGCACACCTCCTGGACGGACTCAGGATATCACATAATGGGATGATGATGTTCATGGGATTCCTAGTAATATCGTATCAGATCACCTATTGCCCGGCGCGGTCTGAACAAGTCGTTGAAGTCCATTGCAGAAACAACTATTTATGTTGTCTTATAGCCTTCCACGATTGCGAAAATGCTGCCAGTGCAGGGTTTTGTGTATGAACTGATCCCTCGATAATGTCCCATAAATATTCGATGGGATTCATGTTGGACGATCTGAGAGGCCAAATGATTCGTTAGAACTGTCCGGAAATTTCTTCAGACGAATCGCGAGCAACTTTCGCCCAGTAACATGGCCCACACTTACTCATAGAAGTTCCATCGTTGTCTGGGAACTTGAAGACCATGAATGGCAGCAAATGGTCTCCAAGTAGCCGAACGTGGCAGAGGATCCAGTCCATCCCATATGAACACAGCCGTCACCAATACGGAGCCAACACCTGATTGTATAGTGCCTTGTTGACAACTTGGATCCCTAAATGGGGTCTGCACCACGCTCAGACCCCCCACACTCCGCTCTTACCAACTGATGTCAGGAGTCATCTGACCAGGCCACAGTTTTCGAGTCGTCTAGGGTTGAACCAATCTGGACACGAGTCCAGATGAAGAGCAGTAGACGATGTCGTGCCGCTAACAAAGGCACTCGAGTCGATCGTCTGTTTCCATGGCTCATTAACATCTAATCTCGCCCCACTGTTCTAACGGATACTTTCGTTGTACGTTTCTGTTGCCTGTTAGCACTGACAGCACTACGCAAACGCTACTGCTCTCCGTTTTTAAGTAAGGCCGTCGACCCCTGCATCGTCCATGGTGAGAGGTAATGCCTGGAATTTCGTATTCTCGGCACACTTATGGCACTGTGGATCTCGGAATACTGAATTACTGAACGATATTGGAAATGGGATATCCCATGGGTGTATCCCCAACTACCAATCCGCGTCCAAAGCCCGTTACTGAGAGAGATGGCGCAGTGGTTAGCACATTGGAGTAGCATTCGGGAGGACGACCGTTCAGTCCCGCGTCCGACCTTCCTGATTTAAGTTTAGGGAAATCTCTTCATTCAAATGCCGCCAAGGTTCCTTTGAAAGGGTATGGCCAACTTCTTTCCCCATCCTTCCCTAATCCAGTGAGACCGATGACCTCGCTGTTGGGTCCCGTCCACCAAATCAACCCAAAACCAAAGTCCGTTAACTGCCGACGTGTGGCCATAATCACATCTAAGCCTTTTCACATGAATCAGCTGGGTACAAATGACAGCTCAGCCAACGCTCTGACGTTTTATACCTTACACAGGCGATACTACTGCTGCCTTTCATTTGCTTGTGTCTCATGACTTGTCACCTCAGTGTATGTCACAGAGTGTGCATCTCATGCTGACACATATTCCTGTAATTCCCGCACTGTATGAGATGCCGTTATTCGCTTTATTTTGTCTTGCTGTTGCATGAAATACGGAGTGGCAATCTCAGTATTGTTCAGAGTCTCTGTAGTCTTGAGCATGGACGTTCAGGATGTGGTATCGATAGCTACGATGCCACGGCGTAGGAGCAAGTTCTTTGAAGTTGGTACTACGAGAGACGTCGCCGCAGAGCCCTCTAGCCGACGCTGTGGAGCTCTACGAGCTCCGCTCCTGATTCAGCCATTGCATCAAGAGCAGACGGCCGGGAAACGTCGCTTGAACCTCAGAGGGTGTTAGCTTGCTATTGATCTGTGGCCGAGCGGTTCTAGGCGCTACAGTCTGGAACCGCGTGACCGCTACGGTCACCGGGTCGAATTCTTCCTCGGGTATGGATGTGCGTGATGTCCTTAGGTTGGTTAGGTTTAAGTAGTTATAAGTTCTCGGGGACTGATGACCGCAAAAGTTAAGTCCCATAGTACTCAGAGCCATTTGAACCTTGCTATTGAAACTATGTATTACTTACGACAGGTATAAGGCTTTGCTCATCATTGCAAGGCTATGTAACCATTTATTAACTTGTTTTTGCCTATAGTAAACACCTATAATTCACGCTGCAGCACCGAAAGATTTTCACGTTTTCCTGCTACTACTCGCTTTCGTCATACGGCTAACCTTTCAGTTTTCAGAAGCAGACCCATGCGCCGCCTTTCTGGCGGGATACAAAATAGACATGTATGTTTGTTTCAATGAAAAGACACTCCCGACGATCTACAGCCGTATTACATAAACGAAATGTGATTATACACCAGCTGTACAAATGATTACTGACAGATGAAAATTTGCGTCAGACCGGAACTCGAAACGAATTTCGCGCTTAACGCGGGCGGTCGCCGTACTTTCTTTGGGCATCCGTGCACGCCTGCCGGATCAACGCGAACTTGTATATGGTACAATTTCTACGTCCCATGCTCGTACATATATTCCTGCATCCAAGTCTGAAGGACACTATATTAGACTACACAGTCAGTGAACAATATAGACGTTGCCAGCCCGTATTTCATGCTGCAGAAAGACAAAACGACAAGATTAACAATGTCACTCCGATGTAGGTGAAAGACGGGGTACTGGCGTGAGTAAAGCTGTGAGGTCGGGTCACGTATCGTTCTTAGGTGTCTCACTTGGTATTGTACTTGTCCGTGACAGCCAAAGATCCGTAGTTCTAGTCTCCAGTCTGTCAAGAAATTTTAGTAGTGGACTACACCGTTCACGTCAGGGGCACGTTACAAGTATTACAATCTTTTAGGCTACCATTATCAACAGTGAAAACGTAAGGTAATTCGACGTCGATAATGATAGTCTACGTCAGGCAGTGAAAATAACAGTGCATCACTGACCGTGGGATGTATCTGTGTGGATATCTGGGGTATTCTGAACAACTCCAGTGCAGTAATTACATGTAATTCTCGGAATTCCCCCGATTGGAATCAGTATTAGATGCAATTGAGGTTGCATACTGGTTATTAAAGAGAGATCTTGAAAATACGCAGAAGATAACTGAATCCAGGAAAAGCAAGAAAGTCGATTTACAAAAAAAAAAAGTTGTTACCTAGAAGTTGTTAAGTGGCGATGAGTTTACTGTAGCTTACTGAACAACTGAGAAATGTACAAGAAGCACCATATCAAACTAATAACGTACACACATTTAAGAAAACATCTAGTTTGCATCTGATCTACGTATTCTGACCCAAACATCCAAAAGTGTCGTACCATTAACGATCTAGCCAAAAAAATCTCCAATAATCCGCTGGAAGAATATGAGAAAGGAATATGGTTGGATGTCGAAATCATCTAAAAAACTGACAAGAAGAATACAGATAACTTTTAAAAGAAAAACAGTGCTGTTCCAACTTCTGGTAAAATAGTAATACTTAGGCTTAGACAAGCATTAAGATTGGTGTTGATACTGAGGCTTAGACAAGCACTAAGTTTAGTGTTGTATTAGCTAAAGCTGTAGGATGTCTTGAGTGAATAATATGTTGTAACTTTACCAATTGACAGTACATTCCCCAGTCGAACTAACTATGGATTTGTAAGGGAAGCGTGGGCTGCTCTAGATTTACAGAGACGTGCACGACAGTAGATAAATTTTACATGAGGATGTCGTTAAATTTTATTTTTCTTCATCTTTTTTAAATGCCAAATCTTGCGGGGCATATTCTACACATGAAAGGTAGAAGAATCCACATATCAGCTATGTCGTAAAACCAATGGATCGATACACGAATAGAGGGAGGCCTCGTATCACCCGGAAAGGAATTTTTGCAAATGATCTTCAATGTACGAACATGAAATGAAGGTAATCGCTTTTGCTGGAGGCAACATGTTGCCCAATATGCTACCTAGCATTCTAGGAACTCAGTCTAGGTTAGTATGTCCATCACGTGCTACGATATCCACATAAAAATTTTTATTTTAAATTTTTAATTTAATTTAATTTCTTATAGTGATATAAAAGTGTATATGCAATATGTACGTAAGTTCCAGAACATTTTATCTCCGTTTGGGACGTTCAGTTGTTACCTGATGATGGCCTAAAAAGCCGAAAGCCGGTTCGTGACCAAATTAATACAATTTTGCAAGACATTAAGAAAATGTTTGTTACCTAATATTAATATTCAGCTTAAAGTTTGAAATTCGTCTTTAATTGTTACAAACTATTATATAATGTATTGAGCCGTAAAATTACTACTGGTTCATCAAACGTTATTAATCGCAATCAATACACAAAATGTAGAGTGTCAAGGAATAACTGGTGAAATTACACACAATTTTCACTAATAGTTTTTTATTCAAATTTGGTGCAAGACTTTACGATATTTCAAAAAAAACCTTGAATCATTTAACGAATAAGTCACAATTTACGAAATGAAAGGACTTTTAAATTGATTGATTATTATAAAAAAATTTCACGACAGTAAAATACAAGTACAGGAAGCAATTTAACGTATACAACGCAACGCTGTGTAATGTTTCAAGCTCAGCTAAATTACAGGTGAATTTCACTCCATTCATTAAATGGCGCAGAATATAACTTCAACATATAAAGACAATCCTGTTTACAATAGTCGACAAAATATAAAAACCAAAACGCGTGACTCGTGCACACGGAGGGGGACACTCATAACACTCACAGTTAATAACATCAACGTTTCAAAAAAAAAAAAAAATTAATTACAGATTCCTGCCAGTTAACTTACGGCAAACACACACGCTCGCCAAGTAGGACTTGCGAACTTCTACAACATTCTCCTTTCAAGGCAAAAATTTCTTCCCGTAATGAAATGGCGAACTTTTTCATAGCAAGTAAACACACTATTAACCAATTACCTGTATAAAATACGTAAGCACGTTTAGCAAAAGCCTTAGAAGGTATTGAATTGGAAAAACACCAACAGTTTTTGCTGACTGGAAACAACATAAAAAATCCACTACAGCGTATATTAACAACCTTGCTTACCTATAGCCAAATATACATTAACACAAATTTTCGTAAGTTATAGCTTCCAGATGAGCTGGAATTCGTTATGCTATTGACTAGTTCTTACCACGAGGCAAAAGAAATTTTTCCTTCTTTCTTAGAGTACGTTTTACACGTCAGTCTAGTAATATTAGTTATGGCAGACGAGAGAATGGATCAGGTCTTAGTGCCTTGCATTGTAAACAGTGCAGTCATTGGTGCCTTAGACTTTCACAGACGTGGCAGACGCTAGCAGTCGAGTAATCCCGTAGGTAAGCTGGGAGGGGAAAGAAGCAATCCGAACCAAAGATTTACTCTGACTCCCCCTCCCCTTTCGTCCTCAAAAGGGGACAACGGACCATCCTTTCTAATATTACCACCTTCCCGCGGGTGGGCAGACGAGAATGAATGGCAGGAAACCCCTCAAAAAATACGGCTGGTATAATTAATTAGAATAAGTAAACTGATTTCAATGAAACTTCATAAAATCTGTCAACGATCAATACTCAAGTTCTGGCGTGTTACGACTCCCAGGACTGGACCAACGCAGCACTTCCAAATTCTCTGCCGAGCCGTCCGCTGGCAGCCGTTTCAACGGACGCAGGAAGGCGCGCGGATTTTCAGATCATCATCGCCGGTCACAGCATAAGGACGAACTGCAGATTAGACCCCTTGCAGACTCACGCTCAAGAACATCCCTTTCGTGACGAGCAGTTAACACCCCATACTACGGAGCCGCCGCTCGCGTCGCTTAGGCTGATGCTGCGGTCTGCGTGCTGTCCCACTAGCACCGGCAGAGAAGTCGCTTCTTGATGCCACGACTGCCAACTCTCCACTAGAGCTTTTTTTTCTTTATTGTAATTTTAATCACCTCATACAAAGCGGGCTGGCAGCCTTGAGTGGTACAATAATATGACATATAGGTAGTACAGACAATACAATAAAAACGGCGGGAAAAAAATGTAGATCCAAAAACAATAAACATGAAGCCGTTCACGCTGGACGAGAAAAAACACTAATACTTGTTGACACAGCCCACATAACACGGATGACTGTGACGGCACACGTGAACAGTGGTGGCGTGACGGCGAAAGAACACTAAGCACAAAACGAAGGCACACACACGAGACACTGATGGCGACGATCTCTGGCGCGCGAATGTTCACTGAGCGTGTGCGAGTCCGGGGACATGCCAAGGGAGGGGGAGGAGGAAGGGGAGTGGGACAGGGAGAGGGGAGGGCAGATGCCTTGGGCAAGGGAGATAGGGGGAGGGGAGGAAAAAAGGGGGAACCCGGGGGAAGAGGGGTGGAGGAAGTGGACGGGGGAAAAGGAAAGAGAAGGGAGGGATGGTGCCAAGAGGGGAGGACACGGGAGTGAGGGTGGGGAGGATCAAAGTTGATAGGAGGGGTAGATGGAGGGGAGGAGGACATCATCTGGGAGGGGGAGCTGCCGGAAGCCACCTTGGGAGAGGGTAAGGAGGGTGGAGAGATGGAGACTGGGTGGGACGTGGGAATACAGGTGCGCCAGTGGGTGGGGGTGGGAGAGGATGGGCGAGACAAGCGGGTGAGGAGGGTCAAGTTTGCGGGAGGTGTACAGGATCCATATCGTTTCAAGGAAAAGGAGGAGGTGGGGGAAAGGAATGAGATCATACAAGATCCGCATGGGGGAGGGGAGACGGATGCGATAGGCGAGGCGGAGAGCTTGGCGTTGAAGGATTTGATGGGATTTGTAAAAGGTAGGGGGGCGGAGATCCAGGCCGGATGGGCGTAGCAGAGGATAGGGCGGATGAGGGATTTATAGGTGTGGAGGATGGTGGAGGGGTCCAGGCCCCACGTACGGCCCGAAAGGAGCTTGATGAGATGGAGTCGGGAGTGTGCTTTGGCTTGGATTATCTGGAGATGCGGGGTCCGGAGAGGCGACGGTCGAGGATCACGCCAAGGTACTTGTGGGAGTTAGGGTGATAGGACGGCCATAGAAGGTGAGATAGAAATCAAGGAGCTGGAAGGAAGGGGTGGTTTTGCCTACAATCATCGCCTGGGTTTTGGAGGGATTGACCTCGAACAACCACTGGTTGCACCAAGTGGTGAACTGGTCAAGATGGGATTGGAGAAGGTATTGGGAGCGCTGCAGGATGGGGGCAAGGGCAAGGAAGGCGGTGTCATCAGCAAACTAGAGAAGGTGGACGGGGGGTGACGGCGGCGGCATGTCCGCCGTTTCCAAATGTACAGAAGGGGGGGTGAGGACGGAGTCTTGGGGCACACCGGCGGAGGGAAAAAAGGTGTAGGAATCTATGTTATGGATGGTGACATACGAAGGACGGTGGGAGAGGAAGGAGCCAATCAGAAGGACGTAGTTAATGGGAAGGGCGAAGGTTTGGAGCTTGAAGAGGAGACCAAAATGCCATACGCGGTCATTAGCTCGTTCGAGGTCAAGGGACAGGAAGATCGCGGAGCGACGGGAATTGAGCTGGTCGGAAAGGAGATGAGTGAGGTGAAGGAGAAGGTCGTCGAAAGAGAAGGATGGCCGAAAGCCACACTGGGTAACCGGAAGGAGGCGGTGCTGGCGGAGGTCCTGGTGGATGTGGCGGGTGAGGATAGATTCCAGGACCTAGATGAAGACCAAGGTAAGGCTGATGGGATGGTAGGAAGAGACGGCGGATGGCGGTTTGCCAAGTTAAAGGAACATCAGGATATGGGAGGTTTTCCACAGGTCGGGGTAGTAACCGGTGGACATGACTACATTGTAGAGCCTGGACAAGGTGGAGAGGAAAGAGGCAGGAGCTTCACAAAGGTGACGATAGGTGAACACGATCGTGACCAGGAGCGGTGTTGCGTTTTGTGCGGAGTGTAGCAATGAGATCCTGTGTAGTGATTGGGGCATTGAGTTCCGTGTGTGCAATGTTGTCCAAGTACTGGAAACCAGGTGCGAGGGGAGGGACAGAGGTGTCAGTTCGATCGCAGACATCCGGGAAGAGGGAGTAATCGAAATGGGGATCATTGGGGATGGAAAAGACATCAGACAGGTTGGAGGCAAAGTGATTGGCCTTACTAAGGGTGTCAGGGAATGGGTGATCATCATGGAGAAGAGGATAGTTGAGGGAGGGTTTAGTGCCGGTAAGGCGATGGAAGGCTGACCAGAACTTGGACGAATTGATAGGCAGGGTAGCATTAAAACGGGTGCATGTCTGTCGCCAGTCCCGGCGTTTCTTGGCCGTGAGCAAATTATGAATGGGTCATTGGAGTTGCTAGTGGCGTCGTAGTGTGTCCAGGTCATACGTGTGGAGGAAGGCACGGTAGACACGTTCGGATTCATGGAGGAGGAGGACAGCCTGTGGGGGTAAGGTAGGACGGTGGGGGTGGATAGCGACTGTAGGGACGTGGGCCTCCATGCGCTCAGACAAGGTCTGCTGGAGAAAGGAGGCAGCATGGGTTACATCGTCAGGGAGATGGTAGGTGAAGGTGTGGCTATCGACCTGGGTGGAGAGGGTATCCCGGTAGGCAGTCCTGTTGGCATGGGAATAGTCATGGACGTACTTTGGGGGAGGGTCATGACGAGGGTCGGGGCGGGGACGACGACCGTCTGAAATGGTGAAGAGGACATGGAGATGGTCGCTACCAATAGGCTCCGGGACATCCACCGTTATGCGGCCAAGGAGGTTGGTGGAGAAAAGGACAACATCAGGAGTGGAGTTGGATTTGGGACGGGTGTGCTGGGGGATGGGGATGAGGTCGCCTTGACGGGAGGAGAGCAACCGATGCCACCGCCGTAACTGGGCGGCGGAACGACTGTGGATTTTGAGGTTGGCGGCGATCACGTAGGAGGAGAAGGTACGGTCAATGTGGGAAAGGAAGTCGAAGGGAACAGGGGCATTAGGGCGGACATAGATGGTGCGCAGGTAACGGTAAGGCCTGTTAAAAAGAGACTAAGGATCAGGTGTTTGGTGGGGTCGGGAAGGAGAGGTTGGAGCCGAACAGGGATCTGGCGGTGGTGACCAATGGCAACTCCGCCACACGCAATCGGGAGGGGATTATCAGAACGGTGAAGGATGTATGACGAAGTGTGGACGGTGTGGTGGGGTTGGAGGAAGGTTTCATTGAGGAGGAAGCCGTCCACGCGGTGGGTGCCAAGAGTGTGCAGGAAGAGGTTTTGTTGGCGGGAAGGGAGCGGATGTTGTTGAAAAGGATTTGGTGCTGTCGCGCCATGACAGGGACTTAGACAAGGGTGTCAAGGCGGGAGAAGCTGAAATGGGCTTGGTTGTTGGAGTAGGTGGCGTATAGTTTCAGGTGGAAAATGGAACGTACGGCAAAGGAGACCTGTTGGAGGGTGTGAGGGCGCTGAAAAGGATGAACATTTTAAAGGACGATGGTGAGGAATCTGATGATGTCCTCAGCGGTAGGGGTGGACGAAGGGAATTGCAGGGATGGGTGGGGACATCCAGAGGGCGGACAGGAAAGGTGAGCTCAGAAGTGGTAGGGGGGGTCGGGCTTTACGCTTCTGGAAGTAAGTGGAGTGAGGGAGGTTACAGGTATTACAGGAGGGAGGGGACTGGAGATTGGGGCACTGCCTGAGAAAGTGGGCAGTGGAGGCAGGTGGGGGCCTCGCAGCCCTCAGATGTAGGGTGCGCATTATACCGCAAGCACCTCTGGCAGTGGAGGGATTGAGTAGGGGAACGGGAATGGTCAACTGGGTAGCGGCGGTGAAAGAGAAGGGCACCCTCCTTCAGGAGACTGTTGATGGAGAGGGCGTGTTCGGAAAAGACCCGCATAAGGCAGGTGGGGCCGGCGGAGTTATGGATGCGGCGAACTGCACTCACCTCCGAATGGGGATGCACCTTGAGCTCTGCCAACACCTCCTCATCCATGATCGCCTCCATGATCATGGCGGTGAGGGTCGGCGGGTGACGCAGGGGTTGGGGTTGGGGGTTGGTGGGAGGGAGATGGGGAAGGAGCAGGGGTGAGGGAGGCATTAGGGCCAAAGTGGGTGACAGGGATGTGGGAAAGGAGGTCCGTGTGGAGGGTAGGGCTGCGGGAGGAGATGAGCACCGAATCATGGCGAGGAGTGAGGAAGGAGATGGGGGCACCAGGAAAATTCTAGCGAAGGAAGAGGGTGAGGTTCCGGTATTCAAGAAGGGAGAGATCAGGACGGGAGAGGAGGTAGTGGTAGGAGGGGGTGGAGGAGGAGGAGGGGGGCAGGCGGGGAGACATCCATGACATCATGAGTTGGGGAAGGGGGACGAGGTGGAGCCTTTTTGGGAGTAGAGGAGGCAGGGGTGCCACTGGGGCGCTTGACGGCGGCGGAAGAGGTGTGGGGGATGGGAACGACTGGAATGTGATGGGGAGTGACAGGTCCCGGTGCTGGAGTCGGCGCCATAGCCGGTGAGGGTGATGGTGAAGGCGACGGTGAAGATGATGACGACGAGGGTGAAGGGGAGAGTTGAGCGTCAGCTGTAGCTCTCTGGGCAACCACCCTAAGGGCGGCCGCAGAAACGGAAGGAGCAGGGGGAGGGAGGGGAGGGAAGGGATCAGAGGAGGCACAGGACGGAGGAGCCGGGGATTGGGCAACAAATAGGGAGGGAGATGGGAGAGTGAGCAGTGGGGGGATGGACTGAGGGGGGAGTGATGCGGCACACCATGTGATAGTGGTGGCAGCAGCTGAGGGGGAGGTGTATATGATGGCAGTGGTGGTGGCTGTAGAAGAGGTGGTGGGGTTTGACATGGAAAAACACAGGACAAGACAAGGAAACAAACAAGAGACGGGCAGGGCGACAACAGACACAGAGTAGAAGGTGACGGAGAACGACGAAGGACAAAGGAGACTGGGGCCGAAGCCCCACTCTGCTATCGCTGGCGGTGGGGGCGACCCAGCTGGCTGGCCAGTGGGGACGCCTCCACTGCTGGTGCTGCTGCTGGGGCAGTTAGGACCACCGCTGGCTGCTGGCTGCGACCAGGGCTGGCGTGGACCGGCGCTGGCGGGGTCTGGCGCTGGCGGGCTGCTGGCGGGGACCGCTGCTGGCGGGAACCGGCGCTGGCGGGAACCGGCGCTGGCGGGCTGCTGGCGGGAACCGCTGCTTCCGGGGACCGCTGCTGGCGGGAACCGGCGCTGGTGGGAACCGGCGCTGGCGGAAACCGGCGCTGGCGGGCTGCTGGCGGGGACCGCTGATTCCGGGGACCGCTGCTGGCTGCTGGCTGCTGGCGGGGACCGCTGCTTCCGGGGACAGGCGCTGGCGGGAACCGGCGCTGGCGGGAACCGGCGCTGGCGGGCTGCTGGCGGGGACCGCTGCTGGCGGGAACCGGCGCTGGCGGGAACCGGCGCTGGCGGGTTGCTGGCGGGGACCGCTGCTTCCGGGAACCCCTGCTGGCTGCTGGTTGCTGGCTGCTCGCTGCTCGCTGCTGGCGGGGACTGCTGCTGGCTGGACTGTTGAACGGCGACGGGCGGGCTGGCTGGCTGGCTGGCACCTGCAACACCTATCACTTCGATTGGTACCGCAACAGCATAATCGAAGGGCAGTATTCAAGCGAATTACCGCTGGAAAATGTGTCCACGAGAGCCCATACAGCCGCTTCTTAAACCCACGCGAACAGCCCACTATGCCCCTTTCCCGCTAGAGGGAGACACCGAAGCCCTCAATTGCGACAATGGCGCCACCGGCGACTGCTTCACGCTGCGGCGCGTTTTTCAAAACTCTCTTTACTACTGCGCATGTATTTTTATGACAAGAGTATAGGAAACTTGTGCTTGAAGACCCCATGATAATAAATTCGACTTTCAGAAAAATACAAGCCAATGCACAGATCTACATCTACATCTACATCTACATCCGTACTCCGCAAGCCACCTGACGGTGTGTGGCGGAGGGTACCCTGAGTACCTCTATCGGTTCTCCTTTCTATTCCAGTCTCGTATTGTACGTGGAAAGAAGGATTGTCGGTATGCTTCTGTGTGGGCTCTAATCTCTCTGATTTTATCCTCATGGTTTCTTCGAGAGATATACGTAGGAGGGAGTAATATACTGCTTGACTCTTCGGTGAAGGTATGTTCTCGAAACTTTAACAGAAGCCCGTACCGAGCTACTGAGCGTCTCTCCTGCAGAGTCTTCCACTGGAGTTTATCTATTATCTCCGTAACGCTTTCGCAATTACTAAATGATCCTGTAACGAAGCGCGCTGCTCTCCGTTGGATCTTCTCTATCTCTTCTATCAACCCTACCTGATGCGGATCCCACACTGCTGAGCAGTATTCAAGCATTGGGCGAACAAGCGTACTGTAACATACTTCCTTTGTTGTCGGATTGCATTTCCTTAGGATTCTTCCAATGAATCTCAGTCTGGCATCTGCTTTACCGACGATCAACTTTATATGATCATTCCATTTTAAATCACTCCTAATGCGTACTCCCAGATAATTTATGGAATTAACTGCTTCCAGTTGCTGACCTGCTATTTTGTAGCTAAATGATAAGGGACCTATCTTTCTATGTATTCGCATCACATTACACTTGTCTACATTGAGATTCAATTGCCATTCCGTGCACCATGCGTCAATTCGCTGCAGATCCTCCTGCATTTCAGTACAATTTTCCATTGTTGCAACCTCTCGATACACCACAGCATCATCTGCAAAAAGCCTCAGTGAACTTCCGATGTCATCCACCAGGTCATTTATGTATATTGTGAATAGCAACGGTCCTATGACACTCCCCTGCGGCACACCTGAAATCACTCTTACTTCGGAAGACTTCTCTCCATTGAGAATGACATGCTGCGTTCTGTTATCTAGGAACTCCTCAATCCAATCACACAATTGATCTGATAGTCCGTATGCTCTTACTTTGTTCATTAAACGACTGTGGGGAACTGTGTCAAACGCCTTGCGGAAGTCAAGAAACACGGCATCTACCTGTGAACCCGTGTCTAAGGCCCTCTGAGTCTCGTGGACGAATAGGGCGAGCTGAGTTTCACACGGTCGTCTTTTTCGAAACTCATGCTGATTCCTACAGAGTAGATTTCTAGTCTCCAGAAAAGACATTGTACTCTAACATAATACGTGTTCCAAAATTCTACAACTGATCGACGTTAGAGATATAGGTCTATAGTTCTGCACATCTGTTCGACGTCCCTTCTTGAGAACGGGGATGACCTGTGCCCTTTTCCAATCCTTTGGAACGCTTCGCTCTTCTAGAGACCTACGGTACACCGCTGCAAGAAGGGGGGCAAGTTCCTTCGCGTACTCTGTGTAAAATCGAACTGGTATCCCATCAGGACCAGCGGCCTTTCCTCTTTTGAGCGATTTTAATTGTTTCTCTATCCCTCTGTCGTCTACTTCGATATCTACCATTTTGTCAACTGTGCGACAATCTAGAGAAGGAAGCACAGTGCAGTCTTCCTCTGTGAAACAGCTTTGGAAGAAGACATTTAGTATTTCGGCCTTTAGTCTGTCATCCTCTGTTTCAGTACCATTTTGGTCACAGAGTGTCTGGACACTTTGTTTTGATCCACCTACCGCTTTGACATAGGACCAAAATTTCTTAGGATTTTCTGCCAAGTCAGTACATAGAACTTTACTTTCGAATTCATTGAAAGCCTCTCGCATAGCCCTCCTCACACTACATTTCGCTTCGCGTAATTTTTGTTTGTCTGCAAGGCTATGTTTATGTTTGCTGTGAAGGTCCCTTTGCTTCCGCAGCAGTTTTCTAACTCGGTTGTTGTACCACGGTGGCTCTTTCCCATCTCTTACGATCTTGCTTGGCACATACTCATCTAACGCATATTGTACCATGGTTTTGAACTTTGTCCACTGATTCTCAACACTATCTGCACTTGAGACAAAACTTTTGTGTTGAGCCGTCAGGTACTCTGTAATCTGCTTTTTGTCACTTTTGCTAAACAGAAAAATCTTCCTACCTTTTTTAATATTTCTATTTACGGCTGAAATCATCGATGCAGTAACCGCTTTATGATCGCTGATTCCCTGTTCTGCATTAACTGATTCAAATAGTTCGGGTCTGTTTGTCACCAGAAGGTCTAATATATTATCGCCACGAGTCGGTTTTCTGTTTAACTGCTCAAGGTAGTTTTCAGATAAAGCACTTAAAAATATTTCACTGGATTCTTTGTCCCTGCCACCCGTTATAAACGTTTGAGTCTCCCAATCTATATCCGGCAAATTAAAATCTCCACCCAGAACTATAACATGGTGGGGAAATCTACTCGAAATATTTTCCAAATTATTCCTCAGGTGCTGAGCCACAACAGCTGCTGAGCCCGGGGGCCTATAGAGACATCAAATTACCATGTCTGAGCCTGCTTTAACCGTGACCTTCACCCAAATCATTTCACAATTCGAATCTCCGTCAATTTCCTTCGATACTATTGCACTTCTTATCGCTATAAACACGCCTCCCCCTTCACTGTCCAGCCTATCTCTGCGGTATACATTCCAATCAGAGTTAAGGATTTCATTACTGTTTACGTCTGGTTTCAGCCAACTTTCTGTTCCTAGTACTATATGGGCGTTGTGACCGTTTATTAATGAGAGCAGTTCTGGGACCTTTCTATAGACGCTCCTGCAGTTTACTATTAGCACATTAATATTGTTATTCCTTGTTGCATTTTGCCTACTCCTGCCTTGCCGCGTCTCAGGAGGCGTCTTGTCGGGTCTAGGGAGGGAATTCTCTAACCTAAAAAAACCCCATGTGCACTCCACACGTACTCCGCTACCCTCGTAGCCGTTTCCGGCGTGTAGTGCACGCCTGACCTATTCAGGGGGACCCTACATTTCTCCACCCGATAGCGGAGGTCGAGAAATTTGCACCCCAGCTCTCCGCAGAATCGTCTGAGCCTCTGGTTTAAGCCTTCCACTCGGCTCCAAACCAGAGGACCGCGATCGGTTCTCGGAACGATACTACAAATAGTTAGCTCTGATTCCACCCCGCGAGCGAGGCTTTCCGCCTTCACCAACTCCGCCAACCGCCTGTACGAACTGAGGATGATCTCTGAACCCAGACGGCAGGAGTCATTGGTGCCGACATGAGCAACAATTTGCAGTCGGGTGCACCCAGTGCTCTCTATCGCCGCCGGTAGGGCCTCCTCCACATCTCGGATGAGACCCCCCGGCAAGCAGACAGAGTGAACACTGGCCTTCTTCCCCGACCTTTCCGCTATTTCCCTAAGGGGCTCCATCACCCGCCTAACGTTGGAGCTCCCAATAACTAATAAACCCCTCCCCCCGTGTGCCTGCTCGGACCTTGCTGAAGGAGCAGCCACATGTCCACTCACAGGCAGAGCGGGCGATGCCACACGGCCAGCCTCCACATTGACCCTCCGCCTCGTGAGCCGCGAACGCCGCTGAACCCGCCACTCCCCTTGGGGAGAGGGTGGCCCAACCGCACCCGGTACCCGCGAAGATGTCTCGACAGCAGGGACAGTGGGTGAAGCATCTAACACCTGGGGTGCACCATGCGACGCACCAGACTCCCCACTGCCGCTACACTCCGAGGCAGCAGCCTGAAGACGGCTGACCGCGGCCATCAACACGCTCAGCTGTTCGCGAAGAGTGGCCAGCTCCTCCTGCCTCCGTACACAGCAGCCACACATCCTATCCATCCTAAGAAATCAATTTACTATAGAGTGTTAATCAACTTTTAATTAGACTGCTAATTCACTAAAGGCGGTTGATTATTGACTAAACTGTGATTGCTAACCACTTCTTGTAGAAACAAGGAAAATAGCACTACCTGTCTCTGGACGGTATTGAAAACAAACACTAGCACTACTAGCACTATGGCTGACTAAAGGGACTCTCTGACTGTATTCAAAACAAACACGAGATCTATGGAACACTTAATAGCACTCTACTATTAAAGCTTCCTAAAAGCAAAAACACGCAGAAGAAGAAGTGACAAGTAAGAAAAATACAGATAATACTTAAATTAAGGTAGCTCGCTGCACAGCAGACGTGAAGCAGACGGCGGTTATTTCGAGCAGTTAGTTCATGAGCCCACGCGAATATAGTAAACGGTTGAGAGAACACACTTGACCTCTTACCAACAAATAATCCTGAGTTAATAACGAGCATCAAAACCGATTCAGGGTGCATGGTTTGGAAAATCAAAGCAACATTAAATACGACTGCAGTATCCAACAGCTCCATATTCATTAAATATATGTGTCTGCGAGAATTTGTGTTATGCACTCGCGGAAACGTGCAATCGATTTGACGCCTCTCGGATGCGACAATTTGACCGAACTCAGATGTTTACTTGTGAGCCACGATGTGACTGCTATCGCTGCCTGCAGTTCTTACTGTTCTCCATGGTTTTCTTATGATATGTTATTTAAGAAGATATGAAGAATATAATCACAGTACAGCTGTAAAATCTATCCAGTAGCAGGTGCATAATTAGCCTGCGATCACAAATACCGCAGATGTTCTCAACTGTTTTGAAATACAGGCATGTTTCGAGGGTTAGCCTTTACGGATTTATAGCACTTTTATGGACTAAATTTGAACTGTGTCCTGATTCTTTTTTGAACGCCACTGTGTAGGCCACTCAGGGGGGATAGTTGCTCGTTTAATCCCTTTCGTTCTGTAATTCACTTAAATGTTTGACCAGGGTAAATAAAGTAGATGGTCTGCATATTTTTACAACAGAATGATTGCCAAAGAAATCTTTCAGTGTTTTAGCACAAGAACAAAGGATTAAAAAATGTATCATAGAATGAACATAAAGGCCGCCCGGAGTGGCGGAGCGATTCTAGGCGCTACAGTCTGGAACTGTGTGACCGCTACGGTCGCAGGTCCGAATCTTGCCTCGAGCATTGATGTGTGAAATGTCATTAGGTTATTCAGGTTTAAGTAGTTCTAAGTTCTAAGGGACTGATGACCTCAGAAATTAAGTCCCATTGTGCTCAGAGCAATTTGAACCATTTGAACATAAAGCGTAATAACGAAAAAAATTTTAACCATGAGCTGTACATATTCAGCTTTATTGTTTGCCGGTTTCTGTTTGTACAGTCATAATAGCTGGACGAAAATCATTATTATGCTAAAATTATTTCGAGCAGTTAGTTCATGAGCCCACGCGAATATAGTAAACGGTTGAGAGAACACACTTGACCTCTTACCAACAAATAATCCTGAGTTAATAACGAGCATCAAAACCGATTCAGTGATTAGTGAACACAGGGCTGTCGAAGCAAGATTGAATATTGTAATCCCAAAATCCTCGAAAAATAAGCGATAAATATACCTATTCAAAAAGCAGATAAAAATTCACTTGACGCCTTCCTGAGAGACGATCTCCACTCATTCCAAATTTATAATATAAGTATAGATCAGCTGTGGCTTAAAATCCAAGAAATAGTATCGACAGCAATTGAGAGATTTATACCAAATAAATTAACAAACGATGGAGCTGATCCTCCTTGGTGCACAAAACGGGTTAGAACACTGTTACAGAAACGACGAAACAAACATGCCAAATTTAAACACACGCAAAATACCAAGATAGGCGATCTTTTACAGAAGCTCGAAATTTAGTGCGGACTTCAATGCAAGATGCTTGTAACATTTTCCACAACGAAACTTTGTCTCGAAACCAGGAAGAAAATCCAAAGAGATTCTGGTCGTATGTGAAGTATGTTAGCGGCAAGAAACAATCAATGCCTTCTCCGCGCGATAGAAATGGGGATACTATCGAAGACAGAGCTGCCAAAGCAGAGTTATTAAACACAGGCTTCCGAAACGCATTCACAAAAGAAGGCGAAGTAAATATTCCAGAATTTGAATCGAGAACAGCTGCCAACATGATTAACGTAGAAGTAAATACCCAGTGAGTAGTGAAGCAACTTAAATCACATAATAAAAGCAGGTCTTATGGTCCAGACTGTATACAAATTAGGTTCCTTTCGGAGTATGCTGATGCATTAGCTCCATAATTAACAATTATATACAACCGTTGGCCAGACGAAAGATCCGTACCCAAAGAGTGGAAAGTAGCACAGGTCTCACCAACATTCAAGAAAGGTAGTAGGAGTAACCCACTAAATTACAGGCCCATATCGTTAATGTCGATATGCAGCAGGATTCTGGAACATATATTGTTCGAACATTACGATCTATTGACACACAAGGGTTTAGAGAACATCGTTCCTGTGAGACAAAACTAGTTTTTTAGTCACATGACGTGTTGAGTGCTATTGAAAACGGATGTCAGTTCGATTCCGTATTTCTGGATTTCCGGAAGTCTTTGGACACTGTACCACACAAGCTACCTGTAGTGAAATTACGTGCTTATGGAATAACGTCTCTGTTATGTGACTGGATTTGATATTTTCTGTCAGAGGGGTCACAGTTAGAAGCAACTGACGGAAAGTCATCGAGTGAAACAGAAGTGATTTCTGGCGTTCCCCAAGGTAGTATTATAGGACCTTTGCTGTTCCTTGTCGATGTAAACGATTTCGGAGACAATGTCAGCAGCCGTCTTAGGTTGTTTGCCGATGACACTGTCGTTTACTGACTAATAAAGTCATCACAAGATCAAAACAAATTGTAAAACGATTTAGAAAAGATATCTGAATGGTGGGGAAAGTGGCTGTTGACCCTAAATAATGGAAAGTGTGAGATCATCCACATGAGTGCTAAAACGAATTCGTTTAACTTCAGTTACACGATAAATCTGTCTAATCTAAAAGCCGTAAATCCAACTAAATACCTAGGTATTACAATTACGAACAACTTAAATTGGAAGGAACACACAGAATGTGTTGTGTGGAAGGCTAACGAAAGACTGCGTTTTATTGGCAGTACGCTTAGAAAATATAACAGATCTACTAAGGCGACTGCCTACATTACGCTTGTTCGTCCTCTTTTAGAATACTGCTGCGCTGTGTGGGATCCTTACCGGATAGGACTGACGGAGTACATCGAAAAATTCAAAGAAAGACAGCACGTTTTGTATTATCGCGAAATATGGGAGAGAGTGTCACAGAAATGTTACAGGATTTGGATTGGACATCATTAAAAAAAAAAGGCGTTTTTCGTTGCGACGGAATTTTCTCACGAAATTCCAATCGCCAACTTTCTCCTCCGAATGAGAAACTATTTTGTCGACACCGTCCTACACATAGAGGAACGATCACCACGATAAAATCAGAGCTCGTACGGAAAGATATAGGTGTTCATTCTTTTCGCGCGGTATACGAGGTTGGAATAATAGAGAACTGTGAAGGTGGTTCGATGAACCCACTGCCAGGCAGAGGTGATTTGCAGAGTATCCATGTAGATGTAGATGTAGATATCAGATGGGTCAAATACGCATAATACATATGGAAGATTCATTTGCATACTTACAGTTGTATGTAAAACACACATAATTTTCCCCATGTCAGATATCACACAGAGAAGTATGGTTTACAAACCACTACAAGACTTCGTTGTACTTTATACAGGGCGCAACAAAAAGGTACGGTCAAACTTTCAGGAAACATTCCTTACACACAAATAAAGAAAAGATGTTATGTGGACATGTGTCCGGAAACGCTTAATTACCTTGTTAGAGCTCATTTTAGTTTCGTCCACCTACGCTCAATGGAGCACGTTACCATGATTTCACACGGGATACTATACCTGTGCTGCTAGAACATGTGCCTTTAAAAGTACGACACAACACGTGGTTCATGCACGATGGAGCTCCTGCACATTTCAGTCGAAGTGTTTGTACGGTTCTCGACAACAGATTCGGTGACCGATGGATTGGTAGAGGTGGACCAATTCCATGGCCTCCACGCTCTCCTGACCTCAACCCTCTTGACTTTCATTTATGGGGGCATTTGAAAACTATTGTCTGCGCAACCCCGATACCAAATGTAGAGACTCTTCGTGCTCGTATTGTGAACGGCTGTGATACAATACGCCATTCTCCAGGGCTGCATCAGCGCATCAGGGATTCCATGCGACGGAGGATGAATGCATGTATCCTCGAATAACGGAGGACATTTTGAACATTCCCTGTAACAAAGTGAAGTTACGCTGGTACGTTCTGTTGCTGTGTGTTCCCTTCCATGATTAATGTGATTTGAAGAGAAGCAGTAAAATGAGCTCTAACATGGAAAGTAAGCGTTTCCGGACACATGTCCACCTGACATCTTTTCTTTATTTGTGTGTAAGGTATGTTTCCTGAAAGTTTGGCCGTACCTTATTGTAACACTCTATATACTAATGACACTGCTATGCGTAGTATGCATTTTTGATCCACGTGATATACTGCCTTTCTTCCACTGATGATAGTTGTAAAGACAAAAACCGGTAAAGAATAAAGTTTAATGTGTACAGCTGATGGCTTTAAACTTCTTTTCTTCAAGAACAGCTGTAACAAATAACTATGAGTGACTTGGTTATGGACAAGTAAAATAGAAGGCAGAAAGCGAATTACCGAAGGGTTCAAAAAATGGTTCAAATGGCTCTGAGCACTATGGGACTTAACATCTGTGGTCATCAGTACAATAGAACTTAGAACTACTTAAACCTAACTAACCCAAGGACATCACACACATCCATGCCCTAGGCAGGATTCGAACCTGCGACCGTAGCAGTCACGCGGTTCCGGACTGAGCGCCTTAACCGCGAGACCACCGCGGCCGGCTACTGACGGTTTATTGCCATAAATATTTATTCTAAATCTGTGAATCTATATCAAAATTATAATTGAAAAAAGATGTATCATATTTAGAAGTTTGCAGCTAAGGTATTGACCTTTATTTTTTATCTCTGTTATATGTAACAACCATAATTTATCGTGCTGTTGTTGTTGTGGTCTGATTTTGTTGTGGTTTGATGCAGCTCTCCATGCTGCTCTATGCTATGCAAGCTTCTTCATCTCCCAGTACCTTCTGCAACCTACATCCTTCTGCATATGTTTAGTTTATTCATCTCTGGGTCTTCCTGTACTGTTTTTACCCTCCACGCTGCCCTCCAATACTAAATTGGTGATCCCTTGATGCCTCAGAATATGCCCTACCAACCGATCCCTTCATCTAGTCAAGCTGTGCCACAAATTTCTCTGCTCCCAAATTCTATTCAATACCTCCTCATTAGTTATGTGATCTACGCAACTACACCATTCTTCTGTAGCACCACATTTCGAAAGCTATTACTCCCTTTTTGTCTAAACTATTTATTTTTCACGTTTCACTTCCATACATGGATACACTCCATTCAAATACTTTCAGAAAAGACTTCCTTTTCCTAAATCTATACTCGATGTTAACAAATTTCTGTTCTAATTCATCCTATTGAACGGATGTGTAGATAACTGATTGTGCTTGGGATTTGTCATTGTCTTCCTCTTGATATTATCGACGTGATCTGGCTTGGTCATGGGCTATACTTGAATTGTGTGCGTCTCCGTTGTCAAAGTCTATGTAAAATATTCTGTTTTCGCGTTTAACTGACAGTCACAACAATTTTCTTACGTGAACATAAGAAAAGGCTCCGTTTGATTTTCCTTTCGGGAGTAAATTCGTTCCCAGGTATTTTTCGGTTTTATGAAGCCAGTTAGAAGGTTTATTACCTTAACAGCTCGACGAAGAGTGAAGAAATCTTTATTTGTTCTCCGACGCGACGGTTTGCTTAGACCCGGAAGCCGTTCCGGGCCGTCGGGCGACGACCCCTGGAGCGCCGCTTCTGGCGTGCGGCCTGGCCGGCTGCAGAGTGTAGGCGGCCGCTGCCAGCGGACGCGCGTCCCCACAAACAAACGGTGGCCGTGGCATTGTGCGTCGTCTGCAGTCGCACGCCGGTCGCGCTCGGAGCGGCGTATTTATAGCTTTTAGAGCGGCGGGCAAACTCAGCCGGCGCGCGCGCTGCCGCAGAAACAAACCAGACAGCACAGCGGAAGAGCTCGCCGATGGCCGGCGCACACCTTGCGCGCTGCTCTGACACCAGCCACGGCGGCCCACGTCCAAAGTTTGCAATCCAACGACAGTAACTTTCCCGCGTTAGCGTCATATGGCTTTCCACACTTTTACACACATGATCGAAAGCTTTTCACCGCCCCTAAGCAATGAGGTGACGAAACTCATAGGACACCTCCTAATATCCCAGCGTAATGCAGCAACTCGCCGTGCCAACAAATCGTTGGCCGTCCCCTGCAGAAATATTAACCCATGATGCCTCTATCATCATCCATCATCATCATCACAATCATCAGCCAATTCAATCATTAAATGATGTGGCCTCTTCGAGTCGTGGATTCAGATAGGCTTTCAGCAGTCTTCTCCAAGTGGGACGGTCTTGGGCAGTTCTCTGCCAGGTGTTACCAGCTATCTTCCTCATGTCTTTATCCCATCTGTCTGGTGGTCTTCCTCTACGCCTCCGGTGCTCTCTCGGACTGCATTCCAGTACTAGCTTCGTCCATCTGTTGTCTTTTCTTCTTGCGACGTGGCCAGCCCACTACCTACCAAGGCACCTACTGTCTCTAAGATGTCGTTAACCTTCATCACAGACCGGATGTCATCTGCCCTTTTCCTATCGTTTCTTGTACAGTCCAGCATTGATCTCTCCATGGCTCTCTGTGCTGTCCTAAGTTTCCCATTTTGTAAATGAGTTCAGTGTCCATGTCTCGCAGCCATACGTGATCACAGGAAGAATGCATTGATCTAATACTGCTTTCTTCAGATTTACTGGCACTTTTTATCTGAATACTGTTGAATTCTTCCCCAGTGCTTGCCAGCCAAGCTTGGTGCGTCTATAGATTTATGGCCTTTGTATCCCTTCATATTTATAATCTGGCCAAGGTAGACAGATTCATGGACCCAAGTTGTCAATAATACACTACACAAGCGGGCAGTGGCTCTATAATGACGGGGACAGTGTTAACTTGGAGTGGACTGGGTCCACAACGTTCTTCTAACCAATCGCGAGCAGTTGAAGTCCGGTGATATGGCGCATTTTCATCCATACAAATTCCATCGTTACGGAATATAAAGTCCATGTATGGCTGCAAATGGTCTCCAAGTAGCCGAACATTACCATTTCCAGCAGACGATCGGTTCAGCTGGATCAAAGGACCCACTCCATCCCATGTAATGGCACATTTTCATCAATAAACATTCTATCGTTGTTTGGGTATATGAAGTCCATGAAGGGGTGCAAAATGGTCTACAAGTAGCCGAACATAACCATTTCCAGTCAATGATTGGTTCAGTTGGGCCTGAGGACCCAGTCCACTCCAAGTAAACACAGTCGCCGTCATTATAGAGCCACTGCCAGCTTGTGTAGTGTATTATTGACAACTTGGGTGCATGGCTTCGTGGCGTGGGGCCACAATCCAACTCTACCATGAGCTCTTACCAACTGAAATCGGGACACGTCTCATCAGGCCACGGTTTTCCAGTCGTCTAGGGTCCAACCAATATGGCCACGAGCTCAGGAGATAGGTTGCGGATTGTGTCCTGCTGTTAACAAAGGCACTCGCCAAATTAATTTCTGCGGTTATTTCACCCAGTGTTGCTTGTCTGTTCGCACTGACATATGTACGCCAATGCCGCTGATCTTGATTGTTAACTGGTGGCCGTTGGACACTGTGTTGCCACTAATGACAGCCTCGCCAGTCCTTTGCGCATTTATATGTTGTGTACGCAATACTACCGTCATCAGGGAGAAAGGGATAATGTAGATAATTTTAGACCTGTTTCTACGACATCATTCTTTGCAAACGTTATCGAAAAGGCTGTGTATGTAAGATTAGTTGATCATTTTATATCACTCGATTTGCTATCAAATGTACAGTTCGGCTTTAGAAGTCGTTTGACAACTGAAAATGCTATATTCTCTTTTCTCTGTGAGGTACTGGATGGGCTAAACAAAAAGTTTCAAACGCTTGGTGTATTTTTTGATTCAACAAAGGCATTTGACTGTGTTGATCACACAATATTGCTCCAGACGTTGGACCATTACGGAATAAGGGGAGTAGCTCACAATTCATTCACCTCTTACTTTAGCAACAGGCAGCAAAAGTCATTATTCACAATGTTGATTAAAGCTGTGATGTGGGATCTGAGTGGGGTACTGTCAAGGGGGGGGGGGGTGCCCCAGAGACCAGTCTTAGAGCCGCTCCTGTTCCTTATTTATATAAATGATATGTCCTCTAGTATTGTGGGTAACTCTAAAATATTTCTGTGTGCTGATGTAGTAAAGGATGTTGTGTGCAACACTGACTCGGTTTCAAGTAGAGCAGTACATGACCTTAGTTCATGGTTGTAGAAAATAAACTAACGTTAAATCACAGTAAGACTCAGTTTTTACAGTTCCTAACACACAACTCAACAAAACCTGACGTTTTAATTCCACAGAACGGGCATATGATTAGTGAAACCGAACAGTTCAAATTCCTATGTGTTCAGATAGATAGTAAGCTGTCGTGGAAAGCCCACGTTCAGGATCTTGTTCAAAGACTTAATACTGCCATTTTCACTATTCGAACGGTATCGAAAGTGAGTGATATTTCGACACGTAAATTAGTCTACTTTGCTTATTTTCATTCATTTATGTCGTATGGTGTTATGTTTTGGGGTAACTCTTCCCATTCTAGAAGGATATTTTTGGCCCAGAAACGAGCGGTTCAGGCAATAAGTGGTGTGAGTTCACGAACCCCTTGTTGACCTCTTTTCACGAGTCTGGGTATTTTGACATTGGCCTCTAATTATGTATATTCCTTATTGTCGTTTCTTGTTACCAATGTTAATTTATTTCCAACAATAAGCAGCTTTCACTCGGTTAATACTCCATTTGGATTGGACTTCCTTAACTCTTGTGCAAAAAGGTGTGCAGTATACTCCTGCATCCATTTTCAATAACCTACCACTCGAATCTTAGCAGTAATCCACACGCTTTCAAATCGAAACTGAAGAGTTTCCTCATGGGTCACTTCTTCTATTCTGTCGAGGAGTTTCTTGAAAAATTAAGATGATTCTCATTGTATTGCTGATAACGTTTGCTTAAACTTATGGACTGATTTTCTTTCAGGTTCATGAACATTTATTTTTATCTGTTATTACTTTTTATGTTGTACGTTCATGTGCTGACACATTCCATGGCCTTGGAGATTTGCTCCTCAATTTGGTCCTACGGAACTTGACATTTAAATAAATAAATAAAATAAAATAAATCAGTACATGTGCATATCGCCATCCCATGACTTTCGTCCCTTCAGTATATGTCGAGCATGTGAGTTGCTATTGTGACTGTTGCTGTACCGATCGGAAAATCACCCTTGACGTTGTCTGTAAACACACACACAGTCAAAACATTAAAAGGTATAGCAAACAGTTACAATTATTGTGCCCCGATTTTGGTCACTGTGTGGCCTTCTAACTTGCTAAAGGCATATAAAGTACCACTTTAATAAGGGAACAAGAACTCCTTGTTATATCTGCAGTTACATAAGCTTTGAATGAGACTCACCTAACGAGATGGCGCACTAGTTAGCACACTGCACTCGCATTCTGGAGGAAAACGGTCCATACCCACGTCCGGCCATCCAGATTTAGGTTTTCCGTAATTTCGCTAAATCACTTGCCGCAAATACCTGGATGGTTCCTTTGAAAGGGAACAGCCATTTGCTTCCCCATCCTTGTCACTATCCAAGCTTGTGTTCTCTTACCTAATGACCTCGACGTCGACAGGACGTGAAATCCAAGCATTTCTACCTTTTAAATGAGACTCAACGATATAATGCATGCCAGAAAATGTAAGTTAAAACGTTAAAGGTACATATACGCTGAAGTTACAAGTGTCACCGGATAGCGATATCCACATCCACAAATGACGGTAGTATGGAGTACACAAGGTACAAAAGGCAGTGCGTTCGCAGAGCTGTCTGTTCTCACGTGATATGAAAAGGTTTCCCACGTGACTATGGTCGCACGATGGGAATTAACAGACTTCTCACGCGGAATGGTGGTTGGAGCTACACGCACGGGACATTCCATTTCCGAAAGCATTAGGGAATTCAATATTCCGAGGTACACAGTTCCAAGAATGTGCCGAGAATATCTGATTTCAGGCATTACCTCGCACCACGGGGAAGACAGTGGTCGATGACCTTCACTTAACGACCGAGAGCAGCGGCGTTTGTATTGAGTTATCATTGTTAATAGACAAGAAAAACCTGAGTAAAATAACCGCAGAAATCGACTTGAAATTTATGACGAAGTCTCCGTTGGGACAGTGTGGCGAATTTGCAGTTGATTGGTATGGCAGCAGGCGACCGATGCGAGGGCCTTTGATAACAGCATGACATCCCCTGCACCGCCTCCCCTTGGCTCGTAACCATAGCGTTTGGACCCTAGACTATTGTATAACCGTGGTCTTTTCGGATGAGTACCGATTTCAATTCGTAAGAAATGATGGTAGACTTCGAGTGTGGGTTCACACCCTATGAAGCCATGGACCCAAGTTTTCAACAAGGCGCTGTACAAGCTGATGCTGTCCCTGTAATGGCGCGGGCTGCGTGGATCCTCTGAACCAACTGAACGTATCACTGACTGTAAACGGTTATATTCGGCTGCTTCGAGACCATTTTCAGCCATTCGTAGTTTTCATGCTCCTAAATAACGATGCTCCATGTCACCGGGCCACAACTATTTGCGATTGGTTTAAAGAATATTCTGGACAATTAGAGCTAGTGATTTGTCCACCCAGATCGCCCAATACGAATCCCATAGAACATTTATGGGACACAATCGAGAGACCAGTCCATGCACGAAATCCTGCCCCGGAAACACTTTCATAGTTATGAACAAAGAGACAGGATAGGTCAGTATTTCTGTACGGGCTTCCAACGACATGTTGAGTCCATGCCACGTCGAGCTACAGCACTACACTAGGAAAATGGTGGCAAGATACACTACTGGCCATTAAAATTGCTACACCACGAAGATGACGCGAAATTTAACCAACAGGAAGAAGATGCTGTGATATGCAAATGATTAGCTTTTCAGAGCATCACAACGTGCTGACATGAGGAAGGTTTCCAACCGATTTCTCATACACAGACAGCAGTTGACCTGCGTTGTCTGGTGAAACGTTATTGTTGATGCCTCGTGTAAGGAGGAGAAATGCATACCATCACGTTTCCGACTTTGATAAAGGTCGGATTGTAGCCTGTCGCGATTGCGGTTTATCGTATCGCGACATTGCTGCTCGCGTTGGTCGAGATCCAATGACTGTTAGCAGAATATGGAATCGGTGGGTTCAGGAAGGTAATACGGAATGCCGTACTGGATCCGAACAGCCTCGCATCACTAGCAGTCGAGATGACTGGCATCTTATCCGCGTGGTTATAACGGATCGTGCAGCAACATCTCCATCCCTGAGTCAACAGATGGGGACGATTGTAAGACAACAACCATCTGCACGAACAGTTCGACGACGTTTGCAGCAGCATGGACTATCAGCTCGGAGAACCTGGCTGCGGTTACCATTGACGTTGTATCACAGACTGGAGCGCCTGCGATGGTGTACTGAACCACGAACCTGGGTGCACGAATGGCAAAACTTCAATTTTTCGGATGAATCCAGGTTCTGTTTACAGCATCATGATGGTCGCATTGACATCCCGTGAACGGTCATTGGAAGCGTGTATTTGTCATCGCCATACTCGCGTATCACCCGGCGTGATGGTATGGGGTGCCATTCGTTACACGTCTCGCTGACCTCTTGTTCGCATTGACGGCACTTTGAACAATGGACGCAACATTTCAGATGTGTTACGACGCGTGGCTCTACCCTTCATTCGATCCCTGCGAAAGCTTACATTTCAGCAAGATAATGCACGACTGCATGTTGCAGATCCTATAGGGCCTTTCTGGATACCGAACATGTTCGACTGCTGCCTTGGGCAGCACATTCTCCAGATCTCACACCAACTGAAAACGTGTGGTCAATGGTGGCCAAGCAACTGGTTCGTCACAATACGCCAGTCACTACTCTTGATGAACTGTGGTATCGTGTTGAAGCTGCATGGGCAGCTGTACGTGTACACGCCTTCCAAGCTCTGTTTGACTCAATGCTCAGGCGTATCAAGGCCGTTATTAGGACCAGAGGTGGTTGTTCTGGGTACTGCTTTCTCAGTATCTATGCACCCAAACCGCGTGAAAATGTTATCACATGTCATTTCTAGTATAATATAATTGTCCAATGAATATCCGTTTATCATCTGCATTTCTTCTTGATGTAGCAATTTTAATTGCCAGTAGTGTATTAACAAGTATCCCATGACATTTGTCATCTCGGCATTTATCCACAAAGGCACATCTGAATTATTCACGTCAAAGCTTGAGCTCATACTGAGGTCGCTATTTATTTTTTCAACACAGCTGATTTCAACCTACAGCACCCTCTTCACGTCTGTGATGCACTAACTACATGTATTAACTTCATTTTACGATTCGTATCTTTTATCACTTTACTTGCTATTTTATACGTTTTAAGAGCTTAAGTACATAAAAAAATTGACTCACATTTAAAGTTTAAGCAGCTGTGTATTTTATAAGACATGCAATTACCCTATTGTAACTGGTTACCTATATGATTTTAGCATTTAAGATGGCCAAACATTTACGAAAATCCGGACACGCAGTAAGCATTATTTGCGACTGATAGCTGTACCCTTTTATAACTTGAAATAAATACTGTCTCTTGGCACATCTGCTTTCCCATGGAACCTCACCTGATACACACAATTACCATGAGTGCCGCACTCGAATGGATAGGTGCATTTCACCTGAAAGCAAAGCACCTGTAGGGATGCATTAGAGACGTCAGTCGACCAGTAGAGTGAACATCCATCATGTTAGAACTGACAGTCGTGGCCAGTGATCGGGTCCGCATCATCAAATTACACGCAGAAAGCTTGTCAACAAGTGAAGTTGCTCGACCCACATCTTCACCGGTGTCAAAGTGATGTGGTGCTGACATGAAATCACTCCTGAGGACAGGTGCTCAGTATGATCGATATCTACGATATCTGAGCCAACGAGCAGTTTGCGGAGTGTTTCAGGACTGAACTGCATGTTCGAGGAGGCTACAGGACGTCATATATCGCATCAAACTCTTACAATATGATTTGATCATACGATTCCCCAATCCCAGCGACCATAACAAGTACCGCTTCGTACGCCACAACACCATGGACTCCGTTACACATCGGCAAGAAATCACTCAGAACGGACGCCCCGGGACAGGCGTCCGGTGTTGTTTACGGACTACACTGGGATCTGTTTGTACCCTGATAATCACAGACAACGTGTGTGGAAACAGTCTGGTAAAATGTAACGTTCCAGCACTATGTCCCACATTGGCAACCAGGTGGTGGTGAGGTTATATTCTGGGATGGCATTACAGGTGATATCATACACCGTTCTTGGTTGTTGTTATCTCTACAGTACAGGAACGAGATTCTGTAACCAATAGTGGATCCAAATCGCCAATATTTTGGCGACAGTTTCATGTTGATGGATGACAACTCGCGTGCTTATCGTGCTGACCTCGTGAACACGTTCCTTCAGCATGCTAGGATAGAAAGAATGGCGTGGCCAGCACTGTTCCCAGGTCATGAACGTGTGTAGCATCGACTGAAAGTAGCTGTTTTCGGAATTCGAAAACTGCCGCGTACTATGTGCGACTTACGAAGAATTTTTGTTGAAGAGTGGGACCATTTGGTCAAGGAGAGGCCTAATGGTGTTATCGATGGTGTGCCACGACGAACTGAAACCTTCGTACTGGTGCGGCCGTTCCGCCGAGATTATACGGTCTACCCAAGATTCATAAGCAAGGGGTCCCGCTTCGTCCGATCGTGAGTAATTTGGATGCTCCTACCTACAATCTAGCCAAATATTTAGCATCTGTCCTTGGCCCTCACATCGGTAAATGCGAACATCACATTCCCAATTCTATGGTGTTTATTTAGAGATTGAAGTCCTTGTCTCTTAGTCCCTGCGATTTGCTTGTGAGTTTTGATGTCATGTCGCTTTTTACCCGGGTTCCTCTGCAAGAATCCTTAATTAATTGGTGAGAAACTGGACGAGGAAACAATCAGACTTTGTCGCCATGTGTTGACGTCGACGTACTTTTTATTCAATGGCAAATATTTCGAACAGACTGACGGAGTGGCTATTGGGATCCCATTTTCCCAAATAGTCGCTAATCTTTTTATGGAAGACTTTGAGGACAGGGCACTAAAGACGGCGTTTTTAAAACCAACCTGTTTGTGGAGGTACGTCGACGAAACGTTTATGGTGTGGCCTCATGGGAGAGAAAATCTTGACTGCCTCCTAGATCATTTTAATTCCCTGCAACCTAGCATCAAGTTTACCATGGAGGTGGAAAGTGGTGGAAAGCTTCCGTTTCGGGATGTTCTGGTGTACAGAAAGGATGATGGGACACTGGGACTCAGTGTTTATCGAAAGCCTACGCACACGGATCGTTACCTACATGCTTCTAGCTGTCATCCATCGTTTCAGCGCACGGGGGTTCTGCGGACGTTGGCGAGAAGAGCTTATGCCATTTCAGATGGAGAAAGCTTGACACAAGAATTGGACCATCTTAAGATTGTGTTCAAGCAGAATGGCTATAAGATAAACAGATCCGTCGTGCTTTCCAGTTTGGACCTTCGCCTGAACCACCAGAAGATACCTGCAAATCGTTAGCTTTTCTGCCTTTTGCTGGGAGCATTTCGTCGAAGATAGGAAGAATTCTAAAAACATATCAAATGAAAAGTATTTCTCG
This sequence comes from Schistocerca gregaria, assembly GCF_023897955.1. Classification (NCBI taxonomy): domain Eukaryota; kingdom Metazoa; phylum Arthropoda; class Insecta; order Orthoptera; family Acrididae; genus Schistocerca; species Schistocerca gregaria. The sequence continues at coordinate 145,740,721 of NC_064923.1, forward strand.
TCCGACAGCCAAGATTAGAGACCTTCTTGGCTCTGTTAAGGATGACTTGAGTTTGAGGAAGCCCGGTGAGTACAGAATCCCTTTCCACTGTGGGAAGGCTGTCAGATGTGTTGAGCACCAGCGGCACACACGGCTGCTTCAACCCGAGAAATCTGCAGTGGCGGATCACTGTCTCACCGAGGGACACAGAATACTATATGACGAGACACAAATGGCTGCCCCTGCATCTCGCTATTGGGACTATGTTTTAAATGAATCCATAAAGATTCGTTTACCTGACATTCTTATTAATAGAGACAAGGGTTGTCTTTTAAATAAGACTTGAAACCGGTTTCATCAGATATTAAAAACAACTGTCTGTGTTTCGACCGTCGGAATAATTTTTAATTTTTGATAGTGATATCTCGATTTTGCCTTTTTCCACCACTGGGGGCGCGGTATGTTTACTTCTGCTATAGGTCAGTTACGGCACCTTCTCGCTAACGCGTTGTGGACATTTTGCGGCCTATATGTGGGCCGCCGCTTGCGCTGAGAAGTCAGTTCCGGCGAGATCGTGTACCAGCGCTCTCACCTGAAGATGGCGGCCAGTTGGACCACGGAAATATTGTATCAAGATGACGTTATGATCCGGCTGCACGCCGGAAAAGAATATTATCAATTATTACGCCGGGAAAACATTCGTAATCACATCAGAACTGAAACCTGCATTCGAGGAACGGACGTTCCACCATGTATTGGCATTGTTGAGTAGTCTTTTGAGAACGAACCAAGGAGGAACAGACGACTTTGTCAAAGGCCATTTTTTTTTAGTGATATGGGCACGTTTCAAATGAATATACACACTAAGACAAAAAAGACCACGAAGGAATTATTCGAATGGGACCGAAACTGGTAGATGAGATGTACATACACAGACTAAAAAGTGATTACAGTTTCAGAACAATAATATGATTTATTCAAAAGGAACAGCCTCACAAACAGAGCGAGTCAATAACGCGTTGGTTTACCTCTGGCCCTTACACAGGCAGTTATTCGGTTTGGCAATGTCTGGGTGTCCTCCTGAGGGGTATCGTGCCAAATTATGTCCAACTGGCTCGATAGATCGCTAGTCGGCGAAGGTCATTTCGAAGCGGAACTCATCACTAAATACAGGCCTATTCCAGTCTATGAGATTCCAGGCCGGTGACACGTCTGGAGACGCCCCAGCGGTGGGACACCAACCTGACTGTCGCCCGCTATAAGGCTCGAGTGATGTTCCGGAGGGCAATTTCTTTACACAGCAGAACCCCTTCGGCTGTCATCCGCGGTACCATTATAGCACAACGCTACGTAACGATATTCTAGAGCCCGTTTCGTTGCCCTTCATGGAAACCAATCCTGGATTTACATTTCAGAAAGATAATTAACGCCCATTCACGGCGAGATTTTCTACTACTTGTCTTCATACTTGCCAACATCTTGTCCTACAAGGTCGCCAGGTCTCTCCACAAATGACAAAGTTTGGAGCACTGGGCGCAGGGACCTCGAACCAGGTCGCGATCCAAATTTTGCCAGAAGTTGGCACGATATCCTTCAGGAGGTCGTGCAGCAACTATCAATCAATGTCACGCCGAATAACTGCCTGCATTAGGGCCACAGGTGAAACAACGCATTACTGACTTGTTCAGTTTATGAAGCTCATGCTCTTGAATAAATCACCGATTTTTTCTGAAATTTTACCTCACATTTACCGATATTCTTCCCATTTGGATAATTCCTTCGCGGCGTGCCTTTTTTGCCTCGTAGCCGAGTTTCGTTTTCTATGCCATTAATTTCGAAAGAAGTGGGTGATTAAACACTTTTATTACTTTTATTCCATCTCTGAAGTTCTTTCGTCGAGGTCGACGATTTTTCTCATTAATGGACTCTGCAGTTTACTTGATTCTCTCTGAAAGTCATATCCTATATTTTTCTCAGTCGCAACAAAGCGAAACTTTAGATATGTATTCGTTGAAGTTCCCTCAGACAGAGTGCGTAGCTACAGCAGAGTTTCAAAATGGCCTCTGTAAGTGATGTGCGTTACAAGCAGCGTGTTGTCAACGAATTGTCAGTGTGGCAAATATTAACAAATGTTTGTGTGATGTCTGTGGAGCATCTGCCATAAACAGGTGCACAGCTGGTCTCTGGGCACAGAAGTTTAGGCCATCAGAAGCCGCTTGGGTAGAGCTCCCTAATTCCTAGCAAGCGACTGACACATCTCACTTGTTGCATCGTGGTCATCATTTCATTCGCAAGTTTCGACGAATTACGGCTCGATAGTTGGCGCTGCTGCTGTCATTCAACAAAGGAAGTGTAGGTGCAGCTATCCGGGCTCTCGTATAGTAAAGAACGTGTGCAACATGGGTTCTGCACTGTCTTACGCTGGAACAAAAATCCCGCAGAAAAAAACCTTTGTTCCCAGTTACTGCAACAACATGAAGTTGAGGTTACGCCTCCGTGTCCCGTGTTTTGACATCTGATGAAACCTGGGTTCACTATTTTCAGACCGAAACAAAAATGCAGTCGATCGAGAGGCGTCATACAATGCACAGATGGAAAATTTCAAATCAGTTGCTTCTGCCGGTAGCAATACAACTTCTCCGATTTAAGACTGTGAGAGTCTGATTGTCGTTGATGTGGGTGCAGCTATCCGGGCACCGAGAGGCAGCATAGTTAATTCAGAGGCATAGTTGAGCACCACACTAAGAGTCGTTATCAGTCACTCCGGTGTCACAATAATGCAGGGAATACTTTGATTCAATTCGATAAAGTTCGGTCTTACACAAGTTTGGAGACTTCTGAACACATTTACGAAACAGAGTCGAGAAACGTTAGCCGGCCGGGGTGACCGAGCGATTCTAGGCGCTACAGTCTGGAACCGCGCGACCGCTACGGTCGCAGGTTTGAACCCTGCCTCGGGCATGGATGTGTGTGATGTCCTTAGGTTAGTTAGGTTTAAGTAGTTCTAAGTTCTAGGGGACTGATGACCACAGATGTTAAGTCCCATAGTGCTCAGAGCCATTTGAACCATTTGAAGGCATTTTCAGGACAACGACGAGGCGATTCACGCAGTGAGGAAATGGCATCGTGACCAGAACAAGGGCTGGTACCGGAGGACATACACACCTTTGAACTGGAAAGATATTACGCGAAAAAACACCATTCTTTCATGTGTGTAAATTTCGTTGTGTAGAATAAACATTGTTGAAGAGAAGGAATTTATTTACTTTCATTTTGACCCTCATAACAACTGAAAATCGTTAAAATAATACGATATGGCGCAGCAAACGTTAAATCTAAGGAGCTTAAAAGCATGGAGGAACATCAAAATACTGAAATAGGCGATAGGTTTGGCAGATTTTAGAAAGGTCTAAGACCCTTTCGACAGAAATGCAGTAATCAACATCAGACTAGGTAATGAAACAAGAGAAATAGTTAAAGAAATTGTAACAAATACAACACTCAAAGTAAAATTTTAGGTGTCACTGTCAAAAAATTTGAAATTAAATTCGGTGCGAGAGAATGATATGGTTTGTCACCCATAATTTTCAACTGTGCTTCGGAGAATGAGGTACTGAGAGAATGCAGAGGGTGTTCAGGTATGAAGAAATACTAAAGTAAGTGCTATAGATTGTTTAGCTTTTGCCGCTAATTACTGGCTCACTGAATAATGTCAAAGAAAAAAATTACAGAACTGTAGAAACAACCAACCCAACTGCGACGAAAAATATCATTTGAAAAAAAAGTGTAATTCATTATAGATATCAGAGACACCGCCCCTAATTTTACAACTTACAACAATTCTATATCTAATATAAATTGCTTTATATAATTAGGGGAATGGATAATGATGATAACAGAGGAAAGATAGCAACAGAAAACAGAGAACACCAAATAGAAAACACTTTCCAAATGACATAACATTCATGTAACAAAAGTCTTTGACCTGGAATGCAAAACTAAGACACTGTCAAAGAATGGTAAACCTCGACACACTGATGCGGCAGAAACAGACTAACAAGATTTCTGGCTCACGAGAATGTCCAATGAATGAGGGGTGCATTGTGACCTACAATAAACAGAATTTCTGAATACAAACTGAGATGAGAGACATCTATTTGAAAAGGGAATAGGTTGGTGATGCAATGAGGAATAGAGGACTACTGTTGTATGGACATATGCACCGAGTGAATACTAATAGAATAACCAGACAGGTCTTCAGCTTCTAAAATGAATAGGCGAAGGTCACATGTTCGGGTCTTGATCTAGTACACAGTTTTAACCGCCCAGGAGATTTCAGATCTTCAATATAATAAACAGCTGCAAATCCAACCCACATGGTTCATTGAACCTGACAATGACCATTATAATTAGAATGAATGTAATAGTAACGAAACTCCTTCTAGGAACGCAACGCGAAAGGAAAGATTTGAGAATAGGAAGAGAGTAATGATGGGTAGGAACACTACAATCAATTGCAATCCCATTAGTTTTTATTTATTCTTGCATATCCCACAGCCAGATTCATTGCATCTGAGTGCAGTGGTGTCTATTTATAGCTGAAAGCTGGATGTGCAGAAATAATAAAAAAAACGACTGATTACTGTGTTACTATCTTTCCTTACAATGATAAACAGTCGCTGTACACAAAGATTCCGTACGGAATAAAAATTGATGAAAGAAGAGAATGGAAGGAAATGTACCCCGGAAGAAAGGAACAACACTCTTGATGTCTGAAAGAAATCTGGGAGCTAAGTAAATTAAATTCAGAGAGGCATTGCCAGAGGTGATTTACCGTGCCCACCAAAAGTGTTATTCAAAAACGTCCCCCATCTATGATAAATGGAGCTTATTTGGATGTGTATCTTACAGACGGATTGTTCATATAAATTACTGGTCGTATCTACGGAAGCCATAACGACAAGATTCTGCTGGATAAAACTGCGTCATTGGGAATGACCGGCGGGCAGCGACGAGGACCACAGCAACGGGTGTGTAGTGGTTCTACATGAATTATGTAAATAAACCAGTCACTTGCACTACCCTAATTTAAAGATTTTATACAAACGAACTGTTCCCTTTGGTAAATATTTTTCTTATTTAGGATGTAATTAATCGGCAATAATTGTCATGTTGGTTACTATAATTGACAGGCAGGATGTGATCCTAGTCTACTTTTATCTAAAAGTGATAACTAGCACTTCAGTTACGGAAATTTATTACCTAAAATGAGGTCTCCCTGCCCCCATTACCCCTCCGAACTCCTTAGAATTGTCCCAGATTCCTGAGACAGGTATTCTTAATTTGCATCTCACTTGAGTTACTTCACCGCCATGAAGGATCCCGAATTTCCAACACGATAATGGACCTCAGTGCCATTTACCAGTACTCCTGTTGTAAAAGAATACGGGTGTAAATATGGAGCTTAACACCTCAGTGCACTAAAGGAATACTCTTTTGCAGCTCTAATTCAGGGTGTTCAGAAATTCCCATTAGAAACTTAGGACTTGTAGAGAGGAGTGAGTACATAATATTTTGAATAGGAATGAAGGTCCAGAAGTGTACCGTTTGCAAAGACGAACCTATGTGGCTCACAGTAGTGGAAGAGGTCTTCGTCGCTTTTATCAAGATCGTTATTCACAATGTCCACCTCCTTCACATGCGTTTTTCACCACAATTATGCAACGGCCTCACTCTAGCAGGCATGATTGTAGTGCACCAATGACACACTGCACACCAAAACTGGAAGAGGCCATATCGTATCACATTGAAGACAACCTATCCACAACTACACGAGCAGTTGCGTATGCAATGTATGCTGCTCATAACATCGTCTGGTATGCTGTGGATGACCAACAACTACTTCCATACCAGATCCAATCTGCCATACTACCTCTCACGATGAGAGAGCGATCACCACCATCGAACTCGCATGACACCCCCGCAATGGCCACACAGATGGGAAGGAAGTACCCACTACCCCACCACTGCAGCCTGAACCCCCTCCTCGCCTGGCAGCCTGACAGTAGAGACTGTGCAGCATATGGCAACCAGTGCACAGTGACTAAAGTTAGTCCAAAGTGCTGGCCAAGTCAGTTCGTTTGTTCAGAAGGGGACGCCAACAATGCCTTCTTTTGGCTGGCCAGCCAAGCGCTGCGATGATAGAATCGAGGTGCACGCCTTGCGGTCTCTGTAGAGGATTTTACAGAAACTATTCGGTAAAATCTCATTTTTGTCTTACTTATAGCTTTATAGTTCAGCTTCATGATGATATGCCCATCATTTCGTTAATGATGTCGGTTATTGTGATGTTTGCATTTAAGTAAGACACTGAGAAATTTGAAAAAGTTTGAAATGAGAAATGGGGGTCGCTATAATTTTGCGTTTCGTGCATACTACACAATATGTTTCTGAATACAGAATTTACATACCATACTGAAGTTTTTTTTACACATGAGTGGAAGTCTTTACTGTCACCAACTTCGAGAAAACGGATCTGATGTAGCACACTCACTAGCGATCGCGTGTGGTTGCGATAAAGCTAAAATGAAATATCTACAACATTCCTCATATTTCATAAATGATATACAGTGTCAAAATGAGACGTTATTAAACAATAGCATGTGAGGTAAGAGTATTTTTCCATACGGTTATTATTCAAAACTTCATTATGTACCGTGTTATTCCACTAACTACAGATTTTTTTCGATGAAAGAATGTAATTTTTAAAGGCCATCGATAGCTGATGAAACGAGAAATGCTGTGGGTTTTGGAACAACGTAAGTTAAGGCCTTGATCATTTATTTTTATACAAAGGATGTGAATTTTCAGAAGCTACTGATGTTAATTTTCCTATGTTCCATAATTCTTTAGCAACTGTATCTACACATTTTAATTACGTGACAAAGTGTAAACTCCGTTGTGTTGTGGCAAAATAAGGAAATTTTATTGTGGCAACAAGAGAAATGTATGTTTTACTTGAAATTCGTCACCAAAGTCGCCTCTCTGGAAGTTGAAAATAAATTGCTGCTTTTGTTATTTTTTCAGTGGATATCTTTTTAGTTAGTAACAAAGGCAGAGGTGACAGTAGACTTCTTTGAATGGCCACCATGCAAGTGTGGGTGTGGAGGGGCTCCACAGAATACGAGGGTAGGCTTCAGCTTAGAACAGCACACCCCCTCCAGCACTCAACAACGCCTGTCTGCAACCTCACAACCACCACCTTCTCCTCAAGTTTCCAGCCGACTGCGCGTCTACGGGGCCACTTTATTCTGTGTGCATTCTATCTGGTGGCGTGTAGAACAAAAGGGGAGCATATACACTCCTGGAAATGGAAAAAAGAACACATTGTCACCGGTGTGTCAGACCCACCATACTTGCTCCGGACACTGCGAGAGGACTGTACAAGCAATGATCACACGCATGGCACAGCGGACACACCAGGAACCGCGGTGTTGGCCGTCGAATGGCGCTAGCTGCGAAGCATTTGTGCACCGCCGCCGTCAGTGTCAGCCAGTTTGCCGTGGCATACGGAGCTACATCGCAGTCTTTAACACTGTTAGCATGCCGCGACAGCGTGGACGTGAACCGTATGTGCAGTTGACGGACTTTGAGCGAGGGCGTATAGTGGGCATGCGGAAGGCCGGGTGGACGTACCGCCGAATTGCTCAACACGTGGGGCGTGAGGTCTCCACAGTACATCGATGTTGTCTCCAGTGGTCGGCGGAAGGTGCACGTGCCCGTCGACCTGGAACCGGACCGCAGCGACGCACGGATGCACGCCAAGACCGTAGGATCCTACGCAGTGTCGTAGGGGACCGCACCGCCACTTCCCAGCAAATTAGGGACACTGTTGCTCCTGGGGTATCGGCGAGGACCATTCGCAACCGTCTCCATGAAGCTGGGCTACGGTCCCGCACACCGTTAGGCCGTCTTCCTCTCATGGCCCAACATCGTGCAGCCCGCCTCCAGTGGTGTCGGGACAGGCGTGAATGGAGGGACGAATGGAGACGTGTCGTCTTCAGCGATGAGAGTCGCTTCTGCCTTGGTGCCAATGATGGTCGTATGCGTGTTTGGCGCCGTGCAGGTGAGCGCCACAATCAGGACTGCATACGACCGAGGCACACAGGGCCAACACTCGGCATCATGGTGTGGGGAGCGATCTCCTGCACTGGCCGTACACCTCTGGTGATCGTCGAGAGGACACTGAATAGTGCAAGGTACATCCAAACCGTCATCGAACCCATCGTTCTACCATTCCTAGACCGGCAAGGGAACTTGCTGTTCCAAGAGGACAATGGACGTCCGCATGTATCCCGTGCCACCCAACGTGCTCTAGAAGGTGTAAGTCAACTACTCTGGCCAGCAAGATCTCCGAATCTGTCCCCCATTGAGTATGTTTGGGACTGGATGAAGCGTCGTCTCACGCGGTCTGCACGTCCAGCACGAACGCTAGTCCAACTGAGGCGCCAGGTGGAAATGGCATGGCATGCCGTTCCACAGGACTACATCCAGCATCTCTACGATTGTCTCCATGGGAGAATAGCAGCCTGCATTTCTGCGAAAGATGGATATACACTGTACTAGTGCCGACATTGTGCATGCTCTGTTGCCTGTGTCTATGTGCCTGAGGTTCTGTCAGTGTGATCATGTGATGTATCTGACCCGAGGAATGTGTCAATAAAGTTTCCCCTTCCTGGGACAATGAATTCACGGTGTTCTTATTTCAATTTCCAGGAGTGTATTTACAATGATCCAATATCAAGGGTAAAATACTGGTGATACAGTAGTGTCAAATTTGAGACCAAAGCAGTTATGACATCAGTTAAAAGTTTCATCTCAAGCTCGATAACTACTTGTGATAAAAAATTTAAAATCTCGAATGCTATCTTAAAATGCACATAGTAGCCTTTAAAAAATTTGTAATAACAACTAACAGGAATTTAAACTTAGAAACAGTATTAAGATAAACCAGTTTAACAAAAGCACTTGAAATACACAACAGCAAATTACAGCGTGACCTCCTTATCACAAGTTTTATACAGGCCAATTTTTCACGTGCCACAATTAAAAATTTGCTCAATTACCCGACAGGAGAATCGAACAATTTCAAAGCAAGTTTAGATGCAAAATTGCTTCGGATAAACGCCACATTAAGAGATGTTAACTGTTCTATAAAATAAAGTAATTACTTAACTCAAGAACAAATCTGCAGCTTTAGAACTCATCCGCTGCTACCTCAGTGAGTTTACAGAGCCTTAATATTGCTATTTTATTTCGTTCCACCCATCACTTTTGTGTAGAACGAAATAAAATCACGTCAGTTTTGTCCGCAGCTCGTGGTCTCGCAGTAGTGTTATCTCTTCCCGAGAACGATTACCGGCGGGGTCACGGATTTTTCCTGCCTCCAGATGACAGGGTGTTGTTGTGTTATCTTCATCGTCATCATTCATCCCCATTACGGTCAGAGGAAGGCAATGGCAAACCACCTCCGCTAGGACCTTGCCTAGTAAGTCGTTCCCGTACGCTTTGTAAAGAAGTATGGGACTCATCATCAACATAACGTCAGTTTTGTGTACACTCCGTGTCAGTACGGTACACACATCATGAAATTGGCGTGATAAGACTTTAAATATAAATTAGTTACCAGGGGTCCCACCCATGCATACAGAATAATGGCTCTGCCAGGGCAAACTCAGTGACAACTTTGTAACATGAACAGTTAAAAGAAATGACCAGTCACGAAAAAAATTGATTGCGCCCCACGTGGGCGAACTCATTTACAGTTTTGCAAGACGAACACCTAAAACACACCAATTGGTTATTACTCAGTAACGAAGCTATCCAGTATGTAACTGCAACCAGGCGCACTGACAGTATACTGATGGCTGTACCGACCTCCAGCCGTTGCTTTAACCGCCGATCTCCATCGAGCAACACCAGTATTGTCCAACCGAAACGTTCTTGCATGCAGAAGGGAGCGCCTTTCAAATCACAGCATCCCAAACAACAGCTCTCAACCACAACTAGATCACGCTGTCACTCCAGGTGGGCCTAAGTCGTTTTCCGGCACATACACACACACACACACGGGCTGCTCCCAGCACAGTGCAGCTCATGGCGCTGCTAACTCGAGGCTCCCGTTGCTGCCCATCACACGCCGTCTCACGGAAGACATTCGCTCCGCAAGCCTCTCTGGCAAAGAGATTCCACACAACCAGCGATTCCACCAGAGAGGCACAAAGTCGAAAAATACCATAACTTTGCGGAAGGTTTCGATGCACGTCCGATCTACTATATTGCACCACATGATCCATACTTTTTATTGGTTACATTTCACCTTTGTACTTGATAACTACTATAGCGACGAAATTCCAATAGCGTGAAAGAAATGAATAGTAACAAATTTTCTACGAAATGGTAGTAATTTCATCCAAGAAATTATGACTACAGTTCTCTACGTGGGAAATATCTTCGACAAGGATAGAAGCTGCAGAAATGAATTTAAATTTGTACCAGGCCTTGACTTGAAACTGAGCTCCTACCAAATCGAGTATTGGTTAGCACATCTGTCTAGTAAGTGGGAGACCTGGGTTCAAGTCCCAACGGTTCTACAAAGTGTAATTCATTACTTCAGTTTCTGTCCATAGCGAATATAAAGTTGACACTCATATGTCTCTTGGAAAATGTAATTTCATCATATATCATTTCGGGTAATACGTCTCATCACAGATTTCAACCTATGTTCTAGAAACTACATATTCCCGATCTTTACAGGAATATTACACCCAGTGAGATACGTTCTTTCAAAATGATGGAGCACAGCAATCAGTCATCCTTTCCTTTCTGGCTTTATTGAAGTAAACCTACATTTCGGCTAGTGCGTAGCCATTATCAATATACTATTTCATAGTTCCAGTACATCTCCTAGTGCGTCAGTCCCCTGTTGTTCGGGCTTTCTGTCACGGTTTATTCAAGACTTGAGTGAACTGCGAAAAAAGCCTGAACAACAGGGGACTGCAGCTCTAGGACATGTTTAGAAACTATGAAATAGTGTGCACTGATAATTATTAGATACTAGCCGTAATCTAGATTCGCTTATGAAACGTCCTCTTAGAACATGACTGTGCTTAAACTGACACACAATATTTTTTTTTTAGCGGAACGCAATCTGACTTTCAAAAATCCCTACAAAAAAATTGCCCTGACTAACATTAACCTATACGTTTCACAAATCGCTTATCTCACAAAAATCTTGGTTACTCGAACTACTGCAATACAGCGAGCGCCACTATTACCAGCTAAATAAAAGATTAAAACTACAGAAGGCACGAACTACTGCTGATTGGGATAGTTAGCAAATGAAAGATTTTAATAGAGAACAAACAATGCATTTACCTTAATAGTCATTTTATATATATATATATATATATATATATATATATATATATATATATATATATATATATATATATCAGTTCATGACATCCATTCTTACAAATTACAAAACTCCGCCATTTCTCTCCCCACATCCACCACTGCTGGCGGCTCACCTCCAACTGCGCAACGCTACGCGCCGCTAGCAGCCAACTGCCCAACGCTACAATGGCGAGTATTACAACAATGCCAACCAGCCACTGACTGCACACAGCACAGTCAGTGATTTTCATATAGAGGGCTATGAGGCGTTACCGATAAGAAAAATAAACAGCCTACTTACACGCTTTACTAAATCCTGGAAGGAAAGGACGACTGACTGCTATGCTCCATCATTGTGAAAACCATATCACGGTCGCTGAGTGCATTCCACATTTCTAATGGATGGTAACTTGATGGAGATTTGTTCTGAGGCAGTTGCTACCCGGGAACGCTCCTCGTGTTTCCACCGATCTATGTCTATTGATAGTTTCACAACTGATCATAACTAAAGTCATGTTTCGCATTGTTTTCTATCACATCTTTACAAACCTTGCTAGAATCTTCTCAACGAGTTTTCAGATTCAATCCGGTTCTAAAATTGACACTACGCTTGCTATACATACACAGCACGATTGTTTGCCAGTTTGTTCAGCTGAGTTGGCAATAAATTAATAATTTTTTCATAATGTGGGGCCACAGTCATAATATTTTTATTTAAAGTCAGTACCGCCATCAGACTGTTTTTTATTTGCAGTGTCACATTTACACGATCATTATTTCGGCTTTGAAGTGCCATTATCAAGCGTTTTCTGAAAGGATGTTAGACAAAAACAGTCTTTTTAAAATACGACACTTTGCCATCTTAGGCACTGTATAACATTGTAAGTAAGCTTTATAAATATGGATTCTTATTATAATATCACTTGTTATGTATTTCAGTGCAAATGTAAATAAAAAATATTCTAAAGGTGGTACTGACTTTAAAAGAATAATAAATTATTCCGTTGCAGTCATACTGCGTTTTATGTGGCGCGAATTATTCATGCCACCCAAGTTTGGTTACTTTGTAGGAGTAAAGCCATATCTAAACAGTGCAGGCACTTAACAGAGTCCCATTTTCATTATTGCCACTTACGTTATGTGAATGTTGTGGACTATATGTTTGCAGGCCAACCCGAAGCACCAGAATTAATTGATGACAATTAAGAAGACAGTTGCGGCGCTTTACAACAGACTGGTAATAACTGGAGGAATTCAGTTATAGCTATAGTTAGGTCTAATTGTGCGGCTGCATTTGACGCATTTACCGCGAAATGACGGACCAGATCGAGTAGCGAGGAGAGAGCGGGCTGGGTTGCTGGTTTCCCGGAACTGCGTTAGTTGCAGTGACTTTAATTATTTGATGATGCCGCGACCGACATGAAGTGGGACGGCGGTGACAGACAGGCAGCGCTCCGGCTAATTGCTGCCGTCAGCCCCCAGTCGCAGCCGCCAGCTGTCGCTCCCACAGATGATTAAATCTGTACCGGCGCCACTTCCGGGCCGTACAGTGCAGTCGCTTGTTTGGCCCGGACGCGGGAGATTGCAGCAGCTCGTTCCAGCTTGTCGTTTGGGCTACTTGTCTGTCGTTCTGTTGGAGATACTGCCTAGATGTATAATGATCCAGCCTTCACTGCCCGTGCTGGAGAGGGGATGGGTGATTTATGAGTAGGAGCCGTGACCGGTCGCGTCACCAGGGTGTGCCACTAGGGCGCGTGCCCTAAGCACCGTTTCCGTAACAGTGTAGTTTCATGGTGCGTACAGAAAAAGCGAAGAGGGAGAGCGAAGTACGAGGGGATAGAAGGAGAAGACACAGAAGGGCAATGGAAAGGATTGCAGGCCACTAAAATCGAATGGGGAGATGCAGACCGATGGCAGTGATTGGCCAAAACGTTATGGGCGTTAGACGCAATGTCAGTTGGCCGTCGGAGCTCAATTCCGAAACGGGACTGATTACTGAAGACAATTCGACAAGAAGATTTCATCCTACGCTTGCTGCTCCAACTACGTACAAAACTAAAGTTCTTACCTGCCCAGGTCACAAGGAAAGTTCATACGTATATGGACATTTTGTTGAAAATTTTCAAACCAAGGTGTCAATATTTACTTCTGAGGAGACATTTTTACAAACTTTGAAACCATGGTAAAGGGGTTTTAATACACTTCCCATTTTGAAACTGATTGGATGTATATCTACAAGAAAGAAAGATCCAGTCCAGTTGATGACATTCCGGGCCGAAGATGTTTCTGGAGACGCCTCAGACAGCGTTGTGATACAAACCTGAATTTCGCCCGCCATATGGCCCGACGACCTAGAATGATTAGAATGATGGTCTGGAGTGACATTAGTTCCATCCCCCCTCCCCCCCCCCCCCCCCGGCATCCCTACAACGCAGTAGGTAGGTCAACGGATATCGTACGTTCTTCATGGCAAACCGTACTGGGATTGCATTTCAGTAAGATAAAGCCCGCCCGCACGCGACTAGAGTTTCTACTGCTTGTCTTCCCTACCCTACTTTGGCTAGGAGGGTTGGCGGATCTCTCCTCAGTTGAGAACTTTTGGAGCGTTACGGGATTTTGACCGTCTAAGGCGCCAATTGGACTGACTTCGAAGGAGTAGCTCTCAGGAGAACTTCCAACAACTCAGTCTATATCAAGATGAATAACTGCTTGCACAAGGTCCAGAAAAGGACCAACGCATTATTCCTTAAATAAATTATCCACTTTTTTTCTGAAATTGTATCCCTTTGTCTATACGTGTACGTAACATCTACCGATTTCCGTCCCATTCGGATAATTCCTTCGTCTTGCATGTTTTTTTTTTTTGTCATCCAGTGTAAGAATACACTGTGTAATGGAGTCTAAGGAAAGCCTTCATATAGACTTTTGTAGGAGTGGCTACTTCATTCAATTAAAATGTGTGAAAGTTTAGCTTTGCCTTGGGGAAAGTTTGAACCCAGTCCATTATTGGGGACACTTATAGACGACCAGCCCCACATTTCATTTAAAAAATAACCTGTAGTTTTGTTCTGAATAGTAGGATAACCTGGTCTGAATAAATATCTAAGCAGGTATAGTGTGTTGTTTTGTGAATATTATGGCACCCGAATGTTAATGATCTGACTCTGCAAGCATTACTGTAGCTAATGAGTTCATAAAGGAAGATGTATTTTCCTCACTTTGACAAACTGCCTATATGATTCTGTTTCGGGTTCTTCGGCCGACGTACATCTAATGATTTTACTGACGTTTCCCCAGCAGGAGTGGCTGGCATTGTCAAAGTTTCACCCTCCATTGCCGGTGGTGGACTGGCAATGGAGGGTGAAGTTTTGACAATGCCAACCATTCGTGCTGGCGAAACGTCAGTAAAATCATTAGATGAACGTCGGCCGAAGAACCCGAAACAGAAGCCAATAGGCAGTTTGTCAACAAGTGGCTACGAAATCCTTAACAATTTTGTGTTACTCACTTTGGTTTGAACTGATGATGGAGGCGGTGCCCCTTGTACCGAGGCCTTCTTGTAGCTTGTAGTAGCGACTCACAAACTCACTCCAAAATTCACTGACTTCAAATTCCACGTTAGGTGCTTCGGGCGGCGGATATGAAAGTCAGTGGGAACAGCATGACAGCTTTAGAAGAGATGTAGTAAGCCAGCCTCCGACTGAGTATCTAGGGAAAGTTCAAGTAAAATTTACTAGAATTTACCTTTGTAACTCAATATCACCCACCACATGCAACTTTCCGCAAACTAGAACTTGGGCAGTTAGTGTGTCCGATATAGTAATGAGTCACGGTAGGAATTTCTTTACCTTTTAAGAGGAAGAACACTAAATTTAGCGTCCTTAGTGCTGAGACTACAATTAAATAGCTATTATTTGACTTCATGGGAAAGGGAAAACTGCCTTTATTAGTCTTTTGTGTCTACAGTTAGTGAAAAAACATTTTGGACAGTGATTCGTTTCGTGAGAGAGTGGTACACACTTTCCAGTCACGTTAATACAACCTTCTGTCAGATGCCTGAAGAACCATTTTTTGCTGCACAGAACGTTGCGAGATGTGCAGGATGGGAGTCACCGAGGTTCTGGCAGGTCATGCCTGGAGCCATGCCGGATCCAGTGCTAGGCTAGATGCGCTATATTTCTCAGCTGAGGATCCACTGAGCGACACCCCGATCGAGGTGGTCCCATAGATTCTCGATTGAGTTTAAATCCAGAAATTCTGGCAGCCATCGGAGTACGGTAATCTCATTCCGGTGCTCTTCGAACCACATACGTTCACTGAGAGCTGTGTGACACATGTTATTGTCCTGTTGATAGATGCCATCGTGCCAAGGAAAAATCCACAGCATGTAATGCTGGACATGGTCCCCAAGGATAGGTGCACACTTACGTTGATCCATTGTGCCTTGGAGAATAGTGAGATCACCAAGAAAATGCCATCCGGCCTGTAGCTCTCCGACGATTGTTTCAGGCTGTTTGCTGTCTGACGTTTCACACCGTCTACGCCAACGGCCTCTAGTCCGATGAAGATAAAACGTGATTTACCTAAAAATTCCATATGCCGCCACTCAGCGGACGTCCGAAGCAACTCGGCGATTCCCATTCAATCGGCTGGCGTAGCTTATAACAGACTCGAAGGAGCTTATCCTTCCGACCTCTACGACAACCAAATCACCATGGGCGGTGGATCGGCCCTCACGACTCAACACAATATCTGTTTCTTATTTTGCTTGATTTTCGTTTTACTTATAAACCCGTCTTTCACTTAAATTTCCACCGAGCGAGGTGGCGCGGTGGTTAGCTCACTGGACTCGCATTCGGGAGGACGACGGTTCAATTCCGTCTCCAGCCATCCTGATTTAGGTTTTCCGTGATTTCCCTAAATCGTTCCAGGCAAATGCCGGGATGGTTCCTTCGAAGGGCACGGCCGATTTCCTTCCCAATCCTTCCCTAACCCGCGCTTGCGCTCCAATGACCTCGTTGTCGACAGGACGTTAAACGCTGACCACCACCACTACTTAAATTTCCATCTGCGTTATTTCGTCGACAGTGCAATAGGTCTGCGCGTTATGTTTTAAATGTTTGTATGGTGATTGCCGTGCAAAAATGTTGTACATCTGATAACAATATTACATTTTTCACACCACTGCACAACTATAAATAAATTATTTAATCTTTTGATTTTTAAAGGATAGGTAGGAATTTTCAGGTAATTGAATTTTATAGTAAATACATATAATTAAATTCATATTGACAAAAATTCCGACTGGAAAAAGAATGACAAAAAGAAACAAATGAAACGAATGAAAAAGTTCATACGGTAAATAAAATGCTGTGACAAAGAAATAGAATTAAATTAAATTAAAATAAGTTATTCGAATAAAAATGAAGATCAATGTCACTTCGTGAAGGATTTTAAAAAAATACTGCGCTTGACAAAAATCGAACACACAAACCCCTCCATGTGAAGCTGTTATCCTATCCATAACACTACGCAATCAGACCACAGGAAACAACTTATTTTATAATAATGAGCAGCACACAAAATTCCAGTAGTTCTTTTTTTTTTTCGTCTGTTACTCGCAAACGAGGGCACACCAGGGTGAATGGCTGCAGTGCGTGATACCTGGGATCTTAACCTACATCTCCGTAGAGATACTTTCAGAAAGTTGATCGCACCATTGGGGACCTCTCCTTGTATATCAACTTCGATCTTCAATCACCATGTGTTCTGCAAGTACGTGAACTCTATGCAATTTGAGTTACTTTCTTTGTGCATTTATTTCTGAAATAAGTAGTAGCCGGCATGTAAATTTGTTTAAGTGAACTGATTTTGAATTGTATAATAATTTGTAGCGAATCATGGGCCACCACGTCCCAACATAACGCATGCTCTTTCAGTTAATTCATGCTGATTCTATCGGGTTTCTTTTCTTAAATTAATCGGCGTGTGATAGGTCTTCAGGCTCAATCCGATTACGTATAGTCTACAATACGAAATTAAACTGAAACCTTGGCTCCTCGCCACCACTTTACAACGATGAACTTGCATACCGGCATCTTAAACTGTGCCTGCCATTCCGATGCAATTTTAGCTGTGTAATGCGCACGTGCCTTTAGATTCATAATGATGTAACAATTCCCAAAGTACCTGCAGGTGGCACACGCTTCCAGAGATCTATTAAGTTAATAATATACAATATATTGATGTACATTACATGTTGTCTCGGAATTCTTAACTACATTCACCACACTGGACTCGCATTCGGGAGGACGACGGTTCAATCCCGCGTCCGGCCATCCTGATTTAGGTTTTCCGAGATTTCCCTAAATCGCTTCAGACAAATGCCGGTATGGTTCCTTAGAAAGACAACGCCCGATTTCCTTCCAGATCCTTCCCTAATCCGAGCTTGTGCTCCGTCTCTAATGACCTCGTTGTCGACGGGACGTTAAACAGTAATCTCCTCCTCCTCCTTAACTCCCTTTGGATAATACAAGTAGAAAATTACTCAGTGAACAAGGCCTTGCTTGTTTCGACTGAGAAAGACTGATAACTAAACGTTAAATGCACCTCCCCCCTGTCCTATAACACCAGGCTACACTGTGTAAACGCTGTTCATTTTATTACGAAGCCTTTGACTTCCTTTAAATGATGAAGGAAACAATTCCTAAAGACGTCCATGCTCTAATGACTTTATATGTTCAGTGTAGAATCCTGTAGCAATTATTTGTTATGTTCATTTGAGTAATAAAACAAGGTAAGTGCTAATTCAGGGTGGAATTCATAGAAACACGGAATATTTTCCTATCATCCTTCAAATCATTATTGATGAAATTTAAGTTCAGTTCACGCGCTAATCATTTTAATTATGAGTATATCACCTCCCGCCCAGTCGTCAGTATGTTGTACGGCACAAAACAGTGTCTGCCTCTCAGCTGTTGTTGTTGTGATCTTAAAAAAAAAAAAAAAAGGTTCAAATGGCTCTGAGCACTATGGGACTTAACTTCTGAGCTCATTAGTCCCTATAACTTAGAACTACTTAAACCTAACTAACCTGAGGACATCACACACATCCATGCCCGAGGCAGGATTCGAACCTGCGACCGTAGCAGTCGCACGGTTCCGGACTGCGCACCTAGAACCGCGAGACCACCACGGCCGGCATTTGTGGTCTTCAGTCCTGAGACTGTTTTGATGCAACTCTCCATGTTACTCTATCCTGTGAAAGCTTCTTCATCTCCCAGTACCTACTGCAACCTACATCCTTCTGAATTTGCTTAGTGTATTCATCTCTTGGTCTCCCTCTACGATTTTTACCCTTTACACTGCCCTCCAATACTAAATTGATGATCCCTTTATGCCTCAACACATGTCCTACCAACCGATCCCTTCTTCTAGTCAAATTGTGCCACAAACTTCTCTTCTCCCCAATCCTATTCAGTACTTCCTCATTAGTTATGTGATCTACTCATCTAATCTTCAGTATACTTTTGTAGCACCACATTTCAAAACCTTCTATTCTCTTCTTGTCCAGACTATTTATCGTCCACGTTTCCCTGCCATGCATGGCTACACTGCATACAAATACTTTCAGAAATGACTTCCTGACACTTAAAGCTATACTCGATATTAACAAATTTCTCTTCTTCAGAAACGCTTTCCTTGCCATTGCCAGTCTACATTTTATATCCTCTCTTGTTCGACCGTCATCAGCTATTTTGCTCCCCAAATAGCAAAATTCCTTTACTACTTTATGTGTCTCATTTCCTAATCTAATTCCCTCAGCATCACCCGACTTTATTCGACTACATTCCATTATCCTCGTTTTGCTTTTGTTGATGTTCATCTTATACCCTCCTTTCA
Organism: Schistocerca gregaria; assembly: GCF_023897955.1. Lineage (NCBI taxonomy): Eukaryota > Metazoa > Arthropoda > Insecta > Orthoptera > Acrididae > Schistocerca > Schistocerca gregaria. The sequence goes on from NC_064923.1 coordinate 145,760,059, forward strand.
AGACACTGTCCATTCCATTCAACTGCTCTTCCAAGTCCTTTGCTGTCTCTGACAGAATTAAAATGTCATCGGCGAACCTCAAAGTTTTTATTTCTTCTCCATGGATTTTAATACCTACTACGAACTTTTGTTTTGTTTCTTTCACTGCTTGCTCAATACACAGATTCAATAACATCGGGGAGGACTACAACCAAGCCACTGCTTCCCTTTCATGTCCATCGACTCTTATAACTGCCATCTGGTTTCTGCGAAAATAGTAAATAGCCTTTCGCTCCCTGTATTTTACCCCTGCCACCTTCAGAATTTGAAAGAGCGTATTCCAGTCAACATTGTCGAAAGCTTTCTCCAAGTCTACAAATGCTAGAAACGTAGGTTTGCCTTTTCTTGATCTAGCTTCTAAGATAAGTCGTAGGCCTCTCAGCTAGACAATGGACATACATAGCCTCTCAGCTATGTATGTCCATTGTCTTGATAATTTATCCACTTCGTCTCCGTTGCGTATGAAGTCAGATTTTTATTAAAATGATCTATTCTCGGACCATTAAACATTCAGGATACTTGAAACTAAATCAATGGGCATATTAGGGGACAGACTGGAGACAATGCGTGCGGGCACGGCTGAGACGCGGGAGACATAATTAATGAGGACAGATACTTGCAGCTCCGCGGCATATTGCATACCGTAGTAAAGAAGCAAGAGGCTTTCAGTAAAACTTATAGGATTCTTTCAGAAAATGGGTATTGCTGGTAATTTTGCACTTTTAGGATGTATGATTTACGCCTTCTATAACCAAGGTAAGATGAGTTCTAGTGACGAGAAAGTGGTTCATGAGATTGTGACAAAGATTTTGTTCACTGATAATTACTACAACGTATTGTAGAGATAGACAGTGTTCTTGACTCAGATATAAAGTTATTTATAATTTGGAATGTTACATCCGTCCTTCCATTTACACTAAATTTATCTGCTTGTCACGACTGGCAATAGGCAGGACACTTTAGTTGAATTTACTTATAGTCTCATTATGTTAGTTTAATATGGGGACAAATACTTTATAAAATTTCTGTGGTCTTCGGTAACGGAGCTAACAGTTCCAGTCTGTGAATATATGAGAAATTCACTGCCCGCACACTGCTCCGAACACGGCAGGTGTGCCGTGGGCACTTTAACTGACCTTTTTCACGAAGTCGGGGTTAGCGGCCTGCGGCACGACTCAAGTCTGGAGATGACCGCGGGCAACGGTTCCAAGTGCTTGCTGGGGCACCACAATTTACGGCGGAAAAGCTGAAGTCTTGGAGCGTGGTTTGGCCTCGGGAAATTCAGAAGTGTTAAACTACGCTCTGATCCTCCCATCGGCGGCTGACGTCAGACGGGAATTTGTAGCTCCGCTAAATCGGATTCATGCCTTAGTATCGTTTGATGTGACATTCAGCTCACCACTGCAATTTTGCAAATTAATCGTTCGGATGTAATGGATTAATGATTTAAAATTCTTCTAGGATAATGCAGCCATTCCTCTGTTTGTCTATTTTCTTAGTTGTCGTCAGCAATTAACTTTGTTTCTGCGTACTTAGTTGATGCCAATATTTTGTAACTGGTTAATATAATAAATAATCGGTTTATGTTTCATTTGCATTTTATTTGAGGGAGCAAGTAGTTCCCTTCCATTGACTGTTTTATTCTATTGATTGAATTGATGGTTATATAGTAGGAGAATTGCCATTTCCCACCTTATGATTCTATGTTAGGGCATTTCAAGTTAGGGATTCCGTTGCATAGTTTACGGTTTCCATGAAGTTTTCAAGGGGAGTGTGACAGAGTCTGGGTAGGTGCATTACTCTGATAGCTTTCACAGTCTCATACAGCGCAGGATATTGCAATGTATTGAAACGAATGAAAAGAAAATGTAACTAAAATGTATACAATGTTTATGTCAGTTTCTATGAAACTTGGAATGTGTGTAGGGAACACTTTCCTCTGATAAGAGGAATATAATCCTCGTAAAATTTTATTAAATTGAGTAAGACTGATTAAAACTAAAAACTGATGATGGGATATTAAAGTGTAAAGATGGAACGAAGGGGCATGTCGGATTATTAGTGCGAAAGACAAGGAACGAGCCGCGCACGGCTCACGTTTATTCGATTTATTGTTTGTCATCTTCTATTACGATACTGCTGTCTCGTTTACTTATTCCAACAGAGCGAGGTGGCGCAGTGGTTAGATACTGGAGTCGCATTCGGGAAGACGACGGTTCAATCCCGCGTCCGGCCATCCTGATTTAGGTTTTCCGTGATTTTCCTAAATCGCTCCAGACAAATGCCGGGATGGTTCCTTTCAAAGGGCACGGTCGACTTCCTTCCCCGTCCTTCGCTAATCCGAGGAGACCGATGACCACGCTGTCTGGCCTCCTTGCCCCAAAACCAACCAACCTTTACTTATTCCATTTACTGGCGTCACTAACTTCCTGCTTTACTTGCTTGTGAGTGGCAGCAGCAGCACGTATCGATAAGTGCACTGTCGTACCATCTCTGGAGCGACCGATAATATTTGCAGGTCGTTGTGTGTCTGGCACTCAGTTGGAGACAGACCAGCAGTGGTCGCCGTGCGGTTCTAGGCGCTACAGTCTGGAGCCGAGCGACCGCTACGGACGCGGATTCTAATCCTACCACGGGCATGGATGTGTGTGATGTCCTTAGGTTAGTTAGGTTTAATTAGTTCTAAGTTCCAGGTGACTGATGATCTCAGAAGTTAAGTCCCATAGTGCTCAGAGCCATTTGAACCAGACCAGTAGTGCAGTTGGGACGCAGCAGCAGTGAAGTCGGGGACGGAGGGCCGGTGGCGCCCGGACAGCCAGTGCTCGCCGACCGCTGGCGACACAAATACACTGTCCGACGGAGGGAGATTGGAGCGGAACGACCGTTGGTTAGTCGTTCGGTTGGTCGTCTCATCGGCCAACGTAATTTGGTCCTTTCACCGTTTCCGGGCCTGCAGTTGGTCGGTTGGTGTGGAGCAGCGAGGAAATCTGCACGGGGCATAGTTTGGCCGAGGCTGCTGACGGCGTCTACAGGCGGTCGGAGTGTGTAGTGCTGTTCCCATTGCTACGAGGTCCGTGGCTCACCGATCCTGGACGGGTAAGTTGAGTTTTGACTTAATCTATAAGCAAGTCACGACTGTTCACATTGTGTCGTTTGTATTTCGTTGTCGACTGTTGGGACATTCCCTCGAGCAACAACGTGTGTTTTCAAGTTGGCAAATTTTAGCCACCCTGTGGTGGAGTTTAACTGTACTTGGGTATTTTGAATTAAAGTGTACAAGCGGAATTTTCTGCTTTGTGGCCGTCAACGATCCGGTTACCTGCCCTGTAAATTCAGGCAGTGTATTTTGCTCATAATGTTGTCGCTGACCAGCACGATGTAAAGTTTGACACCTCAATGTATAATTGGTTGTGGGCACCAATACTGTCTACGTTGTTCCGTTGAACTCCCTGTTGCGTGCTGGTCGGGTGGGCGGAAGGTATCTCGTCGGTGGGTCCACTGAATGCACTGAATGTCTGTCGGTTGGGGTGTCGTCAGATCGAGAATGGCTGGGCCGCCTGCCTGTCTCACCTAAGCGAGTGTTAGCGTTTGAATTCCAGGCCGACCCTCGGAAACATCTGTGCGCCGTTGGGTGTTCTGCCTTTTCGTATTTGTTATTGTTGTTTGTGTTTGTACAGCTCCTAGCCGATTTTTATATTAAGGTTATTTCCGCTTAAGGTATAAGACTGTTCGGGCCTTCAGCCTAATTTAGAGAACTGTTTTCAGTAAGGCCTTTGGCCTTTTTAAAAATTTTATTTGTTGAGTCGTAAGTGATGTGCCTTCAACCGAATTTGTGTGGAAGTTGTTTTGCTCCTAAGGTGTCAGACGAAAGAACTGTTTTTAAGATAAGGCCTTCTGCCATTTAAACTTTAGATTTTGGTTTTAGTTTTAAGTTATTGGCTTTCAGCCGATTTTAAATTAAAGTGGTCTTGCCCTTAAGCACGACATTGTACGCCGTATTCAGGCAGTTATTAAGTTCCAAAAATTAATGCTGTGGGTTTTCTGAAATTTTCTTCTCTCTTGTAATGTTTCTTCAAATAAATTAAGTTGTATGTTCGAGTGTAACTGACAGCCGCTTATTTAGGCTCCTTTCCATAATTTAAAATATCTGTCCTGTCCTGCGGGTTCAGCAGGGCGTCTCAGTGGTATTTTGGAGAAAGAAGTAATTTTCTTAGAGTACAGTCGGATAGCATAATGTATAGAGGAGACATAAAATTTCCGAGCGTGCAAGTAGTTTTCTTTTTTCGTCAAGAGATGAGAAAAACGAAGAAGTTGCTATAAGCTTGTCATAGCACCATCGTTGCAGTAAATTACCGAATTTTAAGAGGGGACCAGGATATTTTCGAAATACTGAAAGGAGAAGAGAATGATGACGCATGGGATAAGATTCAGGAACTGAAGATTCAGCAGAAGATCCACATAAAAGCCAACAGGGGAGCGAAGATTCGAAGACGTCTGAGTGATGAAAACTGTGGGTAGTAAAAAATTATTTTATGTAACATCAGAGACTATATGCAAACGAAATAATGGTGTTATTTCACTAAGGAAGACCAAATAACTGAATGTGTATGTTTACTGAATTTTGTGTTGGAAAAGTGGATAGTGATCTTATCAATTACTCTTACAAAACATTTACTGTGAGAATGAAAACACGAGTTAAATGTGACCATAAAACGTTAGTACACAGACGCCACCTTATCCAAATCTAATTTTACATGTCCTTCAATCGTGGAACTTAAAAATTGCGTGAATTGTTAATCAGGCATATGGACCCGGTTTTCACATATATTCGAAACGTTTAAAAATCCTTCGACAGCAAAACGGTGCGTCAGTGTGGTAGTTCGAGTCAACAGCATTTATAAAAATTTGATTTCTGCATTTATTAGATAGCTCATAAGCATCTTAGTATTATCCTGCTTCATCTGATACACAACAGCGACTGTTAACAGCCAAAGTAGTTGAATTTCAGATGAAAGAAGCGATTGTGTTTCACCGGGCAGTTATTCCTCAAAATACTTGTGAATATAAAAACCGAAACTCACTATTGTGCAGCAGACGCTATATGGACTGAATTCCCAGAGAGACTGCCTAACATCTTGTAGAGCCCCGTGAGCACGCAAAAGTGCCACACACGACTTGGCTTGGACTCGACTAATATCTTAAGTAGTGCTGGAGGGAATTGACACCATGAATCCTGCAGGGCTGTCCATAAATCTGTAAGAGTGCGACGATGTAGAGATCTGTTCTGAATAGCACGTTGCAAGGCATCATAGATATGCTCAATAATGTTAATATCTGGGGAGCCTGGTGGCCAGCGGACGTGTTTACCCTCAGAAGAGCGTTCCTGGAGCCACTCTGTAACAAGCCTGGGCGTGTTGTGTGTGGCATTCTCTTGCTGGAATTTGTCCAGGTCCATCGGAAAGCACAATGGACATGAATGGATGCAGCTGATCAGGCAGGATGCTTAACTACGTGTCACCTGTCAGAGTCGTATCTACACGTATCAGGCGTCCCGTATCATTACAACGTCATACGTGCCACATAATTACACAGCCTCCACCAGGTAGTACAGCCCCTGCTAACATCCAGTTTCCACGGATTCTTGTTTCTCCATACCCGTACATGTCCATCCGCTCTATACATCTTGATACGAGACTCGTCCGACCAGGCAACATCTTTCCAGTCATCAATAGTCCATTTTCGGTGTTGACAAGGCCATGCGACGCGTGCTGTCATCAAGGGTACAGGACTGGGCCTTCGGCTCCGAAAGTCTATATCGATTATGTTTCGTTGAATGGTTCGCACGCTGACACTTGTTGATGGCCCAGCATTGAAATCTGCAGCAATTTGCTGAAGGCTGCACTAATGTCACGTTGAACGATTATCTGTAATCGTCCCATGTCCAGTTCTTGCAGGTTGTTTCCGATGCCAACGATGTCGGACATCAGATGTTTTAGCGGATTCCTAGTATTCAGGGTACACTCGTCAAATGGTCTTACGGGAAAATCCCCACTTCATCCCTACCTCTGAGATGCTTTGACCCATCGCTCGTGCGCCGACTATAACACTACGTTCAAACTCACTTAAATGTTGATAACCCGCCATTGTAGCAGCAGTAAACGGTCTAACAACTGCGCCACACACTTGTCTTCTATTGGCGTTGCCGACTGCAGCGCCGTATTCTGCCTATTTACATGTCTGTCTATTTGAATACACATGCCTATACCAGTTTCTTTGGCGCTTCAATGTAAGACAAATGATAATAAAGACATTGAAACAGAGATGGTTATTCAGAATAACAATAATTAAATCTAGAAATAGTCTGTTTTATCTCCAAAAACAAATTATCTCTCGCAGTCGAATATTTGGCATTATTATTTAACACCAGTAGTAACTTTCTTGTTCAGACTGTTGGGTAAAAATTCTGTCCAGTATGATCTATATTATTTTAACTGTAATTCTTACGTCAATATATAAAGAAAAAATGTAGTTGACATACATGCACGTGTAATAATGTTGGGTACAAAATCAGTCCAGTTCGATATAAATTATTATATTATGTAACTTTATCTCCTTGAGGTTATTGTATATAGTGCCACTCACGTCAATAAATATAAACGAAAATGTAGTTGACATAAATGCACGTGTAATAATATTGCCGTAAACAACCCATTTTGATGTGTATCATTTAACTAGGTAATTTTATGTTATGAAGGCTATTATGTATAGTGTCACTCATGTTAATATATAAGAACGGAAATATACCTGACAAACATGAAACATTGTCGTAATTTTGGATTTGTAGCTGTTTTGTGGAAGTGTGTGTGTGTGTGTGTGTGTGTGTGTGTGTGTGTGTGTGTGTGTGTGTGTGTGTGTGTGTGTGTGTGTGGAAATGGGTTGTCTGTTATTGGCAAGAGCAGCAGTGAGAGAAAGCTACTTATTAATCCAACATAGGCGTTTGTTCAGATATATTTGCGGCAAATGAGGAACAAAATGTAAATGATAGTTTGTGTGTCACTTAACCATGTGACTTATCAACTAGTGATGATGAGATTCGGTTGAGATTGACAAAGTGACTGAACATCGGAAATTATTACGTGTCTGCATGAACTCTCAATTCATGAACATGGTAACTGATGTTTTAAACAGATTAAATACTGAGAATTACCAAGTGAATGAGGTGACTGAAAATACTGAAAGATAGGTATTATGAAAGATTTTGTGTAATTAATATCAAGTACATCAATATGATGATAGAATGATGTAGAGTGAGGTTCGGAGTTATGAATTAAAATGCTTTCACAATCAAATATTTTCACAAAATATTTCATCCCATATTTCAACCCCTTTTGGCTGAATTTCCTGAAAAAATTAAGTACATATTTTTTTAAAATTTGTAACATAACAGCCAAATACAAGTTTTCATTTACTTAGCTTCAGAAATGCTTGCACAATGCAATACTTCCGTAAAAGCTATAATCTCCTTTTTCGTCCCATAGTGGTTAAATTTTCGAAAACGCTGGATCACGAATTTATTTCTGACCAAGAAACCAAATACGAATTTTCGTAGGTACAGCTTCAAAGTTGCGTTGATAACGACATTGCAAAGAAAAATACTTTCATCCCCTGTTTCAGCCCTTTGGGGGTGAGACTTAACAAATTCTTTGTTAAAGACGCCTGCAGTATAAAATCGACACTCTCTCCAAATTTCAAGTTAGCAGTTTGGCCTGTCCGATAATGAGTGTCAGTCAGGACGCTGTCTCGTATATAGATAGGGGCAGAGCTGCTGTCAGTATTGAAGGCGATATGTTTGATAGTTTATAGTTCCGTATGAAAGCCAGTTTCGGATAAAGAATTATCATCTAAAGCAAATGGAAGGTCAGATAGTCAAAACTGATAATAGCGGCGTTCATATTATCTCAAAACGTTTTACTCCAGCAGTCGATTTCTCACAGTAAAGCAATTTGAAAATAAGTTCAATTAAAACTCTGTGGAATTGCGATGTGCGCAAAGCTTCAGTAGAGCTGGTGATTGCTTAGTTTTTCAAATTTTTACTTTTGTAACTAAGATGGAAACATCTTAAAAACAGTTAGTTTAATGGATGTGTGCCGCTTATGTCACATTGTGGACTGTGATTTACTATATCCTAGCAAAGTGCGTTCACATGCTGAGCTACACTTGCCAGTAGGAAAGATACGTTACCCACTTCACACAGGAAAATTTCATATGGACTGGGACTATACAAAATTGATGAGAATGCGCTTAGTTGTCCTTGAGCAACGACAGACAGCATTTAGTCGTATGTCTGACTGCATAACTTCAAATATTTATGATTACTGTTTAGATGTTTAGGGTACCGGTACGGCAGTACTTAAGACTTTACCCAGATTGACGTCTATGTAACAACAATTTCAGTTTCATAGAGAACGGGGCGTGAGTCGTTCTTAGGTAGCTCAGTTGGTAGAGCACTGGCCTGCGAAAGACAAATGTCCCGAGTTCGAGTCTCGGCCCAGCACACAGTTTTAATCTGCCAGGAAGTTTCATATCAGCGCACACTCCGCTGCAGAATGAAAATCTCATTCTGGAAACCTCCCCCAAGCTGTGGCTAAGCCATGTCTCCGCAATATCCTTTCCTTCAGGAGTGCTAGATCTGCGAGATTCGCAGAAGAGGTTCTGTAATGTTTGGAAAGTAGGAGACGAGGTACTGGCAGAAGTAAAGCTGTGAGGACGAGGAGTGAGTCGTGCTTGGGTAGCTGAGTTGGTAGAGCACTTGCCCGCGAAAGACAAAGGTCCCGAATTCGAGTCTCGGCCCGGCACACAGTTTTAATCTGCCAGGAAGTTTCAAAATCAAAACACTTTGGAATATTATTACAAGGGAGACAGGACAACCAAGAGTACAGGTTGACGGCATCACCATCAAAGCGAATGGAAACTTGATAAACAACAAGCCGGAAGTCGAAAACATTGTGAATAATCATTTTTCAAATGTTGTAGAGAAAATAGGATCTAAGTATTCATTAGAAGAAGCAAGGCAGTTAATGGAAGAGGCCATTTGATACAACTGAAATTCAACCCACCTCTTCTTCTGAAATTAGGAAGATAATAAACGCTCTCAAAAATAAAAGCTCACACGGAATTTATGGCATTTCCATCAGGATAATGTAAGCTTGTTCCGAAGAAATAAGTGGGATTATTAGCCACATATAATAGCTCTCTGAAGCAGGGTATTTTCCGAGACTGAAGTATGCCATTGTTAAACAAGTGCATAAAAAGGGGATATGTCTGATGCTAACAACTACCGCCCAGTCTCTCTTCTGACTGCCTGACTGTCTTCTTGTAAAAGTAATGTATTGTAGAGAAGCTTCACATCTTTGTAAAAATAAAGTTTTAAAAAATGTCAGTTTGGTTTCGAGAAGGCTTTTGCAACGGCAAATTCTATATATACTTTCACTAATGAATTATTAAATGCTCTGAGTAACCGGAAGTCACCTGTTGGGATTTTTTGTGACCTATCAAAGGCTTTTGATTGTGTGGTATGCATGGGACAGTTCTCAAATGGTTTTAATCATTCCTAACTGGAAGAGTGCAGAAAGTTGAAGTAAACAGTTCACATAATATGCATAAAACTGATGATTTCTCAAACTGGGAAACAATCAAGAATGTCGTGACACATGGTTCGGTCTTGGGTCCTCTGCTGTTCTTAATATATAGTAATGACTCGTAAATCTATGTTCACGAAGATGGAAAGCTGGTGCTTTTTGCCGATGATACAAGTATAGCTATCACACCCAACAGACAAGAATTAACTGGTGAAATTATAAACGATGTTTTTCAGAAAATCATTAAGTGGTTCTCTGCAAATGGGCTTTCATTAAACTTTGACGCAACACAGTATAAACAGTTCCACACAGTAAATGGAATGACACCATTAATAAATATAGACTTCGATCAGAAATCGGTAGCTACGGTAGAATATTCAAAATTTTAGGTGTATGCATTGATGAGGGGTTTAACTGGAAAAAACACACTGAGGGTCTGCTGAAACGTTTGAGTTCAGCTACTTATGTTATTAGAGTCATTGGAAATTTTGGAGCTATACATCTGAGTAAATTAGCGTAGCACTTCTATTTTCATTCTCTGCTTTCGTATGGCATCATGTTCTGGGGTAAGTCATCATTGAGTAAAAGAGTATTCATTGCACAAAAGCGTGCAATCAGAATAATTGCTGGAGCTCATCTAAGATAATCCAGTAGCCTCACAATATATATATTCGCTTATGAAATTTGTTATTAACAATCTGAACGAATTCAAAAGTAATAGCAGTGTACATGGTTACAACACTAGGAGAAAGTATGATCTTCACTACCCAAGGTTAAATCTAACTTTGGCTCAGAAGGGGGTAAATTATGCTGCCACAAAAGTCTTTGGTCACTTACCATTTAGCATCAAAAGTCTGACTGATAGCCCTATAGCATTTAAAAGGAAATTAAAAGAATTTCTTAATGGCAACTCCTTCTACTCATTAGATGAATTTTTAGATATAGTAAGTGGGTAATTTCCCCAACCCACAATAAATAAATAAATAAATGTTGAGTGTCATGTAATATTTTGTGTAATGTAATATCTTGTTTAGACACATTTTACTAAGCTGACACGTTCCACATCATTAGGAAGTGCCGTATTCATAGTCTATGGAACAAGTACTAATTTAATCTAATCTAATTATTAAAGCTGTCAGTGACTCAGAAGAGAATTCACTATGCAGTATCAAAAACTTTTGATAATTTGCCCAGTACCGCAAAATGTCTGACAGGTAAATTTTAATTCTTACTTAAAATTCGTTCTCCTGTAAAACTCCTTAAACTCTTGAGATTTTAAATATGATAAACTACGGTAAATGTTACTACCATCGTAGCATGGACAATAGAGTGAAATTTAGTTTCCCACAAGACTTTGGCTCGCTACATTTACCAGCTGAATTCCAACGACAAAGCAGAAGAGAGAAAACAGAAACATGTCGTGTGCTTTCTTTTTGATTTCGCTTAGGATGACTGTTCTTGATGCTGTTGTTGTTGTTGCGGTCTTCGTCGCAAAGGTTAGTTTGACGCAGCTGTCCACGCTAGAGCGCCCTCTGCAAGCCTTTTCATCTCTGAATAACTACTGCGACCTACGTACTTTTCAACCTACTTACTGTATTTGTGTCTAGGACTCACTCTACAATTTCTACCACTCACACTTCCCTCCATTAACAATTTCACTTCATCTTCGTCCCTCAGGATTTATTATTTCAACCGACCCCTCCTTTTTCAAATAGTGCTGTAAATTCCACTTTCCTCAATTGTATTCAGTGCCTCCTCATTGGATGTTTTACCTGCCCCTCCAATTTTCAGCACTCTTCTATTATCTTCTTGTCTGAACAGTTAATAGTCAACGGTTCGCTTCAGTTGAAGACTACAGGACTTCAGAAAAGACTTCTTAAGCAAATTACTCTGTTTCCAGAATTATTATTATTATTTGCTGCTGCCAGAATGTATTTGGTACCCTCTCTACATAGGCCAAAATCAGGTATATATTGCTGCCAAATGTCTAAACACATTTACTACCGTTTCCTGATCCAATTCTTGCAGCATATCACTATTTCTTTTGGTTACATTCTATTACAGTGGTATTACTGTAGTTGCCGTTCATCTCATAACCCCTTTCCAACACATTGCCCTGTCCATTCAACTGCTCTTCGAAGTTTTTTGCTGTCTCTGACGTAGATGATAGCTGGACACTGTGGCCAAGCGGTTCTAGGCGCTTCAGTCCGGAACCGGGCTGCAACTGCGGTCGCAGGTTCAAATTCTGCCTCGGGCATGGGTGTGTTTGATGTTTTTAGTTTAGGTAGGTTCAAGTTGTTCTAAATCTAGGGGACTGATGACCTCAGATGTTAAGTCTCATAGTGCTTAGAGGCATTTCAACCATAGAGGATAGACTACAACACTGTCTCACTCCATTTTCAACGACTTCTTCCCTTTTATATTCGTCGATTTTCTAATTGGAGTCTGCTCTCCCTATACCTTGTAAATAATATTCTCTCCCTGTAATTTATACCTGCTACCATTATAATTCAAACGGTATATTCCAATCAACATTGTCAAAAACATTTTCTTGCTCTACAAATACTGTAACCTTGGGTTTTCCTTTATTTAATCTATTTTCTAAGATACTTCGTAGGGCCTATATTGCCTGGCATGTTGCTATAATTCTCCAGAGCCCCAACTGAATGCTTTTTATATTCTCCTGTAAGGAATTTTTCCGCTTCTAAAACTGATTGTTCGTTAATGTTCACACCTATCAATACCTGTGTTCTTTGGAATTGCTAGAATTATTTTGCTCTTGAACTATATTCATATACTTCCTCATTCACTTCTACAATATTGCCTTCAAACTTTTTCCTCTTGGCTAGCCTTTTTATGTATTTATTCTGCATTTCAGCTTTTTCCTCTCTGCACAATACTGGCTTGCTGTCTTATCTCTTCATATTTATAATGCTGCTTCTGTTTCTTTCAAAGATATTTAGAATTTTCCTGTAGGTAGCATTTATCTTTCCCTAGCCTTCTATTTGGCATTTTTACATAACCTTTTTCTGTCGGTCTCATTTCTAAGACGTATTTTTTCGCTTTGGCTTACTGCATTTGATGCACTTCTATATTTCTCATTTTGTCATTTAAATTCAGTATCTCCCATTTTACCCATAGATTTCTACTAGGCCTTATCTTTTCCCCTAACTGACTCCGTTGTGCCTTCACTGTTTCATCAAGACTTCCCATTTGTCTCTCATTGCGTTCCTCGCCCTGTTTCCACGATTGCTTTGATACTCGACTTATCTTTCTTTGCTATCTTTCTGCAATTTTTTTGGATTTGATCTTCAGTTCATAGGCAACAAATTTTAATCGGAGTCTACATCTGTTACTGGAAATGTTTCACAGTTTAAAATCTGATTTCTAAATCTCAGAGTTACCATCATATAATCAAACTATGTCTCTCCCACATACAAAATTGTCTCTCGTGGATATTAAACCAGTTATTAACAACCATTAAATTATTTTGAACACAAAATTGTAACGGGTTGCTTCCTGTTCCATTCATTTCTTCTAGTTCATGTTCTTCTACTATATATTTCTCAATTGTATATTACTCACCACCTTTTTGGGCTGAGCCAGCGAGGTGTTCTCATCGCTGCCACTGCGCCGACGAGAGCTTACGAAGAAGTTCCGTGCTGTGGTCGCTGCGAGGAGACAATTGTTGTGTGTTGTTTTAACAATGCCAGCAAATTGTCGTGTTCTGCGCGTCACAGCGTAGGAAAGAGCATGCAGAGGAAACCTGCTGCCACGAGGGGACCTTCGGTTGAGCGACTCACTGAGTCCTAGAAAGAGTCTTTAGTAACATGAGTCACACTTTCTGACGCTAGAAACAAACTGTCAAAAGTGGTAAAATCAGAATTGTGCATTCGTTGTTATTTGAAGTCACGATATCCAACAACTTTTGCCAAAAAATTAAAGGTGACAAAAGTTAGTTTAAAACTGAAACTAGCAAGAAAAAAAATAATTTTTAATGTTTATTAAACTGTTTTATAGTGCTCACCTCAGCAAATTCTTCCAGCAGGCAAAGTTCGGTAATTTTGTCAATTTAACCTGGCAACCCTACTCATCACACCAATGATACCCATACTTGGGGTATTCAATATTTTTAATATTTTGGAAGACGAAATTCCGTTTCCGACCCTGTTAAAACCTGCATAACAGAGTCTTTTAAATGATTTTCCTGAAAGAAACATACGTGACTACGTTATATTTTTCCCTTTCCCAAGCAACTAGAAGAATGGGGGAGGGAGGTTGGCCGCGGGCTCCCTTGCGCCCGTGTAAGGGTGCCCATGCGTCACCCTAATTAATCCAACTGCGATCTTTGCACCTGACTTCATAAGAGTAGGACCGAAAATGGTAACTCGCGAAGAATCAACAACAGTGATGATTTCACTCACACCTTTTTTAGTTTAAAACTAAGCATAGTGACTTTGACTCCCGCTGCAGCTCTTGTAATGTACTTCACCACAAAACATTCTACCAGAACATATCTAAGATTTCCGCGAGATATATTACACTTTTTTGTAGTTTTAGTATCAAACAGTGCTACTCATGATTTTTACGAAATATTTCTGGTGACATTCTCGCGTAAAATGCATTCTTGCTTATTTCCTTATCCCGCAAGCTTTTTGTAAAATCTCATTTGATCTTCATACATGAGCGAGAAACGGGTCCCAAAGATATTCTTAAAATAGATCACTCACTATCAGTATGTGTCCAATGTTGGACATGAATTCGATCACTTTTGATGTTATTCGTCATTCAATAGTTTCGTTTGTAATTGTTGTACAAAAGATTGCTTCAAATGAAAGTTTTAAGTAGATTTTCCTAGTGGCTGTATACCATCCTGTTGATAGTGGCTGTAGTACAGAACAGGATGTAGCTGCCATTCTGTCGCATGGTTTCACCAAGTATAGTTTGTTGACGGAACTTTGACACTAGGTGTTATTAGAAACATTCCTGTCAGAACTACTGCATTGTATGCAGAAACGGAGATTTCGCTGTTAGAAGCATTTACAATCGCTTCAGTATCAGCAGAGGTTAGTGACATGTTCATCAATGTAAGTATTCACCAATTGAGATACAACACGACAGCAAGAGAGAAAACCACTGAACTCTGGCGGCGGGATTTTTTGTTAGCAATAACACAGAAGTCAGCTGTTGACAGCATGTGTAGTAATAAATTTAACTAAATCCTTGCTAAAATTGAGATGAAACAAGACAGTAAAATTAACAAAATATGCTAAACTCAGACAAAAAATGTTCTGGGCCACACTGACCTGAACACAACTATTGTTACATAGACCACTACTTTAGCAATCAGAAATATTTTTGAGTAACAAGCAGTTCTTGAAATTACAGAAAAAGACAGTTAGCCTAACAAACACACCTCATTTTATGAATAACAGAGTAATAAAAGAATACTGCTTCGAGATCATATCGGCCCCTCCTACGAGGACTATGTGGACCATTTGTTTAGCGTACGTATGAGTAGCATGTTTGTGATATTTAAGCCAAAGCATCTCGCATTATGGTAGTCAGATGCCGACAGGTAGCGCGGAAGTAGTACGACATATCGAAACCTATGATATTACATAAAGTAACTCGATGGCGATAACAAAGCGCATACTCAGTTATAGCTGTATTAGAATTTTAAGAAGTAGTGATGGTTCAGAAATAATCCTTAGAGAATTTGAAGCAGAAACTATAAGTGCGTTTAAACCATAAATATGACCATGGCAAATACAACATACCCGAATGGATCAAGCAGTACAATAAATGCTCACAAGTGAGAGTTAAACAAAAAGCAAGGATTGGAAAAGAATATATAATGAATTCAGATGCTCTGATATCCAAGTGGACTAATGTAATCCGTGTTCGAAAACCGCCCATTTCACTGAACAATGAACGTATCCTTTTGTGAAGAGATTGATAATTCAGCCAACCATTTGCAAAACAAATGTTTATTATCCTTCTGTGGTATCGTCCAAAAGCTATGGTGGCACACCAAAGCCGGCTGTGCGATTCGATGCCACAGACGTAAGCGAGCTCTCGCTATAGTCAGCAACAACCAATGGGAGGCAATCTAGAAGACCACGCCTCCTTCTGAGCACAGCACCACCCTCACGCGGATGTCAATACAATGTCGAGCACGCAAGAACTCAGCCCAGTTTGTGACCGCACCTGAAGCACTCATCGTCTTAATATAGGACCAATCAGATGTAAGGTTTCTGATGTACTTTAGTAACTGTTGACCATAGTACCTCAAGAGAGCAGTTTGTTGATTAGTGCATCAAGTGATGCTTTACCGAAAAGTTGCTTCAATTTGAAATTTGTCTTTCAATGTCCCAACATCCCGTACTCACTTTTCTTTCACGTACACACGATCCAAAAATGTTTTCTGTGCTGAGCAATCCATCTCTGAAAGCACAAATGTCTTTGACGTTTTCACATAAGTAAGAATCTGTGAGGAAATTGTTTGGCGAGGTAGCTACGGCGGCTAATACTGGGTGTATGCGATGTGTAGTCCACTGGGAACGTTTTAGTTTGGATGATAAAAGCGAGTCCTCTTCTCCGCTGTCGGTCCACTGGGTTGGTCTTAGCTCTCAAATCTCATATCGTAGATAGGTTGGCTTCGAAGAGATTGTGAAAGAAACGTTCTTTGCCTATTACCGCCTTCCCTATCAACTGATTAAAACGATCTCACATGAACGTGTCCTGCTCCTCTGGCTGTTGTGTCATTCACCTGCCATTTGAAATTAATTGATTACTGAAGGGACCAGGTGAAAACAGGCAGGCAGGAGAAGCAAGAGTAGATGTGTTCTTGAAAGCACGTACAAATGGGGGCAGTCTCGTTACAGCATAGTGTGAGAACTTGTTGGTCCACAAATATGGACGACACAGGTGATCCACAGCCTTGCAGGAGGCCAAGCCAAAAGAGAATGAAAACACATGAATCACAAGATGACTTGTCGAGCCCCCGATTAAAGATTTGGTCATCAGTCTACTGACTGGTTTGATGCGGCCCGCCACGAATTCCTTTCCTGTGCTAACATCTTCATCTCAGAGTAGCACTTGCAACCTACGTCCTCAATTATTTCCTTGACGTATTCCAATCTCTATCTTCCTCTACAGTTTTTGCCCTCTACAGCTCCCTCTAATACCACGGAAGTCATTCCCTTATGTCTTAACAGATGTCCTACCATCTTGTCCCTTTTCCTTATCAGTGTTTTCCACATATTCCTTTCCTCTCCGATTATGCGTAGAACCCCCTCATTCCTTACCTTATCAGTCCACCTAATTTTCAACATTCGTCTATAGCACGACATCTCAAATGCTTCGATTCTCTTCTGTTCCGGTTTTCCCACAGTCCATGTTTCACTACCATACAATTCTGTACTCCAGACGTACATCATCAGAAATTTCTTCCTCAAATTGAGGCCGGTATTTGATATTAGTAGACTTCTCTCGGCCAGAAATGCCTTTTTTGCCATAGCGAGTCTGCTTTTGATGTCTTCCTTGCTCCGTCCGTCATTGGTTATTTTACTGCCTAGGTAGCAGAATTCCTTAACTTCATGGACTTCGTGACCTTCAATCCTGATGTTAAGTTTCTCGCTGTTCTCATTTCTACTACTTCTCTCATTACCTTCGTCTTTCTCCGATTTACTCACAAACTATACTGTGTACTCATTAGGCTGTTCATTCCGTTCAGCAGATCATTTAATTCTTCTTCACTTTCACTCAGGATAGCAATGTCATCAGCGAATCGTATCATGGATATCCTTTCACCTTGTATTATAATTCCACTCCTAAACCTTTCTTTTATTCCATCATTGCTTCCTCGATGTACAGATTGAATAGTAGGAGCGAAAACCTACAGCCTTTTGTTACACCCTTCTTAATACGAGCACTTCGTTCATGATCGTCCACCCTTATTATTCCCTCTTGGTTGTTGTACATATTGTATATGACACGTCTCTCCCTATAGCTTACCCCTACTTTTTTCTGTATCTCGAACAGCTTGCACCATTTTATATTGTCGAACGCTTTTTCCACGTCAACAAATCCTATGAACGTGTCTTGATTTTTCTTTAGCCTTGCTTCCATTGTTAGCCGTAACGTCAGAATTTCCTCTCTCGTGCCTATACTCTTCCTAAGGCCAAACTGATCGTCACCTAGCGCATTCTCAATTTTCTTTTCCATTCTTCTGTATATTATTCTTGTAAGCAGCTTCGATGCATGAGCTGTTAAGCTGATTGTGCGATAATTCTCGCACTTGTCAGCTCTTGCCGTCTTCGGAATTGTGTGGATAATGCTTTTCCGAAAGTCAGATGGTATGTCGCCAGGCTCATATATTCTACACACCAACGTGAATAGTCGTTTTGTTGCCACTTCCCCTAATGATTTTAGAAATTCTGATGGAATGTTATCTATCCCTTCTGCCTTATTTGACCGTAAGTCCTTAAAGCTCTTTTAAATTCCGATTCTAATACTATCTCTTCTAAATCGACTCCTGTTTCTTCTTCTATCACATAAGACGAATCTTCACCCTCATAGAGGCTTTCAATGTATTCTTTCCACCTATCTGGTCTCTCCTCTGCATTTAACAGTGGAATTCCCGTTGCACTCTTAATGTTACCACCGTTTCTTTTAATGTCGGCAAAGGTTGTTTTGACTTTCCTGTATGCTGAGTCTGTCCTTCCGACAATCATATCTTTTTCGATGTCTTCACATTTTTACTGCAGCCATTTCGTCTTAGCTTCCCTGCACTTCCTATTTATTTCATTCCTCAGCGACTTGTATTTCTGTATTCCTGATTTTCCCGGAACATGTTTGTACTTCCTCCTTTCGTCAATCAGCGGAAGTATTTCTCCTGTTACCTTCTTTGTACCTATGTTTTCCTTCCCAACTTCTGTGATGGCCATTTTTATAGATGTCCATACCTCTTCAACTGTACTGCTACTGCGCTATTCCTTATTGCTGTATCTATAGCGTTAGAGAACTTCAAACGTATCTCGTCATTCCTTAGAACTTCCGTATCCCACTTCTTTGCGAATTGATTTTTCCTGACTAATGTGTTGAACTTCAGCCTACTCTTCATCACTACTATATTGTGATCTGAGTCTATATCTGCTCCTGGGTACGACTTACAATCCAGTATCTGATTTCGGAATCTCTGTCTGACCATGATGTAATCTAATTGATATCTTCCCGTATCTCCCCGCCTTTTCCAAGTATACCTCCTCCTCTTGTGATTCTTGAAAAGGGTATTCGCTATTACTAGCTGAAACTTTTTACAGAACTCAATTAGTCTTTCTCCTCTTTCATTCCTTATCCCAAGCCCATATTCTCCTGTAACCTTTTCTTCTACTGCTTCCCCTACAACTGCATTCCAGTGGCCCATGACTATTAGATTTTCGTCCCCCTTTGCATACTGCATTACCCTTTCAATATCCTCATACACTTTCTCTATCTGTTCATCTTCAGCTTGCGACGTCGGCATGTATACCTGAACTATCGTTGTCGGTGTTGGCCTGCTGTCGATTCTGATTAGAACAACCCGGTGACTGAACTGTTCACAGTAACACACCCTCAGCCCTACCTTCCTATTCATAACGAATCCTACATCTGTTATACCATTTTCTGCTGCTGTTGATATTAGCCGATACTCATCTGACCAGAAATCCTTGTCTTTGTTCCACTTCACTTCACTGACCCCTACTATATCTAGGCTGAGCCTTTGCATTTCCCTTTTCAGATTTTCTAGTTGCCCTACCACGTTCAAGCTTCTGACATTCCACACTCCGACTCGTAGAACATTATCCTTTCGTTGATTATTCAATCTTTTTCTCATGGTAACCTCCCCCTTGGCAGTCCCCTCCCGGAGATCCGAATGGGGGACTATTCCGGAATCTTTTGCCAATGGAGAGATCATCATGACAGTTCTTCAACTACAGGCCATATTTCCTGTGGATACACGTTACGTGTCATTAGTGCAGTGGTTTTCATTGCCTTCTGCATCCTCATGTCGTTGATCATTGCTGATTCTTCTTCCGCCTTTAGTGGCAATTTCCCACCCCTAGGACAAGAGAGTGCCCTGAACCTCTATCCGCTCCTCCGCCCTCTTTGACAAGGCCGTTGGCAGAATGAGGCTGACTTCTTATGCCGGAAGTCTTCGGCCGCCAATGCTGATTATTTATCAAAAGTTAGGGAGTGGCGGGGAGAGAACCCGGGACCGAAGACGTTTTGATAATGAATCAAAGACGCTACCCCCCTTTTTTTTAAATCTCATTTTGTTTGCTTTTGTTAGTTGCGTCTGCTCGGGGCGGACGTCGTAAGACATTCATTTATGTTCGTTGTTGATCGAGGACTCAGTTTTTTTATTACAGAGGGCGCGAAACCCTCTGACCGAACACGCTGAGCTACCGTGTCGCCTAATTACCCCTAGACCATGGATATCGTGAGGATTGGTACAGTAAATTAGAGACGAGTCTTCTGGTTTCGTATTACAAACTCAAGTAATAAGCCGTGAGCAGATGCATTTTGCGAGCATGCAGACAGCTGCAAAACGACAGAGATTACCTCGAAAGTAATTCCTCGCGGTGCACATCGCTTATTCGGAGTTTAATCACTGACGGATGTGTGCGAGCGCACTATCGCCCACATATTGGCTAAAACTGTACGTAACAGCAGCTAGTTGCTTCCAAAGTAACAGAAATAAACACGTGGATTACGAATAAGGCGTCCACAAGCGCCCTACTACTGGTCATGAAATAAAGCCTACCACGAACTGAGGCCGAGAGGGCGTCTCTCAGCAGCTTTGTGAACTCGCATCCTCGAATACTGTGTGCCTCCTCCAAGAGAGACAGGTCCCCTGCAGCCAATTTAATAGGAGGCAGCAACGCTGATGGTTGCGTAAACTTCGGTCCGCCCACGCACAGTATGGCGTTCCTAGGGCCGGCGCCAACCCTGTTTCCATGGGACACATTGGTGACCCTCTGCGCAGCCGTTACCTTGGCTTAAAGTTGAACTAACGACCACTGGAACTTCTGTGGAACTACGCCATGTTGATTGGCTTAACAATTAAATGACTGGTGACCACGAAAACTACTCTGCCCTCGCCATTCGATAGTCCTCTACTCAGGCAAGCTATCGGTGGCTTCAGCTGTATAAGAAAAATTACCTTTGATACATAAATACGGAGATCAAAAGCATCATGATTTTAAATAGAGGGTGTATGTCTTCGTGTCTCATATTGTGGAGCTCACAACAGCTCAAGGAGACAGAAACTGTGACTGAAAACGCGGTTTCGTTTTATTCTCTCTTTGTAATCGGAATGGGCTGGATATCTAAATGCTCTACACATCTCTGGAAACCTCTTCGTTACAATACTGTAGATGTATACCTACACTATGTGATCATAAATAACCTGGCTGTAAATAAGTTAAAAGTTCGTGGGGCCCTGCATTGGTAACGTTGGAATTCAGTATGGTGTTGGCCCACTCTTAGTCTTAAGGACAGCCTTCACTCTCTTAGGCATACGTTCAATTAAGTGCTGGAAGGTTTCTTGGGGAACGGCAGGCCATTCTTCACGGAGTGCTGCACTGACAAGAGGTTTCGATGTCGGTCGGTGAGGCCTGGCAAGAAGTCGGCGTTCCAAAAGATCCCAAAGTTGTTTTACAGGATTCAGGTCAGAACTCTGTCCTGGCCAGTCCATTACAGGGATGCTATTGCGGTGTAACCACTCCGTCACAGTACGTGCATTATGAACAGGTGCTCGAGCGTGTTGAAAGATGCGATAGCCATCCCCGATTTGCTCTTCAACAGTGGGAAGGAAGAAGGTGCTTAAAACATCAATGTAGGCCTGTGTTGTGATACTGCCACGCAAAAACAACAAGGGGTGCAAGCTCCCTCCATGAGAAACACGACCACACAATAACACCACCGCCTCCGAATTTTACTGTTGGCATTACACCCGCTGGCAGATGACGTTCACCAGGCATTCGTCATACCCACACCCTGCCATCGGATCGCCACATTGTGTACTGTGATTCGTCAGTCCACATAATGTTTTTCCACTTTTCAATCGTCCAATGTTTACGCTCCTTACACGAAGCGAGGCATCGTTTGGCATTCACCGGCGTGATATGTGGATCATGAGCAGCCGCTCGACTGCGAAATTCAAGTTTTCTCACCTCCCGCCTAAATGCCGTTGCACTTGCAGTCGATCCTGATGCAGTTTGGAATTCCAGTGTGATGGTTTGGGTAGATGTCTGCCCTATTCAACTGTCGGCGGTTTCTGTCAGTCAACAAACTAGGTCGGCCAGTACGCTTTTGTACTGTACGTGTCCTTTCACGTTTCCACTTCAATATCACATCGGACACAGTGTACCTAGGGATGTTTAGGAGTCTGGAAATCCCACGTACAGACATATGACACAAGTGACACCCAATCACCTGACCACGTTCGAAGTCCTTGAGTTCTGCGGAGCGTCCATTCTGCTCTCTTACGATCTCTAATGACGCCTGGGGTCGCTGATATGGAGTATCTGTCAGTAGGTGGCAGCACAATGCACCTAATATGACAAACGTACGTTTTTGGGGGTGTCCGGTTGCTATTGATTGAATGGTGTATTTACTGCTCCGTACTGCAATGGTTGGTGTTGTATTTACAGAATTTTCAGATCTTTAACGAGTACATGGCTGTGTCAAATGGTGTTGTGACCAGACGAGGCTACTTTCATCCACCACCACTGGATTCTTTGAATGCTTGATGAGATGGCACAAAAGAACTGTATCTCATGTTTTATTAGTTACATTAATTTATGAAAGATTTACTTAACTTTGACACAATTGTTGCCTCATAATTTACATGTGTCAGTGACTAGTAAAACCTGGCTGCGCTTGTCTAGCGGTTCTAGGCGCTCAGTCCGGAACCGCACGACTACTACGGTCGCAGGTTCGAATCCTGCCTCGGGCGTGGATGTGTGTGATGTCCTTAGGTTAGTTAGGTTTAAGTAGTTCTAAGTTCTAGGGGACTGATGACCACAGATGTTAAGTCCCACAGTGCTCAGAGCCATTTGACTAGTAAAACATCACTTGATGCACTAATCAACAAACTGCTCTCTTGAAGTATAATGGTCAACAGTTACTAAAGTACATCAGAAACTTTACAGCTGGTTGGTCCTACATTATGATGATGAGTCCTTCAGGTGCGGTCACAAACTGGGCTGAGTTCTTGCGTGCTCGACACTGTATTGACATCCGCGTGAGGGTGGTGCTGTGCTCAGAAGGAGGCGTGGTCTTCTAGACTGCCTCCCATTGGTTGTTGCTGACTATAGCGAGAGCTCGCTAACGTCTGTGGCTCGACTCGCACAGCCGGCTTTGGTGTGCCACCATAGCTTTTGGACGATACCACAGAAGGATAATAAACATTTGTTTTGCAACTGGCTGACTGAATTATCAATCTCTTCACAAAAGGATACGTTCATTGTTCAGTGAAATGGGCAGTTTTCGAACACGGATTAGATTAGTCCACTCGAATATCAGAGCATCTGAATTCATCATATCTTCGTCTAGACAGCCTCTTTCGATCCTTTCTTTTTTGTTTAACTCTCACTTGTGAGCATTTATTCTACTGCTTGATCCATCCTGGTATGTTGTGTTTGTCATGGTCATATTTATGCTTTAAATGCAGTTATATTTTCTGCTTCAAATTCTCTAAGGATTGTTTGTGAACCATGGCCACTTCTTAAAATTCTAATACAGCTATAACTGAGTATGCGCTTTGTTCTCGCCATCGAGTTATTTTCTGTAATATCATAGGTTTCCAGCCTTCAGCAAAGATACTAGTCTTACAAAGCCAACATTGCAGTCAACATGCACAGTTCTCATTTCTGCAGATTTTTCCAGGCTGGAAGGTAAGTCAGCAGTACAGTTGCACAGCAACAGGAAGTCATTTCATCATTTTATACACGATGTGGTGGCTTTGTGTCTTTAAACATCAGGTTTCTAAGTAGGAAAAATCAAGTTATCTCATCGAGCCAAGCATGCTCACTACGCATAAAATGGGTGATTTACACATCATTGATGCAAGGCCTTGAGTTTGCTACAAGTTAGTACGAACATAGATTTAAGTGAAGCTATCATTTTCTGCCCATTAATATTACGTTTCATAAAGTAAACTACTCATGTCTTTCTTTTGGTCTTTTCAGTAACGCAATTGTGGTCAGAGTGTGTTTAAAATACAAAATTTTGGGTCCAAACCTTACATAGAAGAGGCCATTCATTTATGGCATAACTTCAGGTTACATTCATACATGTCATCCGAATTTCTAGAAAAGATAGATATTAAATTCGACTAACTGTAAAAGATATCGAAGGCAAAAGATAGTCACCTTTGTCACTGGTTAGAGTTAAAACATCATATTTTAAGTACTTGAAACGAATGTAGCAGAGTAACCCCTAACCGACAGCAATTGTCTGGTTACGCAAAATTTGCTAAGATAGAGCACAATAGGACAGCAGTTAATATTTCACCATAGAATAGTAAACAGCTAAAAATATTACTGTTGTAGATTAACCTCAATAAAGAATTTGTACCAATGAAGATAGAAAATACCTGTAAGATAATTCTGGGTAATTGAAAATCAGCATTTAAAGTGATGGCTTGTGTAAGGGAAGACGACAGCTCATCAAATGAGCTGTTCTGGAGCGTACTGTAAAAGTAAAAACGGTACTATCCGGAGCCCAGGAATGAAATACGAAACCAGAATTGTTCTACGAAGAAAATGAAGTGGAACGAAGATAAACCGTCTATTTTCCCAGTGAGTCTTATATGTTTTCAAAGGGTTTATTACGTGCAGTCATGTAGCTACAGACTTGTAAACAACAATCTATATAGGTGCACTCAGAATCTCAACGGTAAAAAAATCAAAGTTCATGCCATATGTAATAAAGAAACCAAATACATAGTAACAGGTAAAAAGGGAAGGTTACATATTTCGAATATCTGTGAAAAATAAAACGATAAAAGTAATTGGAAGCACTCGCATAGGTGAAAGCGCCTTAGACTAATCCCGCGCGGCAGATCAACGGAAGCTTGCACAAAATATTATATCTGCAACTTTGCTTCCACCGATTTGCAGTAGAAGGCAGTAGCGACAAGTGGTGGTGTAGGTGGCAGGTCATAAGTGTCATACAACAAGCTTACGCATTTGTAAACACAAGGGCATCAAGGTATTAAACGTCTCGTGATTGCTGCTTGACGTTATTCTCGATTGAATATGTCAACCTACGGAGACCACTTCTCGTCATTTGCGGGAGGTTTTAATTTTCTGCCTCAATATGAAGCTTTCTGCGACTGAGCTTACAAAATGCTGGGTAAGACCCCATTAGGCACCTACTAGTGAAAAACGTGTAGAGAATGGTTTCAAAGATTCAAAAATGATGATTTTGATGACGACGATAGGCATAGGGGTGCAAGAGAGAAGCTTGTCGAAGGTACTGAGACCGACTGAAACTATCACAGGTGGTCGTTAACGAAAGTAATTGATGCGTTTGAAGCGAGCACTAAAAAGACAAACAGCCACAGTACAGCGATAGACATGTAAAGGTGATTTTTTAGCATGACAGTGCTCGGTCACATGTCTGTAAACCTCTCAAAACGTTGGAAACGTTGCAATGGACATCCTACCACAACCGCCGCATTATCCAGTCATTGCTCCCTCCAGTTATCTTTTTTGATAAATGGAACACAGCCTGGCTGACAAGCATCACCACTCACACGAGCAAGTTAAAAACTGGATCGATTCATAGATCTTATCAAAAGACCCAAGTTACACCGTCTTGGGATTCCTGTGCTGCTCTTATGATGAGACAAAGTAGTGGCCAAGATTGCCAGTACCTTGCATCGTAAATATTTTGTAAGTTTTCCACAATATAGCCTCGAACGTCAAATAAACACAGCGGAAGGAAAGTTGCAGACCTGATACGCCATGGAAGATCTGAAAGTAAGTAACATAAAAACGGAAATAGAGAAAATAAATTTATTCAGAAAATATATGTTATACTTAGATAGGCACCAAAAACCAATAGAATGGGAGCAAAATGTTCATGAAAACGAACGGGACAACCCATAGAGGAGATGAGAGAATACAGAAAAAATCAGCAAAGAAAATGAGACGCACTTATACGGGAGTAGTAGTCTTTTTGGTCAATACAAAATTGAAAATACGCACAAAGATCATCAATTGATTGCTTCAGTAAGATCAGACTGTGTAAAGAAAGTGTAGTCCGCCGGATGTGCAGTCAGTACAGCTCACACTTAGATGTAGAAACGTGCATAAAACCTTTCAGTTTGTAAATTAACTGTAAACGTTGTTTAGCGCTACCATATGACACACAGCGTTCTTGCTACTTCGCTGTATGGTATATTTTACAAACATTACAGTCCACCGAGAGATGGTGACACAACCATTTAAATGTATAGTGCTATTTAAAGTAGAAATCTTCTTGACTATTATAATCAGTCTAAGCACTTTATATATTGTCCATGGCCGATTAAGTTTTTTTATACTGAAAATAATATTAAATGGTTCAAATGGCTCTGAGCACTATGGGACTTAACATCTGAGGTCATCAGCCCCTAGACTTAGAACTACGTAAACCTGACTAACCTAAGGACATCACACACATCCATGCCCGTGGTAGGATTCGAACCTGCGACCGTAGCAGCAGCGCGGTTCCGGACTGAAGCGCCTAGAACCGCTCGGCGACAACGGCTTGCAATAATATTGCAAAATAATCTTTATTTTTGCATAAACTCCTTCATAATCGAGTACAGATCACGGATCCTTACAAATATTTTTGTGAATTACGGAATGACGCTGTAATCAACGTCGGCCTGAAAATACATGGATTTTAGCGAAAGCTAACTCAGTTGAGGGAACTTGTCCTTCATTTCGAATACTGAAGGAACAGGTTGACGTCGAAATGCGACGAAGTTTAGAATCTGTGCAAGCCAACAGCAGTGGGTCACATACGGGATGACATTTATTTCTACGAGCGAAGCGTGTGATGAATATTGGACGTCGTCGGTAGAAGCGAGGAAAAGAAGTCGCGCGTAATGTATTCCGGCAGAGCGGAACGGTAATGGGCGGTAACAGAATAATTCATGTCGGCCGACCATTGGGGCGACGTCCCTGTTGCTGAGATATCTGCTTCCGCCCTGCGGGAAAGGGGCGGCCAAGTCGCAGAACGCAATAAACATGCCTCGCGAAACTCGGGCGCGCCGCATTCTCATGTAAGGAAGACGTATCCGCAGAGTTACGGCCAGTTAGCAGCGACTCGTTCGCCAGTCCGGAAGGGGTCGCGCGCTTTCGACCGTTCGTCACCGGGCAGGTAGGTACGCAGCGAGCCGAAAGCAGAGTGACGCACCGCCTTCGCTGGCGCCACCGACGTTCGCTTGTTTGCGGAGGAGGGAACGGAACAGCCGGACGTCGTCAGTGCCGTCGATACGGGGGCGTCGTTGTCGCCAGTGGCTCTCGTGTAGACCCCGTGATTTCATTTTCGTTGACGACGACGAATACGATCGGCGACGGTGGGAAGTTGTTTGTTTCGGGTCCGCTGTTCTTTACGATGTGGCTTGTCATAACGGGATCGCCTCATCACTGGTGCTCACTGTCGCTCTATAGTTCTACAGAATTGGCCCTTATGAAAAATATCATTTCAAGAATCAGTCAAAGTATGTTTGTCGCGCTGGGATTCGTTTTATAGGAGGGGGAGTTGGAAAATAAGCTTCCACTGTCGACTGTGGGCCGGCCGGAGTGGCCGAATGGTAGTAGGCGCTTGAGTCTGAAACGTTAGACCGCTATGGACGCAGCTTCGAATCCTGCCTCGGATGTGTGTGATGTCCTTAGGGTTAAGTAGTTCTAAGTTCAAGAGAACTGATGACCTCAGATGTTAAGTCCCAAAGCGCTCAGAGCCATTTGAACCATTTCTGTCGACTGTGGGTAGAGTTGTGTGATATGGGCGAAAGACGGCACGGCAGGTAAACGCGCACGTGCAAGACTCCGATACACCATTGGGTGGAGGTCGACCGCGATCAAGCAGATGGCGCTGTCGTAGTGCCTTCCCTGGAAGGCTTTTTCAGCTTATAAATCGGTATGACAAATGTCTCAATGTACTTGGAAATTATGTAGAAAAGTAAAGATATGTCTTATCTTTAATGTCTCGTTCTCTTTTGTTTTCCTTTCAGACACAACTCTGACTACAGTCGACAGGGGAAACTTATTTTCCAACTACCCCTCGTACATTATTCTTTGGTTTCTTTCAGACGCATTTACTGTACATTTAATAGAAAATCAGAAGCAGGAAGATATATTTCATTCATTTTTCTCCAATATTTATTCCTCAACTTTTATCGCCCGACGTTTTCTTAACAAGTGGTTGAAACCGCATCTTCTTCTACATCATAACACTTCTGATGTCACAGACATAATCAATCACTTAAAACACTAAACAAAGTAACCAAAGACTACTGGGTGGTACCACATTTTTTTAACATACTTACTGGGCAGATAACGAAGATATTTTAATATTACGTAACAACTCAAGACATCGAAGAGCAATATTATTTTGTGGCATTTGAATTGCGGTCAGTAAGTGCAAACTGGAATGGTTGTAGTCATTCATGGAGTAGGTTGGCTTGCTTGCATGTATCCTTGAGAAGTACGTCGCTAAGCCTTTTGTTGGACATTTTGTGTTGCCAAACAGGTAACGTTAAACTTTTGCATGCATTGGTACTTGAAAAAACAGTTCCATTCGTTCAGTAACATTTTTAAGCAAATAGTATGACATGCCAACGGGCTTAGGCCCTCAAAATACAGTTTAAAAAGTTCCAATATTTTCAAACGAATCCTAAGAAGGAACAACGAACTTTGACACTTAAAACAATTAAGAATTTAAACAGTCTCCAATGTTTCCTCGGAGTGCAACATGGAAAGCTTTTGACACCGTTCCTCATAAGCGACTTCTAATCAAGCTGCGGAGCTATGGGGTATCGTCTCAGTTGTGCGACTGGATTCGTGATTTCCTGTCAGGAAGGTCGCAGTTCGTAGTAATAGACGGCAAATCATCGAGTAAAACTGAAGTGATATCAGGTGTTCCCCAGGGAAGCGTCCTGGGACCTCTACTTTTCCTGATCTATATAAATGATCTGGGTGACAATCTGAGCAGTTCTCTTAGACTGTTCGCAGATAATGCTGTAATTTACCGTCTAGTAAGGTCATCCGAAGACCAGTATCAGTTGCAAAGCGATTTAGAAAAGATTGCTGTATGGTGTGTCAGGTGGCAGTTGACGCTAAATAACGAAAAGTGTGAGATGATCTACATGAGTTCCAAAAGAAATCCGTTGGAATTCGATTACTCGATAAATAGTTCAAGTCTCAAGGCTGTCAATTCAACTAAGTACCTGGGTGTTAAAATTACGAACAACTTCAGTTGGAAGGACCACATAGATAATATTGTCGGGAAGGCGAGCCAAAGGTTGCGTTTCATTGGCAGGACACTTAGAAGATGCAACAAGTCCACTAAAGAGACAGCTTACACTACACTCGTTCGTCCTCTGTTAGAATATTGCTGCGCGGTGTGGGATCCTTGCGAGGTGGGATTGACGGAGGACATCGAAAGGGTGCAAAAAACGGCAGCTCGTTTTGTATTATCACGTTATAGGGCAGATATGATACACGAGTTGGGATGGAAGTCATTACAGCATAGACGTTTTTCGTCGCGGCGAGACCTTTTTACGAAATTTCAGTCACCAACTTTCTCTTTCCAAATGCGAAAATATTTTGTTGAGCCCAACCTACATAGGTAGGAATGATAATCAAAATAAAATAAAAGAAATCAGAGCTCGAACAGAAAGGTTTAGGTGTTCGTTTTTCCCGCTCGCTGTTCGGAAGTGGAATAGTAGAGAGATAGTATGATTGTGGTTCGATTAACCCTCTGCCAAGCACTTAAATGTGAATTGCAGAGTAGTCATGTAGATTAGATTGTAGATTAGATTGGTACCGTACGGCGTCTGTGTCTATGATGGCTGTCGATGTTGTATTCGAAATGTAGTGATCTCACCTAAAAGTCAATTAAAATGGCACTTCCATTAACAACCTACAACCAGGGATAACATGCGAATTAGTTCTATAAGTTATGATGATGCTCTATCTTAAGTAGTACCGGTATTTGGCATCGAATTCTAGGAAAAGTAGAACAACTGCGTGCCGACAAGATATTTATTGTAATAACAACATTCAAAGGAATTATACAAATGAACGAATATTGACATAGAACGTTAATTGCTATTCATTAATCTAAACCTGACATCGGCAAAACATGTACGACTTGAATAAAAATCGCGCCCCGTCTATTCGAAGGCAACACTAAATGTTGATACTAATTTAATAACATCCAAGTTACGAAAGCCCCCACCTTGACTGGCGCTCACAGTAACAAGCTCTGTGATCTAATCAGTGGAACTCAACACCGTTACTGTTACACAGTCCCTTCCTGCCCAGCCGTGGTGCGTATATCCCCGAATTCAGTGCTAGGAAGGACAATTCCGCTGCGCCGGTCTGCGCAACGCTGCCGACAGTCTTCCAGACGAAGAGTGCTCCGCAGCTGTAAATTCTGACTACACACAGGACGTCAATTGGTGTCAGCAAACTCCTAGGGTCTGAACTGCTTCATTACAATGGCGCACAGGAATCAAGAGTTTTGCTTGCCCATAACCATTTCAGACAAAAATAAGTAAAATTATTTTTTAAACTTTTTTTTGTTTTATTAGTATATAACTCATACAATACTATGGAAAAATGTGGTAAAAAATTTCGTGTAGTATTTCAGCAGGTACAGGGTGGTTTCAGACGAGACCACCACCATAAACTTCATTACTTTCCGTGACGCCGGCCGCGGTGGTCTCGCGGTTCTAGGCGCGCAGTCTGGAACCGTGCGACTGCTACTATCGCAGGTTCGAATCCTGCCTCGGGCATGGATGTGTGTGATGTCCTTAGGTTAGTTAGGTTTAGGTAGTTCTAAGTTCTAGGGGACTGATGACCACAGCAGTTGAGTCCCATAGTGCTCAGAACCATTTGAACTTTCCGTGACAGGGCACAAAACTGTTCGTTTCTGCTGATAAACAGAAAGCAACTTGGCAGGAAGAACATGTCCATCTGCTTTTATGTGGATTGATTTTTGTGCTGCAGCGTACACATCGCCTCGATATGCCATGTACTGGCAGATATTTTAATTCTGTTGGGTGTTTTTCCAATGGAACAACAGTCTTACACTTTTTGGCGCGTGGTTCAGATGATGCGCTTGGGCGACCAGGACTGTCTGAAGAACTGGATCCTACAAGGCCAGCTACAACACACCGCCGAAATTCCTTTAGCTTTTTCTTTTCATTCTGCTTGGTTAGTCAAAACAATATAAATGCATTTACAACAGAAATATCAATGATACACCAAAACATCCTGAGCCACCAGCATCTAGATTTTCTGTCAATTGCATAGAAACTACTCCTCATGTCCGCTTTATCTACACATCCCATGTCAGAATTATAAGATTTCACTATCTGTGGGTAAGGTATTTTGTAATTGTGCCATCCTTTTCTTTCCTACCGACTTCTTTCAAAGTTACAGGTGAGTCAATTGTTGATAGTAACGTGAAAAAACGTTTATCTTTCCATTTCATGCACGCAATCCCATCAGAACTAACTGACCAGTCACTTTCTGCTCTTAGCAAATCTTTGTCCGGTTTCAGAGGAGGAAGTCCTTTTCTGTAGGCTCTAATGGTACCACAGGCTAGGATACCATCAATTTTTAGTGTCAGGAAAGGTGAAACACTAGTAAAAAAATTTTTAAAATATATGTCATATCATTTGCCTTCTAAGACTTTACACAAACCTCTTACAATCGTCTCTCCAAATCATTTCTCCACTGCACCATCCGATTTACCGGTATATACCTCAAAATCGCAGATATATCCCATTTTGTCAGCTCTGACCCGTATTTTGTACCTCATCTTGATGGGCGTTTGAGGCATATACTGTTTGAATGATATTCGCCCTTTGAATTTCACCATGCATTCGTCAACAGATTGCTATTTAGTTAGAGCGTAACATTCTTTGAACCTTGTCAGTAATTGATTTATTAGTGGTCGAATTTTATACAATTTGTCGTAACATTTATTCCCCTTTTGTGGCATAAGGGAACTATCATTTACATGTATCTGAGATAAAATCAGCTGAATCTTTTCAATGACATAAGTGAAGGAATGTACTGATCATCTTGTGTGATGACCATCATTCACGATATGCGCAAGGTTGTTTGATACCAATTAGAATATTTATAGCCAAATACGCTTGAGTTCATCTTGTTCAGGAGGCCTACCATTCTTACCATTCCGAGTCGCATAATGATTAATCTGGAATACTATGAGTTACAGCATATTGTCCTCAAATAGATATAAAAAGAAATCAACTGGCAGCATACCTTCACCTCCAGTTTTCAGTTTTCCTTTCACACCAACTTCCTCTAAACAATCGATGAATGCATCGTACTGTCATCCCTTGACTATGTAAAATTCACAGACCTTATTAGTGTCACATAATTAATCACTGTCATTTTCAGAACGATTAACACTTTCACTTCCAGAAGCAACATTAGATATCACGGGTCTTGGCACTTGTGAATCAAGATCACTGTCTTCAGCCAAAATATCACTTTCATTATCACTGGTACTGTCAATCCCAGAGTCCACATCAGAAGGAATTTCTTCTAAAAGACACGCCAGGACTTCCTCATCCTTTAATTTGCGAGAAAACATTTCGTGAAACTGAAATTAAAAAAAAGAAAAAAGAAAGATAAGCTTCTAATACTACCCCTGCAGCCGCAGTGGTTTCATCCACCAGAGTAAATACGGAAAAAGTACATGATTTTCATTATTGTTGAAATATATATAGCATGTACTTATATAAGAAAGTACTATGAATTTGTTTCATATGTGAAACTTACTTTTCGAAGACAAATTCAATCACAAATCCAGAAAAAGAGAACCAGCACACCACAAACAATAATGGCACTTATACTTGAATCGCTAACTGCAACCACGTGAGAAATATTGACGTAGTTCAAATTTTCATCGCTAGATGGCAGCACCATCTACGTCCAGAAGCGTGGTTACGAATGTAGCCACCGTGCTCTTTCCACAAAATCAGAATATCATGGGTGGCTTCAAGTGAAACCACATCGTCACAAAGGGATAAGCCAGGAATAGGAGACTTGCCAGTGTGCGGTGCCAAAGAAGCACTTCGTAATGTCTGAGTCTCTATAAAGAAGAGATTCGTTTCTCTGATTACAGAGAAACGAATGTTCCAGTTTTCAACGCCAAAATTAACTCTTTATCAAATCTAGTAGTGAGACTTCACTGAAGCCTCACCAGCTGTATCTCGCAATCCTACGCAGATGTGTGTCCTCGTTAGCGTGAACTCTCTGTGCAGCGATTCACCTCGCCTGTTACAAATTGAATGCCTCCCACTCTACGATTCATGAGGCTGTCAGCGAACCACCTTCAGCTCATATTCAGTTCAGCATAAACTTTTAGAACAAATTGCAGCTCCTCCTCTGACTACAAAAGTTCAGACAACCAGATTCGTTTTACTGCCTTGTGGTGGGAATTCGCCTTGCCGTCTGGCGTGGGAACTTCTGTGACCGTTAGCTCGCATTTGCGGCAGGCATATCTCGCACGTACATCCGTGCTATAAGGACTGGTGGCGGCACTTGCAAGCTGCTACCTCTACGATCTTAAGCTTTCAGCATCGCCTTAGCCCTGTCTCTTTCTTAATAATGGCACGGCCGACGCGTCGAACTTCCCTGGTTTCTCGATGGGGCGGCAGTTCTAGACAGTAAACGCCTTTGTCGGCCCATTCTTTTCAGAGCCCTGCCTCCAGCCATCGGCCGGTAACGCTTTCGAAGACCGCGAACTCCCTCGTTCTCGTTGCTTTCACAGCCAGTGTGAAATTATCCTCAAAGCATGGAACTCCACAGAAATGTAAGTATGAGGCTACCCAGTAGCAACCAATAATTACGAACTGTCTTGTATTCGTCATCTGCAGCTGTTGAAAGGTACATTGTTAGGAAGAATTCCGAAAACAGCTGGTAAAATGGACTTTTGTGGCGTTCGCCCACGTTTAATTTCGAGTAATTCCGGCGGATTTGGAATCTCCCTGGTCGCAAGAGCGCATGGATCGTTACTGTCGCCGGTAGACGGTAGGTCAGAGGAAAAGGTACACTACTGATCATTAAAATTGCTACACTACGAATATGACGCGGTACAGACGCGAAATTTAACTGAGAGGAAGAAGATGCTGTGATATGCAAATGATTAGCTTTTCAGAGCATTCACACAAGGTTGGCGCCGGTGGCGACACCTACAACGTGCTGACACGAGGAAAGATTCCAACCGATTTCTCATACACAAACAGCAGTTGACCGGTGTTGTCTGGTGAAACGTTGTTGTGATGCCTCGTTTAAGGACGAGAAATACGTACCATCACGTTTCAGACTTTGATAAAGGTCGGATTGTAGCCTATCGCGATTGCGGTTTATGGTATTGCGACATTGCTGCCCGCATTCGTCGAGATCCAATGACTGTTAGCAGAATATGGAATCGGTGGGTTCAGGAGGGTAATACGGAACGCCGTGCTGGATCCCGACGGCCTTGTATCACCAGTAGTTGAGATGACAGGCATCTTATCCGTTTGGTTGTAAGGGATGGTGCAGCCACGTCTCGATACCTGAGTCAACGAGTCAAGAGATGGGGACGTTCGTAAGACAAAAACCATTTCCACAAACAGTTCGACGACGTTTGCAGCAGCATGGACTATCAGCTCGCAGACCATGGCTGCGTTTACCCTTGACTCTGCATCACAGACAGGAGCGACTGCGATGGTGTACTCAACTACGGACCTGGGTGCACGAATGGCAAAATGTCATTTTTTTCGGATTAATCGAGGTTCTGTTTACAGCTTCATGATGGTCGCATGCGTGTTTGGCGACATGGCAGTGAACGCACGTTGGAAGCGTGTATTCGTCATCGACATACTGGCGTATCACCCGGCGTAATGGTAAGGGGTGCTATGGGTTACACCCTTCATTAGATCCCTGCGAAACCCTACATTTCAGCAGGATAATTCACGACGGCATGTTTCAGGTCCTCTACGGGCCTTTCTGGATACAGAAAATGCTCGACTGCTGCACTGACCAGCACATTCTCCAGATCTCTCCCCAATTGAAAACGTCTGGTCAATGGTGGCCGAGCAACTGGCTAGTCACAACACGGCAGTCACTACTCTAGATGAACTGTAGTATCGTGTTGAAGCTGCATTGCCAGCTGTATCTGTACATATCAATCATCCTCTGACTTGATGCCCAGGCGTGTCAAGGCCCTTATTACGGCCAGAGGTGGTTGTTCAGGGTACTGATTTCTCAGGATGATGCACCCAAATTGCTTGAAAATGTAATTAAATGTCAATTCTAATATAATATATTTGTCCAATGAATACCCCTTTATCATCTGCATTTCTGCTTGGTGTAGCAATTTTAATGACCAGTAGAGCAGTTACGGGAAAGGAGAGAGTGACAATGGCGTCGAGGACCGCAAATGAGGCGGCGTGTTGACGCGACCAAGCGTCTGACGTGGGACGTTGGCAAGAGTGATGCCTTTGCTCACTGCAGCTTTTGGCGGGGCCGAGTGTTGGTCGCAGCCCTGAACATTGCTCATTAAAGACTATTTCGGCGGGACGCGTAGTATTCGGCGTGTCCTCTGCTACTGCAGTTGCAAGCAGTTTGTGTCCATTGTGGTACCGGCTTGGAGTCCGGTCTGATCTTTGTAAGTACTGGACGCGGTGGCGTCTGCTTGATGATACCCGTGCGTTTCCGACTACAAGTTATCTCCGTTAAAGCCTTCTCTCGGCGCCCTATAAGTAAGCGTTTGTCGATGGGTGTTGGATTTTACGAGAAATTACAATGAGCATCCGATTAGTGTACACGTCACTTTGTGTCGCGTGGTGGCTATTTTGACTCCTTATCCGCGTTGCCCGTTGTTAAATAAATTAATCGGTTATTTGTGGAGGTTTTGCCTGGTACTACTTGAGTTCAGTTTTGCCAATGTGTGTGGACCTGTGGCTTTCACTATGCCAAACTGATTTTAGGATCTAAGGGTACAGAATGCAGATGTAACCCCTCTTATTTACGAATTGTACTTTAAAGTCAGTGTAAGTTGTTTAATCTAGCTACCTTATTTCTGTTGCAAGTATACAGTTATCTGTTGGCTAGTATCGCGAGCTCGAGCAGTTTACTAAATTGTTGGCATCTACAAAATAATAATAATAATAAAAGGCTAAGGAAAAATTTTGCCACAGTAGTCAAGTCAAAGTTTTCTGCATAACATTCGTACTTTCCTGCATTTGTAGTATGATTAGAAGATAGGTGTTTCTATCTCTTGTTAACTCCAGTTAAAGATCGCTGAGTACCATAATTAAAATTTTAATGAAGGTTTCTAGTACTGTGGTAGCGACAACCGCCGTCCTATGCGAGTAGAGAAAGAAGAATTGCTGCTACTGGCGTAGCATCTGTCACCGTTTCTATCATCTCAAATTTGAACCACATTTGTCAGTCATTTTGGCTACTTAGAAAGAAATGGCGTTTTGATAATTACTATCAATATCCGATGGTTGATATTTGTGACATATTCATATGATCACTTCTTTTGCTGTTTGTAATGTGAATGTATGTTTACTTCATTCAATATCTTTACTAAAAGGAAGTGATTTTATTCTGTTGCCGTTTTGAGGTGTTTGTTATCAGTTGTGTTATTGAAATTCATTCTTTTCAGTTCTGGAGGCAACTTGTTAATGTTATTCTTGGATTTTTTGCTTTTTAAAAATTAATTCATTAATGTTTTTAAAAACGTCAATAAATTCTTTATGGCTCAGTACCTTTCCACTGAACACAAGCCCTCTACCGCATTTCAATTTCAATAGGAAACAACCGGTTTCGCGGCCCAAAGCCTACATGGTAAAAAGCAAAGTAAAGTGTCACCATATTTTTTGGATATTAAAATTAATAAAGTAAGTCTAACGTAACTCACAATGTTGGAAGATCATAGCCATACCCATCGCTCCTAATATACTAATCAGGGAATATTGTCAATACTATGGGGAACCAAACATAACGAAGAGGTGCTCAACTGATTTGGGACAAATTGCGCATAGGTGAAGCTTGCCGTCAAATAGACATGTTTTAAAATTTGCCTGCATCCAAAAAGCAAAAAAAAAAAAAAAATTGTAGTGAGAGGACGCTAAAAGCTTTTAAAGGGGCCTAGTTGGCGACAAAATATTATCACTACTAACTATATTAGTCGCGGTACTATGCAAATTAGTATGTGGAATTATCAAGTGGTGATGTCTCATAGGTGTGAAGACCGGCTAACCCAATGTTGGGCAAAGTAAAACCGGCCCAAATGAACGACAAGGGAGACTAACTGGCTGGCGGAACGGAAGCTATCCATGTGGACAGTGTGACGTCATATAATCATGACTAGGAGCGCTGGGTCGCTATCTCTACAAGCGAGAATAATACAGAATTTTGTTATGTACTAATACCTAATTGTATAATCAAATCTAGCCAGAATGCTATGGTGCTTTAATACTAATTGTTTAGCCAACGTGAACAGTGCATTTTCTTTTCTATATCTAAAAAATTCTACATCCTCTGATAACTTCAAAATATGTTTTCTTTTTCTTTTTCGGGAAGTGTTTTTAAATTTTCTGGAGTACTTGTGATGTTGTGCCCCTCTTTGGGAACGTGCGCTGTTGATAGAGATAAGGGATTTAAGGGATTATTTAAATTAAGATTACTGAAAACTTACTCGAAATGATATACATATTTCTTAGGGCTATCACTCCACGTAAACGCAGTAGACAACCGCTTCGTTATATTCCTTTACCAAAGCTTTTACCTTATGCCTGAGTTTTCTACCTAGATCCAAAAAAGTAAAACATTCTGGAATAATGTTTCTAGGTCTCATACGTCTGCCAAGATTTTTTCGGGTTCTGCATTCAGATAAGGTATTCTACAAAAAAAAAAAAAAAAAAAAAATAGAGCTTTCCTTTGTCTTCTCGGCTGGTCGGCTCATAAAATCTGCCTCTAGTCCGCTAAGTGAAGAAAATTTTCTTTATCAATATAATTCTATTAATTGCATTAACAAATTCAGGATCGTTGCCGTTTTGATACGCTACTTAGTGTATAATCTCATATTTGGCCATCTGAGCTTCACTAGTAAAGGGCACTTCATGTCTACGGTTTAACATGGCTGGGAAAGCTGAGGATTTATGTTTCATTGGGTGACATGACTGCCTGTATACAACAACATACGTCGTGATTGACTTTCGGTAAATGTCGAAACCTGTATTTCCATTTCTTACGGTCTCTTGGAGGTGCAAAAACGGTGACATATCCTCGCACTGCCCAGTAAAGTGTATCTATTGCATCAAACTTTTTATATCCCGGAGAAACTGGTCGCTTTCCACATTATTAGCATCATATAATATGAAACATCGTCAACATATCTATTCCCTAAAATTAATCTTTTAGGATGTTGAGGAGATTTTGTCATTAATTCTTCCTCAAAGTTTGTCACAAAGTATTTGCTACGCAGTTGGCAAGTGGTGAGCCCGTGGCTAAAAATCCTTGCGAATAAAAATCATTCCCGAATTTAAATATTATTAAAAGATGAAACAATTTTTTAAAATAAACCACTATCTTAGATGGTCTCTCCGAGAAGGTGCGTTAACAATCCGCACCTGAAAAATAGGAATATTAGCATAAATGTTATTGACATCACATATCACCATACGTGTGGTCGGTGGTATGAATACACGCTGCATGCTGATTAACAGCTCGATAAACCAACCTAAAAGTGCAATCCCATTCAAAGTAACCGTGACATATGAAACGTCAAAACTATTCACGTTTAGTGGAAAAATCTGGTCGCGTTACGTGTTACACAGTTCGGTTGTTTGAGGGAGGAGACCAAACAGCGAGCTCATCGGTCTTATCGGATTAGGGAAGGAAGTTGGCCGTGCCCTTTCGAAGGAACCATCCCGGCATTTGCCTGAAGCGATTTAGGGAAATCACGGAAAACCTAAATCAGGATGGCCGGACGCAGGACTGAACCATTGTCCTCC
Source organism: Schistocerca gregaria (assembly GCF_023897955.1). Taxonomy (NCBI): domain Eukaryota; kingdom Metazoa; phylum Arthropoda; class Insecta; order Orthoptera; family Acrididae; genus Schistocerca; species Schistocerca gregaria. The sequence continues at coordinate 145,799,062 of NC_064923.1, forward strand.
CGAACGCGAGTCCAGTGTGCTAGCCACTGCGCCACCTCGCTCGGAACGTGTTCCTAAACTTGTTTTTATAAAGGAACTCTACACATATGTTCCAGGCTGCCAATAAGAAAACTCTTTCTGGCATTAAGTAAAGAATTGGATTATGTACGTTGAACATCGAATTGCATTCAATTTTTTAAAATTTTGAAACTCAAAAACTTTAATTGTCACGGCATTTCATGTGGAGCTCAGAACTACTTTAACAATGTACGAATTGCTGCCATAATTTACTTTACACTATCTGATTAAGTTTTACCACTTTTAAAAATATATTGACCCAAACTCTTAGCAATTAATAACAATGGATAAAATGCGAATACACGGAGAATAGCAATATTAATGAATGCAGGGAAATGAATTTAATTCTGATGCTGCTTTTTATCGAGCTACGCAGACAATGGTTCAGTGGCATGCATTCGGGATAATGGAGCCTGGTCAGTCACTCCTGGCTGATGTATACATTCTCAGACAGCCACTTGTAGTGTCCGCCAGTGTGCCCACACCTCTTGCCAAATTCTTACCTTTACGCGTGCAATTACAATAGGCTTCGTTAATTAGACGGCGATGGCGAGAGCAATGCTACAGTTGGCAGCTACGATCCATTGGGCCAGTAACAGCATGCAACAATGTCATATGTATGTTCCCGTCAGTGGCGGTTACAAATGTGCCAGCCGTACTGCCTGTACGTCTCGAGGGTGGAAACAACACGTGACACCGACAAGCGCACGCTACCTTCAGTGACCAGACTATGTCCCGCTCTGTTCTCAAAAGCCAAAATAAGACCGCTTAAAACTATTCCAGAACGCGGAGCGCACCCTTTCTCTACGAGCAGCCATTGAAGACGATCCGTAGGGGAAATACGTACCTGGCACTGTGATGTCAACGTTCCATGACACACTTGTTAGGGGTTGTAGTTATCGACCGCGGTTCGTACTATAATCCATAAAAGATAAACGATACCGAATTGCGATCTTCATCTAGTCGCCTAAGGAGCGTATTGCGGGAGATTTGCAGTGTATTATTTCATTCTGTTTAAAAATTAAATGAAGTTCGGAGCTGTATTGCTCCTCTACTCGTCTCCTTTTACGTGTGAACTGCAGCTGGCCACGCCACTACAGGCTAGCTGCACCATCTGAACAGTCAGTGCTGTCCGAGTTAAATGCGCCGGTAAAGCTGTTGCCCCGTATTATCGCTAAGTCGATGTGCATGTAAAGCAGAGCACAAAACGTACTCTTAATATCGTGCCTGACCGTACGCGAGACGGCACGTGAAACGTAAATCCAGTGAGGTTCCATCAAACGCGCAAGAATACATAATGCAATGTTTACATCAGGTTTATTCTTATGGTGAACGGATTGTAGTATCGCTGGATCCGCGAGTCGAGACCAGCGCCACTCCGCGGCTTGCCACAAGCCTCTAGCGGCCACTCTTGCTCGGGACGTCAAGTAGGGAAGTAGTAGAGGCCTTAGCTGATAGGAAGCAACCTCTAACAAGGTGATTTGTTAACGTATGGCCCATGTGATGCCTCTATAGCTCCCTGTTTGTAATTATACGAGGTGATTCAAAAAGAATACCACATCTTTAGGAATTTAAAACTCTGCAACGACAAAAGGCAGAGCTAAGCACTATATGTCGGCGAATTAAGAGAGCTATAAAGTTTCATTTAGTTGTAAATTTGTTCGCTTGAGGCACTGTTGATTAGGCGTAAGCGTCAGTTGATGCTAAGATGGCGACCGCTCAACAGAAAGCTTTTTGTGTTATTGAGTACGGCAGAAGTGAATCGACCACAGTTGTTCAGCGTGCATTTCGAACGAAGTATGGAGTTAAACCTCCTGAAAGGTGGTGTATTCAACGTTGGTATAAACAGTTTACAGAGAATGGGTGTTTGTGCAAAGGGAAAAGTTCTGGACGGCCGAGAACGAGTGATGAAAATGTAGCACGCATCCAGCAAGCATTTGTTCGCAGCCCAGGAAAATCGACTCGCAGAGCTAGCAGAGAGCTGCAAATTCCACAATCATCTGTATGGAGAGTCCTACGAAAAAGGTTAGTTATGAAACCTTATCGTCTGAAATTGGTTCAAGCACTGTCTGCAGCTGATAAGATTAAAAGAATCGATTTCTGTGATTTTATCCTTGCTCAGATGTAAACAGATGAATCTTTCGTTTCAAAGATTGTGTTTAGTGACGAAGCAACTTTCCACACTAACGGGAAAGTCAACCGTCACAATGTCAGTATATGGGGCACTGAGAATCCGCGGGAAATAACTCAGTATGAACGTGACTCGCCTAAGGTGAACGTTTTCTGTGCCATTTCAGCCAATAAAGTTTTTGGTCCCTTTTTCTTCGAAGGTCCTACTGTAACTGGACTACGGTATCTGGAGATGTTAGAGAATTGGCTGTTCCCTCAGCTCGAACAAGAAGCACAACAATTCATATTTCAGCAGGATGGAGCGCCACCACATTGGCACTTATCTCTCCGTAACTACCTGAATGTCAACTACCCGAGGCGATGGATCGGCCCGTGACAGAGCACTTCGTCACTGGCCTCCAAGAAGCCCTGATCTTACCCCTGCGATTTTTTCTTATGGGGGTATGTTAAGGATATGGTGTTTCGCCAACCTCTCCCAGCAACCATTGATAATTTGAAACGAGAAATAACAGCAGCTATCCCAACTGTTACGCCTGATATGCTACAGAGAGTGTGGAACGAGTTGGAGTATCGGGTTGATATTGCTCGAGTGTCTGGAGGGGGCCATATTGAACATCTCTGAACTCGTTTTTGAGTGAAAAAACCTTTTTAAATACTCTTTGTAATGATGTATAACAGAAGGTTATATTATGTTTCTTTAATTAAATACACATTTTTAAAGTTGTGGTATTCTTCTTGAATCACCCTGTATTCCTCCTGACTATTAAGACTCTTGTACCACCAGTTAAGTACAATACATTTTTTTTTACCAACGACTTCTAATTATTTTGGTCGTTGTAGACCCAAACCATGCAGCCAGCTCCTTATCGATTTCACTGACAAGCCTGCTGTATATGCAAAGAAGAGATTTGTATGTTTCTATTTAGCATTGACCACCAGTGATTCACATTGGCAACAATTCATTCGTCGTCATCATAACGAGCACAGTCATTATGTTATCATTAACTGCTTCTTCATAATAAGTAATTATACGCAAATATTTGAATTAAGTTAACGTTTATCACTGTGTTTTACGGGCTTCATGTCTGCTCTTTCGACTAATTGTTTTCCTTTTTGGCTACCCGACAAACAATGCCAGTGGAAGTAAAAAGAGAGAAGGGACTCAGACAGGGTTGTAGCCTATTACTCAGTATCTAAATTGAACGATCAGTAAATACATTCCCAGAAAAATGAAAACTTTAGGGTTTACCAAAAGCACTGTAATTCGGTCAGAGACGGTGAAAGACATGGAGACTAATTCAGAGTAGTGGATAGTGTGTGCAGAAGAGATTATAATACAATAAAAAGAAATAAAGGAACGGTAAAGGTGTGTAGATGAGTTAAATATGATGATGCTGTGTGACATTAATTAGGAAATGAAATACTAGAAGTCGTAGGTCACCCTTACTATTTCTGCAGCAAAATTAATGGTGAATGTAAAGAGCACATAAAATGCAGACTGACAACAGCGAGAAAAGTGACCTTGAAAAAGCGAAATCTACTGACACCGAATCTAAATTCAGATGTTAGGAAATCTTTTGTCGAGCTATTTTTCCAGCGTGCAGGCCTGTGCAGAAATAAAACATGAACAGTTTAGACAAGAGTAGAAGTTTTATATGTGTGGTATTACAGAAAATGCTAAAGATTATATGGGTATATCGAATAACAAAAACTCTTCCCCACACGATTTCATCGCGAGCTTATTTCAGTGGAGGTACGTTACTTGATGTCTGTTGTGAAAAACGTCTGCTTACATCTGACAGTTCATCGCATTTTGTCAGACGGAAATCGTGTCTTATGTAAATAGAGGAGAATTTATGATCAAATGGTTCAACATCTGTGGTCATCAGTCCCGTAGAACTTAGAACTACTTAAACCTAACTAACCTAAGGACATCACACACATCCATGCCAAAGGCAGAATGTCAACATATCTACACCAACAATTGTAAACACTGTTTATTTGTATGTCACCGCAGCCGGCCTCTGTCACCGAGCGGTTCCAAGCGCTTCAGTCCGGAACCGCGAGCGGCTGCTACGGCCGCAGGTTCGTATCCTGCCTCGGGCATGGATGTGTATAATGTCCTTTTGTTAGTTAGGTTTACGTAGTTGTAAATCTAGGGGACCGATGACCTCAGAGGTAAAGTCCCATAGTGCTTAGAGCCATTTGAGCCATTTTTGTTCACCGCACACGTTGGCTGTTCGTCTACTTTCTGACACTGGGCAATAAGAATCAAGTGAAAACGAGTGACAAAAGAGATTGGTTAAAAATTAATGCTGAGGAATTAATCAGTATGTACGACAGTAAAAGTGAACTAAGGAAAGTTACACGCAAAGGTAAGAAAGAGCGAAGAAATATAATACCTTAATGGAAATGGAGGATGAATTTAATGGTATAGTAGAAGAGACTGACAAAGAATTCACAACATAAAAAGTCAATTTGACGGTGAATTTAAAAACATCGCAAGACCAAATCCTGCCAGGGCACTGAAGAATGGCGTGTAACAAAATGTCCATACTACAATTTACTGTTGTTTCTGCAAGGAGGCTCACAATGTTACGCTGGATACCGCCGCCACTGATATGTGGTTTATTACGGTTACCGAAAAGTAGATGACCAGATCGAGGCTACACGTAATCCGTATGATGGAATCACCGCTGTGCACGGCTGTGAGGTCCAAGAAGACGATGAACAACGTATTAGCTGCTGCGCGCCTGTGGCACTGTGGTGCTTAATGAATGAAACGTATACTCTTGAAGCGACACCAAATCATGTTAAACCTAAGATTCAATTGTTTCCGGATGAGACATATCAACTGCATACCAGAACTAACACTGATGCTGTGGCTTCGCTGGCACGCTTGTTTCAAGACGGCACTAAGGACTTCTGCAAATACTTTCAAGAACGACATTTCAAAATCTTCTGTAACCCAAAATATAAGCAACATTTTGCCAGTTAGTTATGTCGTACTCTTCACGACCTTCCACGCAGTTGAATAATCACAGGATGGAGAAGTGAGAGTTACAAGATGGTGATAGAACAACGCACGATATAACTAGCTCAATATGAGAAGTTATCCCTGGAATGATTAAGCGATGGGAGAATTTTGCTATGAAAGTTTGCACTCTGCTGCGGTATGTGCTCCCTTCTTCTCTATCATAAGTTAGGAAGAACCGCCGGCTGTATTTGCTTCCAATCCAGCAAGCAATGCAGTACTTGTTACTGGTGGTATGGATTCCACCCGTTGATTTTATTTTGTATGTTCCTTACCCACACACTTTCATTCTTTTCTTTTGTTACACCATAGCTAATATTACGTTGTGTCAGTTCCATACACTCAGCTCGCAATTTGATTTACAAAGTGCACCCCGAAGTTTCTGTCTTTTTGATACCAAAAACCGCGTACGCAAATCAGCACCCCGTTATTTACGCGAGTGACATGGCCAGTGCTGGCCGGAGTGGCCGAGCGGCTCTAGGCGATTCAGTCTAGAACCGCGCGACCGGTACGGTCGCAGGTTCGAATCCTGCCTCGGGCATGGATGTGTTTATTGTCCTTAGTTTAGTTAGATTTAAGTAGTTCTAAGTTCTAGGGGACTGATGACCTCCGGTGTTAACTCCCATAGTGCTCACAGCCATTTTTTACATGGCCTGTGCGTAGACATCTAATGCAACATACCTCCACAATCCTACCAACGAGCTGTCGGATCCCTGATAAGCAGAATCAGTGATGTACAGAATATCGTTCCAAAGTCGGACAAGCAAGCTATTATGCATGCGTAATAGCTTCGTTGCCCGTCGTTGTGGAAAGAAATACATCACTGATTCAGCGTGCATATGTATATTGTCGATCGATCGGCATATATATGGTGGTCCATTGATCGTGACCGGGCAAAATTGCTCACCAAATAAGCGTCAAACGGAAAAACTACAAAGAACTAAACTTGCCTAGCTTGAAGGAGGGAACCAGATAGCGCTATGGTTCGCCCGCTAGATGGCACTGCCATAGGTCAAACGGATATCGACTGCGTTTTTTAAAATAGGTACCCCCCTTTTTTATTACATATTCGTGTAGTACGTAAAGAAGTAAGAATGTTTTAGTTGAACCACTTTTTTCTCTTTGTGATAAATGGCGCTGTAATAGTCACAAACATATGTCTCACAATTGGCAACAGTTCGCAACAGGTAGCTTTTTAACTTAAAATACAGAAGTAGGTAAGTTTGACCATTTTATTTCGGTTGTTCCAATGTGATACATGAACCTTTTTGAACTTATCATTTCTGAGAACGCATGCTGTTAAAGCGTCATTACCTGTAAATAACACATTAATGCAATAAATGCTCAAAATGATGTCCGCCAACCTCAGTGCATTTGGCAATATGTATAAAGACATTCCTCTCAACAGCGAGTAGTTCGCCTTCCGTAATGTTCGCACATGCATTGACAATGCGCTGACGCATGTTGTCAGTCGTTGTTGGTGGATCTCGATAGCAAATATCCTTCAAATTTCCCCACAGAAAGAAATCCGAGGACGTCAGATTAGGTGTTATGTGCGGTCCATGGTGTGGTGCTGCGACGACCAATACACCTGTCATGAAATATGCTATTCAATACCGCTTCAACCTCACGCGAGCTATGTGCCGGATATCCGTCATGTTGGAGGTACATCGCCATCCTGCCATGCAGTGAAACATCGTGTAGTAACATCGATAGAACATTACGTAGGAAATCAGCATACATTGCACCATTTAGATTGCCATCGATAAAATGGGCGCCAATTATCCTTCCTTCCATAACGCCGCACCATACATTAACCCGCCAAGGTCGCTGATGTTCCACTTGTCACAGCCATTGTGGATTTTCTGTTGCCCAATAGTGCGTATTATGCCGGTTTACGTTACCGCTCTTGGTGAATGACGCTTCATCGATAAATAGAATGTGTTCAAAAAAATCTGTCATAGTCCCGTAATTTCTCTTGTGCCCAGTGGCAGAACTGAACACGTCGCCATGCCATTCCTAGTGCATGGAAATGTGATACGTATGCAATCGATGTTAATGTAGCATTCCCAACACCCGATGTTTTTGAGATTCCCGATTCTCGCGCAATTTGTCTTCTAGTGATGTGCGGATTAGCCCCGATAGCAGCTAAAACACCTACTTGGGCATCATCATTTGTTGCAGGTCGTGGTTGACGTTTCACATGTGGCTGAACACTTCCTGATTCCTTCAATAACGTAACCATCCGGCGAACGGTCCGGACGATCCAGGATACGGAGCAGCATGCATAGCACACGCCCGTTGAGCATTTTGATCGCAATAGCCATACATCAACATGATATCGACCGTTTCGCAATTGGTAAACGGTCCAATTTAACACGGGTAATTATCACGAAGCAAATACTGTCCGCAATGGCGGAATGTTACGTGATACCACTTACTTATTCGTTTGTGACCATTACAGTGCCATCTATCACAAAGCGAAAAAAGTGATCCATCTAAAACATTCATATTTCTTAACGTACTACACGAATATGTAATTAAAAATGGGGGTTCCTATTTAAAAATACGCAGTTGATATCCGTTTGACCTATGGCAGCGCCTTCTAGCGGGCCAACCATAGCGCCATCTGGTTTCCCCCTTCAAGCTAGACGACTTTCGTTCTTTGTAGTTTTTTTCATTTAATGCTTATTTCGTGAGATATTTGGCCCGGACACTATCAATGGGCCACCCTGTATATATGTATATACACTCCTGGAAATTGAAATAAGAACACCGTGAATTCATTGTCCCAGGAAGGGGAAACTTTATTGACACATTCCTGGGGTCAGATACATCACATGATCACACTGACAGAAGCACAGGCACATAGACACAGGCAACAGAGCATGCACAATGTCGGCACTAGTACAGTGTATATCCACCTTTCGCAGCAATGCAGGCTGCTATTCTCCCATGGAGACGATCGTAGAGATGCTGGATGTAGTCCTGTGGAACGACTTGCCATGCCATTTCCACCTGGCGCCTCAGTTGGACCAGCGTTCGTGCTGGACGTGCAGACCGCGTGAGACGACGCTTCATCCAGTCCCAAACATGCTCAGTGGGGGACAGATCCGGAGATCTTGCTGGCCAGGGTATTTGACTTACACCTTCTAGAGCACGTTGGGTGGCACGGGATACATGCGGACGTGCATTGTCCTGTTGGAACAGCAAGTTCCCTTGACGGCCTAGGAATGGTAGAACGATGGGTTCGATGACGGTTTGGATGTACCATGCACTATTCAGTGTCCCCTCGACGATCACCAGAGGTGTACGGCCAGTGTAGGAGATCGCTCCCCACACCATGATGCCGGGTGTTGGCCCTGTGTGCCTCGGTCGTATGCAGTCCTGATTGTGGCGCTCACCTGCACGGCGCCAAACTTTCATACGACCATCATTGGCACCAAGGTAGAAGCGACTCTCATCGCTGAAGACTACACGTCTCAATTCGTCCCTCCATTCACGCCTGTCGCGACACCACTGGAGGCGGGCTGCACGATGTTGGGGCGTGAGCGGAAGACGGCCTAACGGTGTGCGGGACCGTAGCCCAGCTTCATGGAGACGGTTGCGAATGGTCCTCGCCGATACCCCAGGAGCAACAGTGTCCCTAATTTGCTGGGAAGTGGCGGTGCGGTCCCCTACGGCACTGCGTAGAATCCTACGGTCTTGGCGTGCATCCGTGCGTCGCTGCGGTCCGGTCCCAGGTCGACGGGCACGTGAGCCTTCCGCCGACCACTGGCGACAGCATCGATGTACTGTGGAGACCTCACGCCCCACGTGTTGAGCAATTCGGCGGTACGTCCACCCGGCCTCCCGCATGCCCACTATACGCCCTCGCTCAAAGTCCGTCAACTGCACATACGGTTCACGTCCACGCTGTCGCGGCATGCTACCAGTGTTAAAGACTGCGATGGAGCTCCGTATGCTACGGCAAACTGGCTGACACTGACGGCGGCGGTGCACAAATGCTGCGCAGCTAGCGCCATTCGACGGCCAACACCGCGGTTCCTGGTGTGTCCGCTGTGCCGTGCGTGTGATCATTGCTTGTACAGCCCTCTCGCAGTGTCAGGTAAAAGTATGGTGGGTCTGACACACCGGTGTCAATGTGTTCTTTTTTCCATTTCCAGGAGTGTATATGAGAGATATCCAAAATGTACATTACGTTTCGGAATTAAAAATAAATAAAGTATTGGAAATTTTTTTACTATATTCAAATGAAAGCCACACCTAAATACTACTTTTCTACATAGTTGCCATTTAAATTAAGGCATTTATCGTAGCGATGCACGAGCTTGGAAACTCTTTCGTCGTAAAATTCGGCAGCCTGCGCCTTCAACCACGTTGTTACCTCTTCTTGAAGCTGTGCGTCGTCATCAAAACGCTGCATAGCCAACCACTTCTTCAGTGTTGGGAATAAGTGGAAGTCGCTCGGTGTCAGGTCGGGACTGTTCGGCGGATGAGGAAACAACTACCACTTAAGAGACTCGAGAACTTCACGAGTGGCATTTGCCGTGTGGGCCCGGGCGTTGTCGTGAATCAGCAAGATCTTTGAGCCCAACTTTCCCCTGCGCTTGTTTTGTATTGCTCTTCTGAGGTTGTGCAGAGTTTGGCAATACCTTTGAGAATCTATTGCAGTGCCTCTTTCCAGGAAATCCACAAAAATCACACCTTTTCTGTCCCAAAAGACAGTCATTACGTGGGTGAAGGCGCAGGCGGCCGAATTTTACGACGAAGGAATTTCCAAGCTCGTCCATCGCTACGAGAAGTGCCTTAATTTAAATGGCAACTATGTAGAAAAGTAGTATTTAAGTGTGGCTTTCGTCTGTATATAATAAAAACAATTTGCAATACTTTACTTATTTTTAATTCCAAAACTTATTGTACTTTGTGGATAGCCCTCGTATATTGATCGACAGAATGGTATCACATAGAAAGGCCTTGACCCCAAAGTGTTCAACAGCAGTCGCCGTTTAATCTCACACAAAAAATGTATCTATCACAACCATTCAAAAAACAGTAGGTTAATTAAACAATTAATTGATTAATAGAAGGTTACTTTAAACCTTCAATTAATCAATAATTTGCTTTACATATCTCAAGAATATGTAATGAGACTTATATATATATATATATATATATATATATATATATATATATATATATATATATATATATATATAGTTCAATTTAACTATACAATAGATGCCCAAAAATTAGGAGCGTCCACTGTAGTTTGTGTAGCATTTACAAGATCTTCCATGGTGCACACAGTTCGAGGTAATAGGCATTATAACAGATGTAATGATGCCTGCACGGTAGCTCCAGAGTTACATTCGAGAGAGTTCACCGGTTCACCAGGAAGTCTCACCTCTGCTCTTCGCTCTTGTGACACAGGAACGCCACCGATTAAGTGATTTCCATGCGGGCCATTTCTCTGTGTAGCCTGGGGGAAGAGCTTATTGTGGAATCAGGCACTCCTCCAGATGCAGGCATCTGGCCTGCCATCACTTCTCCCAGTGGTGTGTCAGTGAGTGCTTCTGCGCTGCGAAGAAAGCTCTTTTTAGACAGACGTCACTGCTGTGCCGGTTGATGGCCATGTAGTGGGTGGACATTGATGTTAATGCCTTTTCCATTTGCTTTTGAGCTCCTGTATCCCGTCGGATGTCCGGAGGGGCTATGCCGGATAAGTAGTGCAGTTTTTCCACGGGTGTGGCTCTCCGAGAATCTGTGATGATAAATGTCTCATTTAGAGCAACATCAGCTTTCTTCGTATGTGTGGATCTGCACCATACTGGTCAAGCGTACTCAGCTGCAAGTAGCATAGGGCCAATGCGGGTGCCCGCACTGTTTTTGGCTGCGCTCCCCACGTTGTTCCTGTCAGCTTCCTAACAGCACTGTTCCTGGCAGCCACTGTTTGATTCTTTTCATGCATGTCCTCATTGTTGACCCCGAGTTATTTTGGTGTCTTGCAGTGTTCTAGAGATGTTTCTTCCCTTTCTATCTGTAGCGTACTGCTAGCTTATTTGTTTCTAAGGTGGAAGTCGCAGGTCTGGGTTTTAGATGGATTTCATTTCAGCTGATTGTCTCTATAATTAACACACAATTTTTTCAAAGAATCAGTGAGCTTCGGCTCCACAAATCTATATCATTGAGGTATGATTACACGGTTATCAGCGTGTATGAATCTTTGTGTTCCTTCTGGCAACAGCTGGTCATTAGTGTATTATATTACATAGTGTACTCTCTCCACATCCGGGCGTCCCCTGGGCGTTTAGGTATTACCTAGACGGCTAATTCACTCACACCACAAGCGGAAATGCAAGTTTTATCTATAATAATGCCCTAGAGGAAGTAGTCAACACAGACCAGATGCAAGACCATATAAAATGCATTAAGCTACTTCGTGGACCATGAAAAACGAATTAATTTTGAATTATTACATGACATATTAAAGGGCCAAAGACACTTTCCAACAGCAATGTTCAACAACTTACCTTTGCCAGTTGTTGAGTGGACTAGCTACAACAGGCACAATGCACAGATGGAGTTCCTCTGGAACGAAGTTTGTCGCCCGATATCTAGGTTTCCTTCTGGATCGCATATTTGCTCACTGGAAGGCGCGACCCTCTAATTTAACCATGCGTGACAGATTAACGGAAGCAAGATAGCTGCATAGAGGGGTAGGCAAAAATTCGAAAATTTTTGATCGTGGGCCTTCTAACTGGTTTGACGCGTCCCGCCACGAATTCTTGTCTTGTGTCAACCTCTTCATCTCAGAGTATCAGTTGCAGCCTACGTCCTCAATTATTGTCTGGATATATTCCAATCTCTGTCTTCCTCTACAGGTTTTGCGCTCTACAACTCTCTTTAGTACCACAGAAGTCATTCACTCACGTCTAAACAGATGTCCTACCATCCTCTCCCTTCTCCTTACCGGTGTTTCCACATACTCCTTTCCTCTCCGATTCTGCGCAGAACCTCCTCATTCCTTTCCTTATCAGTCCATCTAATTTTCAATATTCGCCTGTAGCAACAAATCTCAAATGCTTTCATTCTCTTCTGTTCCGGTTTTCCCACAGTCCTTGTTTCACTACCATACAATACTATAATCCAGACGTATGTTCTCAGAAAATTCTTCCTCAAATTAATGCCTATGTTTGATAGTAGTAGAATTCTCTTGGCCAGGAAGGTCTTTTTTACCATTGCTAGTCTGCTTTTGTTGTCCTACTTGCTCTGTCCATCATTGGTTATTTTACTGCCGAGATATAAAATTCCTTAACGTCATCTACTATGTGACCATCAATCTTGATGTTAAGTTTCTCGCTGGTCACATTTCTACTACTTCTCGTTACTTCCGTCTTTCTTCGATTTACTCTCAGTCCATATTCTGTACTCATTAAATTTTTGTTCCATTCTGAAGAACATGCAGTTCTTCTTTACTTTTACTCAGGATAGCAATGTCATCAGCGAATCGTATCATTCATAATCTTTCTTCATGAAACCTTCCTTTTATTTCCAACATTGCTTCTTCGAGGTACAGATTGAACAATAGGGGCGAATGACTGCATCCCTGTCGCATTTTTGATGCGAGCACTTCGTTCTTGATCGTCCACTCTTATAATTCCCTCTTGGCTCTTGTACATATTCTATGTATAATACATTACCCGTCTCTCACTATAGCTTACCCCTATTTTTCTCATAATTTGGAACATCTTACACCATTTTACATTGTCTTGATTCTTCTTTAGTCTTGCTTCCATTATCAACCGCAACTTCAGGATTGCCTCTCTCGTGCCGTTACCTTTTCTGGAGCCAAACTGTTTGTCATGTAGCACATCCTCAATTTTTCCTTTCCATTGTTCTTTATTTTATTCTTATCAGCAACTTGGATGCATGAGCTGTTAAACTGATCGCACGATGATTCTGGCACTTGTCAGCTCTCGCAGTCTTCGGAATTGTGTGGATGATTGTTGTTGTTGTTTTGGTGTTCAGTCCTGAAACTGGTTTGATGCAGCTCTCCATGCTACTCTATCCTGTGCAAGCTTCTTCATCTCCTAGTACCTACTGCAACCTACATCCTTCTGAATTTGCTTGGTGTATTCATCTTTTGTCTCCCTCTACGATTTTTACCCTCCACGCTGACCTCCAATGCTAAACTGGTGATCCCTTGATGCCTCAGAACATGTCCTACCAATCGATCCCTTCTAGTCAAGTTGTGCCACAAACTTCTCTTCTCCCCAATCCTATTCAGTACTTCCTCATTAGTTATGCGATGCGATCTACCCATCTAATCTTCACCATTCTTTTGTAGCACCACATTTCAATACCTTCTATTCTCTTCTTGTCCCAGCTATTTATCGTCAACGTTTCCCTTCCATACATGGCTACACTGCATACAAATACTTTCAGAAAACACTTTCTGACGCTTAAATCAATACTCGATGTTAACAAATTTCTCTTCTTCAGAAACGTTTCCTTGCCATTGCCAGTCTACATTTTATATCCTCTCTACTTCGACAATAATCAGTTATTTTGCTCCCCAAATAGCAAAACTCCTTTACTACTTTAAGTGTCTCATTTCCTAATCTAATACCCTCAGCATCACCCGACTTAATTCGACTACATTCCATTATACTCGTTTTGCTTTTGTTGATGTTCATCTTATACCTTCCTTTCAAGACGCGATCCATTCCGTTCAACTGCTCTTCCATGTCCTTTGCTGTCTCTGGCAGAATTACAATGTCATCAGCAAACCTCAAGGTTTTTATTTCTTCTCCCTGGATTTTAATACCTACTCCAAATTTTTCATTTGTTTCCTTCACTGCTTGCTCAGTATACAGACTGAATAACATCGGGGAGAGGCTACAACGCTGTCTCACTCCCTTCCCAACCACTGCTTCCCTTTCATGCCCTTCGACTCTTACAACTGTCATCTCGTTTCTGTACAAATTGTAAATAGACTTTCGCTCCCTGCATTTTACGCCTGCCACCTTCAGAAATTGGTAGAGAGTATTCCAGTCAACAATTTCAAAAGCTTTCTCTAAGTCTACAAATGATAGAAACGTAGGTTTGTCTGTTCTTAATCTAGCTTCTAAGATAAGCCGTAGGGTTAGTATTGCCTACGTGTTCCAACATTTCTATGGAATCCAAACTGATCTTCCTCGAGGTCGGCATCTACCAGTTTTTCCATTCGTCTGTAAAGAATTCGCGTTAGTATTTTGCAGCCGTGGCTTATTAAACTAATAGTTCGGTAATTTTCACATCTGTCAGCACCTGCTTTCTTTGGGATTGGAATTATTATATTCTTCTTGAAGTCTGAGGGTATTTCGCCTGTCTCATACATCTTCCTCACCAGATGGTAGAGTTTTGTCAGGACTGGCTCTCCCAAGGTCGTCAATTGTTCTAATGGAATGTTATCTACTCCTGGAACCTTGTTTCGACTCAGGTCTTTCAGTGCTGAGTCAATCTTTGCACGCAGTATCATATCTCCCATTTCATCTTCATCTACATCCTCTTCCATTTCCATAATATTGTCCTCAAATACATCGCACTTGTATAGACCATCTATGTACTCCTGCCACCTTTCTGCTTTCCCTTCTTTGCTTAGAACTGGGTTTCCATCTGCGCTCTTGTTATTCATACAAGTGGTTCTCTTTTCCCCAAAGGTCTCTTTAATTTTCCTGTAGGCAGTATCTATCTTACCCCTAGTGAGATAAGCCTCTACATCCTTACATTTGTCCTCTAGCCATCCCTGCTTAGCTATTTTGCACTTCCTGTCGATCTCATTTTTGAGACGTTTGTATTCCTTGTGGATGATACTTTTCCCAAAGTTAGATGGTAAGTCGCCAGAAATAGATACCAAATACCTACATGAATAATCGCTTTGTTGTCACTTCCCCCAATGATTATAGAAATTCTGATAGAATGTTATGTATCCCTTATGCCTTATTCGATGTTAAGTCCTTCAAAGCTCATACAAATTCTCATTCTAATACTGGATTCCATGTCTCTTCTAACTCGACTCCTGTTTCTTCTTCTACCACATCGGACAAATCTTAACCCTCTTATAGGCTTTCGTTGTATTCTTTCCACCTCTCCGATTTCTCCTCTTCATTTAACAGTGGTAACAGTGGAATTCCCGTTGAACTCTTAGTGTTACCACCCTTGCCTTTAATGTCACAGTAGGTTGTTTTTGCCATTCCTGTATGCTGAGACTGTCCTTCCGATAGATGTCTTTTTCGATTTCTTCTCATTTTTGTGCAACGATTTCATCTTAGTTTCCATGCACTGCCTGTTTATGTCATTCTTCAGTGGCAATTTGAATTTAAGGAGATGGGACCTGGATAAACTGAGTAAACCAGAGGTTGCACAGAGTTTCTGGGAGAGCATAAGGGAACAATTGACAAGAATGGGGGAAAGAAATACAGTAGAAGAAGAATGGGTAGCTTTGTGGGATGAAGTAGTGAAGGCATGAGAGGATCAAGTAGGTAAAAAGAGAAGGACTAGTAGCAATCCTTGAGTAACAGAAGAAATATTGAAATTAATTGATTAAAGGAGAAAATATAAAAATGCAGTAAATGAAGTAGGCAGAAAGGAACACAAGCGTCTCAAAACTTGCATGAATATAAAGAGCTCAGATAGAAACCCAATTCTAAGCAAAGAATGGAAAACAGAAAGGTGGCAGGAGTACATTGATGGTCTATACAAGTGCGATGTATTTGAGGACAATATTATGGAAATGGAAGAGGATGTAGATGAAGATGAAATGGGAAATATGATACTGCGTGCAAAGTTTGACTTAGCATTGAAAGACCTGAGTCGAAACAAGGTTCCAGGAGTAGACAACATTCGATTAGAACTACTGACAGCCTTGGGAGAGCCAGTCCTGACAAAACTCTACTATCTGGTGAGCAAAATGTATGAGACAAGCGAAATACCCTCAGACTTAAAGAAGAATATAATAATTCAAATCCCAAAGAAAGCAGGAGTTGACAGATGTGAAAATTACCGATCTATCAGTTTAATAAGTCACGGCTGCAAAATACTAAAGCGAACTCTTTACAAACGAATGGAAAAACTGATAGATGCCGACCTCGGGAAAGATCAGTTTGGATTCCGTAGAAATGATGGAACACGTAGGCAATACTGACCCTACGGCTTATCTTAGAAGCTATATTAAGAACAGGCAAACCTACGTTTCTATCATTTGTAGACTTAGAGAAAGCTTTAGAAATTGTTGACTGGAATACTCTCTACCAATTTCTGAAGGTGGCAGGCGTAAAATGCAGGGAGTGAAAGTCTATTTACCATTTGTACAGAAACGAGATCAGTTATAAGAGTCGAAGGGCATGAAAAGGAAGCAGTGGTTGGGAAGGGAGTGAGACAGGGATGTAGCCTATCCTCAATGTTATTCAATTTGTATATTGAGCAAGCAGTAAAGGAAACAAATGAAAAATTTGGAGTAGGTATTAAAATCCATGGAGGAGAAAGAAAAACTTTGAGGTTCGCCGATGACATTGTAATTCTGTCAGAGACAACAAAGTACATGGAAGAGCAGTTGAACGGAATGGATCGCGTCTTGAAAGGAGGGTATAAGCAAAACGAGGATAATGGAATGTAGTCGAATTAAGTCGGGTGATGCTGAGGGTATTAGATTAGGAAATGAGACACTTAAAATAGTAAAGGAGTTTTGCTATTTGGGGAGCAAAATAACTGATGAAGAAGGGAAATTTGTTAACTTCGATCATAGATTTCAGTGTCAGGGAGTCTTTCCTGAAAGTATTTGTGTTCAGTGTAGCCATGTATGAACGTGAAACATGGACGATAAATAATTTGGACAAGAAGAGAACAGGAGCTATTGAAACGTGGTGCCACAGAAGAATACTGAAGATTAGATGAGTAGGTCACATAACTAATGATGAGGTTTTGAATAGAATTGGGGAGAAGAAGAGTTAGTGGCACAACTCGACTTGAAGAAGGGATCGGTTAATAGTACGTGTTCTGAGGCACCAAGGGATCACCAATTTAGTATTGGAGGGCAGCGTGGAGGGTAAAAATCGTAGAGGGAGACCAAGAAATGAATACACTAAGCAGATTCAGAAGCATGTAGTTTGTAGTAAGTACTGGGAGATGAAGAAGCTTGCACAGGATAGAGTAGTATGGAGAGCTGCATCATACCAGTCTCATGACTGAAGACCACAACAACAACAACAACAACAACAGTGACTATTATTTCTGTATTCCTTATTTTCCTGTAACATTTTTGTACTTCCTCCTTGGATCGATGAACTGACGTATTTCTTCTGTTACCCATGGTTTCCTCGCAATTACCTTCTGTGTACATATGTTTTTCTTCCCAAATTCTGTGATGACCCTTTTTACAGATGTTCATTTCTCTTCAACTGTACTGCCTACTGAGCTGTTCATTATTGCTATGTCTGTAGCCTTGGAGAACTTTAAGCGTATCACGTCATTCCTTAGTTCATCCGTATCCCACTTCTTTCCATATTGATTCTTCCTAATTTCTTGAACTTCAGCCTACTCTTCATCATTACTATATTGTGATACGGGTCTATCTCTGATTCTGAGTACGCCTTAAAATCCAGTATGTGATTTCGGAATCGCTGTCTGACTATGATATAACTGAAGTCTCCCCTTTCCCAATGTAAACCTCCTTTTGTGATTCCCTAACAGTGTATTCGCTATTACTAGCTGAAATGTGTTACAGATCTCAATTACTCTTTCTCCTCTCTCATTCGTTGTTCCACACCCATATTCTCCTGTAACCTTTTCTTCTACTCCTTCCCTTCAAAACTGCATTAAAGTCCCCGTCTTGTATTACCCTTTCAGTATGCTCATATACTTTCTCTGTCTCTTCATCTTCAGCTAGCGACGCCGGCATGTGTACCTAAACTATCTTCGTCGATGTTGGTTTGCTTTCGATTCTGATGAGAACAACCCAATCAATTGAACTGCTTACAGTAATACACCTGCCCTACCTTCCTCTTCATAACGAATCCTGCTGCTGTTGATATTACCCCATGCTCGTCTGACCAGGATTCTTTGTCTTCTTTCCATTTCACTTCACTGACCCCTACTACTTCTAGGTTGAATCTTTGCACTTCCCTTTTCAGATTTTCAAGGTTGCCTACCGCATTCAAACTTCTGAAATTCCACGTCCCGACTCGTAGAACGTTATCCCTGCGTTGGTTATTGAATATTTTTCTCATGGTCAGCTCAAGCTTGAGAGTCTCCCGCCAGAGATCCGAATGGGGGACTATTCTGGAATCTTTTGCCAATGAAGAGACCATCATGACACTTTTTCAATTCCAGGCCATATGGATACACTTTATGTGTTTTTAATTCGGTGGTTAACATTATCCTTTACATCCTCATGCCTTCGATCATTGCTAATTTATCCGCCTTAGGGCCATTTTCCCATCCTTAGGACAAGAATGTGCCGTGAGCCTCTGTCCACTTCTTCCGCTCTCTTTGACAAGGCCGTTGGCAGAATGAGGGTGACTTTTTATAATGGAAGTCTTCGACCACCAATGCTGATTATTAATCAAAATTTTAGCAGTGACAGGATTCGAACCGTGCCCTCACATTTTTCTTTTCTTTTTTTCATTTTGTTCTATATTGTTCGTTGCGTTTGGTCTGAACGGACTTCACAAGACATCCGTTCAAGTTGATCGTCGATTCCTTGACTCAGTGTTTTTTTATTACAGAGAGCATGCAGCCCTCTGACGAATCGCCCCGAGTTACCATAACGGCAACCCCTAGAACACGGGTGTAGTCGTACTGCGCGACCACGGGCATACTGAGCTACGATATGAATATTAAATATTCTGTAGCAAAGCTTTTCACCAGGGCACTATGCTTGTGACTGACACAAATGTAAGCAGTCACATAAAATACCGTGACATTACTCCCTGAGACTCAATAACATGAAAAAAGCTTATAAACACGTTAAAGTGCAATAAATCTAGTAACTAGACAGGACAAGAAATTTACAAAAATTTTATTTATTTAACTTGTAATAAAATATTATCTAGGTAACAAATTTCCATCATCAAGACCTGCAATGTTGTGCAGTATGCTACACGTAAAATTCCAGAACTTAAAACAAGGCAATTTAGGCTTTAATAGCTTACAGTTTATCGCAGTTCCAGCGATGAGCCCACGAGTAGATAACAGATCATATAAACCGTCTAATGACGTAATTGTTGTTTAAACTTACCACCCCACTTGGGCAAAACTAGAACACACCAAGATTTCCCTGAATTTTAATTATAAAGAAGTGCATGTATTTCAATAATATCGCACGCATGCAATCTTAAACAATGTCAATTTACACATAGATGGATCGTAACAGGTGAAGCTGAGACGTTACTTTCGTTTTGCCCTAAGTTACAGTAGGACGTAATTCTGTTATCTATATCGAGATATAAGTTTTTCTTAGATTGCTAGCAGCTTCAATACTTCGCCGGGTGAAAGGATTATTGGACGCATTTGTTTATTTCTTTTCAACATTTCACAAAGACGTCAGGGATTATTGGACGCATTTGTTTATTTCTTTTCAACATTTCACAAATACGTCAGACGCCGCTTATTCCATCCTGTATGAATGTGCATGGGGATGAATGGAAGTCAAATGTAGCGGGAGCATTGACCAAAGGGAGCAGTTTAAGGGAATAGCAGTCATTGCCAACATTACAAGAATAACGGCAGCTAGGCCAGCGCAGCAAGCAAAGATGAAAACAGGCACGAGGGTAGGTATCAGAGTTGGTGCGGGGTTGAGGTGCGTCTCCCCACCACCGCGTCTGAATAGGAACGTTGGTCGGATTTTGGCGCGTGGAGAGCACTGTGCGGCCAGCCATGAGACGGACCGGACGCGGGAGCACAGCGGCTCGTAGATTTGGTGAGATAGAAATGAGGTAATTTGGCTAAAAATTCACTACAGGCTTTGCTCATAGCACGATTTCAACATATCTTCATCGGTACAGTTTTAATTTATTTGCAATAGTTTTCTCAGAAATGTGTTGTAAAATTTTGCTTTGTGGTAGTGAGCACGCAACAGGAACCATCAGTTCATGTAGCTATTTCCCGAGTATAAGCTTCACTTTTAGCTCAAATGAGTGCAAATTGCGTATCAGGTGGTAGATCTAGAAATTTCTGTCGCGAAATTTAATTACTTTGGTACTTTCTTTGTGACTTCAGTTCGCACTTCATCTTGGCGCCAATAGTACAAAGTCCGATAAAGTGGTCAATCTCGAGTTTCAGTATGCTTACAGTTGTTTTCAGTGACATATTTAACCGTTATCAGTGTGCTCCTGTGCTTTTACCTAAATACTTGATGAATTTGAGGTAGTTTCTTTGATCTTATATGATCGACCACGTGTTTGTGCCCTCAACGTAGCACATGCTTTACAACCTAATAGTCGTTGCTACAAAGCAACTTTCAGCATTCAAAGCAAATTAATCAATTCACCTAACAGCATTCGCTGATTAAACCATAGTAAATTCTAATTCTTTCTTACTTTCGCAGTGTTGGAAAGTGTATCCAGTGCATAACCAGTACCATGCATCTCCCTGATAACTGTGTTTCTGCTTGCATGAATTTTTGCTGATGCATGTTAAAAGTGATTTTGCATCCCTTAATATGAATGTTTGATTGAAAAGTAAGTGTACTTTTTAGCATTTTCCCTGTAGTTTATGTTCGACCACATGGCCAGTAGCAGGCATAGAACAATATGTACCCTCTCTTGGCATGCTAAAACTGAAGTTAACTGTGTTCATTGCATAGTGCTTTTAATTGAAACAGAGAGCTGCGTATAAATTATTGTAACATCTACTAAACTTTTAGTAACATTTTCCTCAGAATCTTTTCTTTGGTTGAGGTTTTCTACCTTCAGCAATGGTTGACCTTAAATTTCTATTGCGTAATTCACGCATGATGAAACGTGAGTTTTAAGGAGTGAATGACGATTATCCCGCTAAACACGGTCTGGCCCACTGATGTATTTATTGTGTTATGAGACCATGATGAAATTATTCGTGTAGTTTTTTCGTTTTGTCATTGTTCTACCCACGAGAGGTTTAACGTTCATTCAGACATAAGTTTTCTAACCGAAGAGATATTCTACTGTGTCGTTATCTAAAATATTTTAATCAGAGTAGAACATAAATGTATTAAATGAGAGTCAGCATTTAAATTAAGAAATATTCCCCCAGTTACCTGATACATGAAATGGATAGGATGTATCTTATTCAGTTCAATTAAACCTGGTAAGCCTTTTCAGTTCGATCTTCTAAATTTAATGAAAGATAGAAATAATCCGCAATTTGAATTTAGATAGGCTACCAGCTACTATAGTGACGGCTTTGAGTTCAACCACCCCATAACGTGTTATCTTAGAGAAGCTCTTACCAGTTTTCGTTGCGCACATTTCTAAAGTAATTAATTTGTTTACCAATTTAATCAAATAAGGGTCACAATATAGACACCATGTCATATGGGCCTGGCATATTATCAGCCAGGACGCAAAGTCGAGCATAATGCTCTAAGGTAACGCGAGCAGATGGTCACACACGTTCAATATAAACTAAAAATATATAATAAACGAGCATACAGCCAACGAGCAAATTGTCATTTAAAATACATGTTAGCAACACAAATGCAGAAGGAAGCAATTAGAATGCTTAGATGCAGAGTTCGGAACAGTAATACCTTCGCTTCCAGGAGACCGACTTCGTTCTCCACAAGTATACCTGACCCGCTAGCCTGATTGCCTCTGCACCAACTGACCCTCGCTTAGCTTCCCCCCCCCCCCCCTCCCCCCCCACCCCCCCCTCCCACACACAGAGTAGCAGCGATCCAAAAGTATGCAAGCAATGATGGATCGACTCGAAGCGAGCGACCACGTTGCAGCAGGTATGTCCGAAAGAACAGACCATACATATATAATATGCGCAATATCTTTGATGTCAGTAATTATATTTGTTTTTCCAAGAAGCACGTCCAGGACAAATTTTTCAAGGCCATAACTTTCCCAATCGACTCCATTATAAACAATTTGTTACATCTTGTCTGAGTCGGAATTCCAACGCTTGGCTGCGACTGCAGTCTTGCCTTAATTTGGTGATGCAGACAGGATTCTCTCTGGTAGGGAGTCTTCTATGTGCATCAGATAAATTCCAACTTTGTGGGGTTTCCATCGGCACTTCACCAGTAGGGTAATGAAGGGTTTGGTAAAGCCTGGCAAACAGATGGTGGTCTGTACGTCCTTAGGTGCGCACAGTGCAATCTCTCAGAGCACTGGACACCATGCAATTAGTCTACGACAAGTTTTAGTGCAGTATGCAGACGACAAACCCGCGCGGTTAGCCGTGCGCTCTAACGCACTGCTTTCAGGGCACGAATCCGTCCGGCGGAATAGTGTCGAGGTCCGGTGTGCCGGCCAGTCTGTGGATGGTTTTTAAGGCGGTTTTCCATCTGCTTCGGCGAATGCGGGCTGGTTCCCCTTGTTCCTCGTCAATTACACTATATCGGCGATTGCAAATAAATAAATAAATAAATAAATAAATAAATGTTTCAGAGCACTATGGGACTTAACTTCCAAGGTCATCAGTCCCCTATAACTTAGAAATACTTAAACCTAACTAACCTAAGGACATCATACACATTCGTGGCCGAGGCAGGATTCGAACCTGCGACCGTAGCGGTCGCACGGTTTCAGACTGTATCACCTAGAACCGCTCGGCCAATCCGGCCGGCTCGGCGATTGCAGCGCAAACACTTTCTCCACGTACACGTTCACCACGCAAATATTGGGATTACACTCGTCTGGTGTGAGACGTTCCCGGGGGTCTCCACGGTGGGCCGAAACGCACAATAACCCAGAGTTCAGTGTGGGGCGTTGGTGGGGTGAGTGGATTGCTGTAGCCTGTTTTGGGGTTGTGTACCACTCAGGGCTACGGTGGGGATGAAGCATCTCGTTTGTTTCTAGGTCTCTCGTTCGATACAATACAATACAATGAAGATGACACGGACCTCTCACTGGAGACAGTGAGAATGCTTTTGGTTGAATGTGAGATGGAGGAAAGCGGCGCACCTGTCGTTTGTAGACGACTAGGTACGCTGAGAGGAAATGAGAAAGGTGCATGCAACGGAATTACGTAAGTAAAACGTACCAATGATAGCTAGGAAAAGTCGATTTGGATAACGTAAGCTACACATGTAACTGAAAACTGCGGTGCAACACGGTTAGCTGGCTGTGTGACAATTTGGTTATTTCTTACTTGATGTACTTCAAAACATCGAGCAAAGGGTTCAGCTTTCCTCGTGCTCGTTGTTAGTTCCTTGAATTGCGAGTATTGTATCTTTACAATTCGATGCTGCAAGCAAAGGGGTGTTTACGACCAATTGAATTTTTACAATTACTACGGAGTGCATAGGATAATAAAAACCAGGGAGAGGAGAAAAATAAAGTGAGGGAACACTGCAACCATAAGGTGTCGTATAAGGTAGTTAGTGTGAAGTGTGATAAGGAACGACGGGAACGATGGGATAATGTGGTCAGCGGCCAAAAAGGATGTATTATGAATGGTCAGACGCCACCTGACCAGTAGGAGTCAGCAAGTGCAAGTGGATTTCATGATGAAGTGAGTGAGAGGACATAACTTGTAGAAACTGAAGAAAACAGAAGAGATAGTAGCATCAAAGAGAACGCAGTAGTTTTGCAGAATTTGGGTGCGACTGAAACCTCTGTAGTTTCTGACATGTAAATCCGTGTTAAGACCAATGCTATCACACTTGTGTTTACTCGATCGAGAGAACCCAGTATGCCTTCCCTCCAGCACAATGGTCAGAAAGACAAATGTGACATTGAAACAAACGATACAGCACATGGCACTAGAGGTACAAGGTAAAAGCTACAGGGAATTACCGAAGGAGATGGGAGCAGTGTTTGCGAATCAGAAGGCTGGTTGGTGGATAAAAGACTCCAGTTGAAAAAAATTACACACTTGCAGCAACAAATTCGTGAGGCAGAGAGTCTTGAAGCTGCATGGGGCAGATATATAGATAAATTACAGGAACGGTTACAGAAGTTAGGGGAGAGAATTAGTCAGATGTCCACTGAATTTGAATAACACTTATGTGAAGTTCTAGAGAAGCTGCGGGATCACAAGTAAAGAACTGACTGAGCATGTAGTCAGAAAAATATCTGAAATGAAGAGGACTGGGGTGAAGTTGTGTAATGCACAAAACGTCTTCCAAAAAATAGGCCGTTTGAGTATGAACTTTATATTTCCCGGTGACAATTACAGATATTCAGATATGAAGGGCAAATCCCAAAGAATGTAATGGTCCGCTTAATCGATCACTTACGCCGGTATAGCCTGTGGGGCAATGTTAGGATTTTGTGAATGACCATCCCGAGCCTAAACAGCAACGAAAATGAGATCGAGATTAATCTGTGAGTCATACGAAGAGTTTACAAGTGCCTCGCTGGCCGGTTATCGGGCCAGAGCGATAAAGGAGAGGGTCAAATAAGTAAGATATAATTTTGGAGAAGCCAGATTCTTCAGTTCATTGAATTTGTTGGAGGATGTGATAAGTGACAATCAATTCCTCAACGTCCCCCAGACCTGATCAAAATTTTTTGAGAGAAGCTACTGTTGGGTGGCAAACGAATTCTGTGGGTCGTTGTAAAGATAGCCTCGAAGAATTTCGACCAGTCCAGCAAGAGCTATGGTCTACGAAGTGTAAGCAATCGTCCTCATTATGTAGGGTGGAGGCATCGAGAAATGAAGAGATATTAACTCAGGCAAACCAGAGTGCATACAGGATGATATGATAATTATTGTATGAAGGCACTGGGTGGGAGGCAATCCTCAAACATTGTTACGTCGTAAGTAACACACTAGAGATGAGAGTAATGGGCGTAAATATTCGTAATAAATGTCGATAAAAACACAATTCTGTTGCAGTCTGGAGAGAATAATACTTTCAGTTTAGAGACCTATTCTTCTGTGGACTACGTTACGATTGTGCTCGTAATGTAGATGTCACATGACTAAATGATAGATACGTTGAGATGATGGCAGAGACGTGACAAATGCGAATTTAACTAAACAAGTGGATGTCATATAAGACATGAAGATTCAGAGTATCAGGCGACAAGAATGTTTGATAGGTAGAGATAGTGAGTAACTCTAAGGCAGAGCTGTGGTTGGTTAGCAGCAGTCATGAAATAATTCTTCGTTCAAACGATGGAATTTTGGTATTAGAACTTACCTTTGTTGTGTCGGTATTGTGGTAGACAAAGTGAGTTATGTTAAGTAAAGTGATGAAGTATTAGTTCTTCACGAGAAACGAGCGTTTGGAACCACTGTGAAGTATATGTTGGACGGTGTAGAGAGTACTTTTGAACTATGTGTGGAACATTATGATTTGCTGTTTTTTTTCTTTTCATTTGTTTTAGGCTGTAGGATGAAAGAAGTGAGGTTTAGTAAGCCAGTTTCTTGTATTATGTTGAACTGGAGAGGACTAATGGCGAGAAAATAGTTTACGAAAATGGAAGAGCGTGGCATCCACCTGCCGGACACGAAGCTCTTGTAAGTAGCACGAAGTGTGTACTAATCTATATAGTAAGCCCTATTGTGCGTGTCTGGAGAAGAGAACAGGAAGAAACGCCATGTGGAGAGAGACGTCAGAGGAGGAGAGAGATTGGTATTGCATACAGAAGTGCGGTACTATCAGAGGTCGAGGAGGAAGCAATCTGCTGATATGTTAGAATTAGCGGGACCATTTGACAGAGGAATAAAAGATGGAATGAAACAAGTATGAGTGTAACAGAGAAAGAAGTGTGAGGTATCGGTTATGCTGTTTGGCAAAAACATAAGGTAATACAAATCCGATACCCACTGGCCTACTACCAGTCAATGAAACGAGCGAGCCTT
Source organism: Schistocerca gregaria (assembly GCF_023897955.1). Taxonomy (NCBI): domain Eukaryota; kingdom Metazoa; phylum Arthropoda; class Insecta; order Orthoptera; family Acrididae; genus Schistocerca; species Schistocerca gregaria. Next base: position 145,825,286 of record NC_064923.1, read on the forward strand.
CATCACGGGGAGCGTGCTGGGCTAGTGTAGCAGCTGTGCCCAGTGAAAATGAAAGTGGACACAGGGAGAGGGTGAACACTGTGCAGCACTTCCGCCTCCTGAAAAGATATGACGCACGCAGGTGCGATGCGATCTGTGAGCTCCGTCCCTTGAGTCTGAATGGGGCAACACATACTGTACAGATTGGGCCACAACAAGTCGCAAAACCGCAGGTAGAAAAGTGGGTGGAAGGGCCACTAACAGGATGTAGCTGCCGCCTTCAGAGCGTCTATCAATAATCCCACGCGAGCAAAGAAAATTGGAGATTTCTCTAAATGTCTTTCTGGGACAATTGTAAGGCTTCCACTTCACTATAGACTTACGTCCAGCTGAGAGTGACGTGTGAACAGTCAGTGACAAGTGCTTGTGCTGTACCCAAGACAAGGCTTTTTTTCTGCATGAGAAGTACCCGTTGTCTCCACAGAAAACTAATTACGCAGAGATATACCGCTGCTGTTATGGTCCAAGGGCGTCTTCTCAGAGGCCGAAGATTTGAACAGTGAACACCCTCTCATTGTGTCCGCTTTCACTTTCACTGGGCACAGCTCAGGAGGCTCCCCATGACGAAGGCTCGCTCGTCCCGTTGATTCATCGTAGGCCACCGGGAATTGCACTTATGGTATCTTACGCTTACGCCAAGCAGTTTGACCGGTACACCACCCTTCTTTGTCCGTTACCCTCATCCTTGTTTCATTCCAACTTTCATTCCTCGGTCATATGGTCCCACAATTCTTCCATATCGTCATATGGCCTCTTCCTCGACCTCTGATGGTACTGCACTTCACTACACAGTACTAGTATTACTCCTCCTCTGACCTCTGTGCTCTATCATTTGAAAGTCATATCACAGTCGTCGAGTGCACCCACGTTCCTAATAAAAGGTAGCCTGATGTTTCTCCACGTGGTGTTTCTTCCTATTGTCTACTCCAGACAAATAAGACAGAACTAACTACACAGTTTAGTACATATTGCGTGCTATTTACTTAAGCTTCGAATCCATTATCTTGGACCATTTACTCTCCAGTGCTGATCTTCAGTTCAATATAATAAAAGAAACTGCATTACAGAAAACCTCACTTCTTTCTACCTGGAGCCTAAAACAAACGAAAAGATAAAAAAAATAGCAAATCATGGTCTTCGACACAGGGTCCACCAATACTCTCGATACCGTCCAGTATACACTTCACAGTGGTTCCAAACGCTCGTTTCTCGTGCACAACTAATACTTCATCACTCTTCTTAACGTAAATCACTTTCTCTACCCCAATACCCACACCAAAAAGCAAAACTCTAATATTAAAATTTCCATCGTTTTAAAGATCAGTTATTTCATGACTGCCACTAACCAACCAAAGCTCTCTGTTACAGTTACCCAGCACATCTACCCATCAAACATTCTTATTGCCTAATGCTCTGAATCCTCACCTCTTCTATGAGATCCAATTATTTAGTTAAATCCACATTTGGCACGACTGTGCGTCTTCTGAACATGTCTATCTTTTGTTCAATGTGACACATACATTGTAAGGTGTCAGGCAAATCCAACACCTTCCATGAAAACCCCGACTTGAAAGCAAATCCAGTAGTATGTCACATAGCTCCGAATAAATCGTGACATTAAATTAACCAAAGTAATACGAGTAACGAGTGAGCAAATGGAATACCACAGACTAATACAAGAATGCGTAAATTCATGTCATACCTTCCCACCGTGAGACAGACGCAGTTCCGAGGGGAGAAACGAGAGTAGAAGCCTAGAGGAGAACCGTGTTAAGTTAGAAGGCTCTACGATAAGGGACGGACATCCAAGTAGCCAGCTAACAGTTGGGACCACACCCCAGCCGCATGTTTTAGTATGAGACTTTTTCGCGCCTCTGTTACGTCAGGACCACCCCCCAGCCCATGTTAAAGGTGGAGCCCTCCAGAAGAACAGTAAAGATCTTACGATAACACAAAAAGGACCACACCTGCAGCAAGTTTTAGCGTTAGCCTTTTTCGTGTCTCTGTTACCTTGCAAACTTTAAAATCATTGCCCCACCATGAAAAGTATAACGTTTCTCATTGGAGAGACAGAATTTTTGTAGGCGGAGCTTAAGGTTAACATTGAGACCCTGATTGGTCAGATGAAAACACAGCCAGATAGTTTTTTTGAACCAACTTCGGTAAATTGTAGTAAGGAGAAGTTAGGGGAGAGTTGCTTCCGAGACGGCGAGGTGAGCGGAGCTGTGCTGCATGCCGCCCCCTGACGAACACCGACAAGGTAATGAACGAGCGCGATGCCGCATAACAGCGCATAAAGCTTCACTCAGAACTGCAGAAGTCTCAACTGTTACACCCCCTTTTTGCGTAATACTAGCGTCGATCGTCAATTAAAGCTCATGGTGTTCACATTGGCCATTTGAAGTAAAAATCTGAAATGCGATGATTTTTCTGTTGTTGAGAAGCCACATCAGCCACTCTTAACTGCTTTTTCGACGTTATTTTACCAGCTAATTAAAAATAGGAAAGCCTTGAACCCCTTCACTAAATTTAGTTAGTATTAAGATTCTTTTACAGGGAGTGCAGTGGAGCTGACGCTGAAATCATTAAGTATTTGGTTATATCATCGCTAGTCTCACTGAACTCTTCTGAATTCTACATGTCATGTGTCTTCTAGCGTCTCCTTACCAGCAACAGGCCCCAGGTTCAAACTAGTCAATTCCCTAAAAAAATACGCTCAGAGCGTCGTTGCGTGGAAGTGGTAGGGAGACACGATATAGAACAGACAGACACCACGCAGAATGTTAGAACATTACCTCTACTACCTTAACACCGTACACAAAAGAAAGCATCTCTAAGGTGTTAGTATTGTTCTTTACGGACTGCAACAGAATTTCCTGACAAACTCATACATCTAGAAAACAGAATACCTTTTTCAACAACAACTCCCAATCAAACATACCCACCTTGCAGCTAACAAGATAGAGGAAAGAACTGTCCCTGGGAATGAAGAAAGAGAATGAAAGAAAATGTACTACATTGTGGCCATAAAAAAGGCGCTACAAAATACGTACTACATTCCTAGACACACAATGGAAAAATCAGGTGTGGTTTTATCTGCATTCATCACCAATATTTACACTCATTACTCTCTTCTCTGGCGTGTTACTTATGACATAACAAGGTTTAAGGCTCGCCTTCCACCCAGTGCCCTCATGCAGTTATTATCGTACCATCCTGTACACATTCTGCGTTGCCTGCCTTTATATCTTTTCATCTCTCGATGGCCCCATTCTACATAATGAAGACGATTGCTCCTCATCCCATCCCTACGTTCCTTTTTATACTTTGTATATAATAACAGTTTGAGGACTCCTCGAAATTCTTTAATGATATCTTTACAGTGACCCAGAAGAACTTGTTTTCAACATAACAGTAGCGTCTCATAGAAAATTCTTATGAGGTCAGAGGGGCATTGAGGAATTGACTGTTCTTATCACATCCTCGATTAACTTCAGTGGGTTGAAGAATCTGGATCAATAACGGACCAAAAACGCACTTCTAAACTCTTCATATGACTCATAGGTTAATCTTGTCCACCCCAGTAGCCGAGTGTGCCGGCACGGTAGCTCAGCGTGTTCGGTCAGAGGGTTTAGCTACCCTCTGTAATAAAAAAAAACTGAGTGAACGGATCAACGTACAAACTAAACGAGAGTCATACGACGTCCGCCACGAACAAATTCAACGAACCATACAGACCAAAGTAAGATCAACGAAAGAAAAGAAGTCAGCCCGACAGAATGTCTATCCTAAGTGCCCGGGTTCGATTCCCGGATCGGTCGGAGATTTTATCCGCTCAGGGACTGGGTGTTGTGTTATCCTAATCATCATCATTTCATCCCCATCGACGAGCAAGTCGCCGAAGTGGTGTCAAATCGAAAGACTAGCACCCGGCGAAGGTCTACCCGAAGGGAGACCCTGTTGACACGACATTTATTACTTAAATGTTAATCTCAACGATCGCATTTTCGTTGCTGTTTAGGCTCGAGATAGTCATTCACAAAATCCAAACGTTGTCTTACGAACTATGTCAGGACAAGTGATCGATTAAACTGATAATAAAAAGGCTCACCTTTTGGTAACAAGGGAGAAACATTTTCTGCATTACACAACTTCAGCCCAATCCTCCTCATTTCAGATAATGCTCACAATAAAAAGGCTTCTCTTTTTGTAACAAGGGAGAAATATTTTCTGCTTTACAAAACTTCAGCCCAATCCTCCTCACTTCAAGTATCTTCCTAACTATATGCTCTTATATTTCCTTATTCTGATCTCCAGCTGCTCTACACCTTCACACAAGTGCTTTTCACATTCAGTGGACCTCTGACTAATTCTCTCTTCCCTACCTTCTGTAATGAAGTCAAAAACTGAGTTACGTGAAAAACTACTGCATCCTGCATGACGTTTTACTTTACTACTAATTTACTACTTACTCAATTCGCTAGATTTTCACAGACACTGTCCACATATGATTCTGAATGAACTTACAGAAATATATTATTCTGCGACACATAAATCGAGAGATCTGATGTCAATTACCGAGATTCATGAAGTATTGCAACACATATGACTTTTATTACTTCTTTACACCCAACGTTTTGCAGATTGTATTCACGTTCGCCGCTGCAAGTATCTACAAAAATATATCATTGTACAGCAAATAATTAAGGCAATATGACGTTAAATACTGAGATGCGTGAAACCTACCGCATCATACAAGACGTTCTAATTTATTAATTCTGTACTATTAACTCTGTTCACAAAACATTTTCACGAACAATAGCCACATATACTGCTGAATGTTCCTGCAAAGTTATATCATTGTACGGCTCATAGTTCAGGAGATAGGACGTCATAAACTGTAAGCCGCTTGAAAATTAAACAAATGCGCGTAATTCGCCAGAGATACAGGTGTACTAATTCATGTGAGATACGTTAAATAAATATAAGAGATACGTCTCATGTGTGTATATGGATACAGCCGCGAGTAGAAAGCTCATTTTACCCATATTTGCTACAAATATTAGTTACGATCCGGAAAGAAGTTCTCTGAGTTTGAGAACAACCTGCATTCTCTCAAGGTGAACGTAATAACGCGGAGAAAGAAAAGGGTAGGAGGAGATGGATAGACACTGGGGAGATGGCGGAAATGGACAGAGGGGGTGGGGGGGGGGTGGTGGGGGTGGAGGAGATTGACTAACGGAAGACTGCAATAAATAGAACGCTGGGGAGTGAGCTAGTTCCAAATACTAGATGCGAAACAAAGCTCGCATATGCACAGTATAAGAACAAAATACAATAGACTATTTATATTGTATTGTAGAGAAGCAATGTCAATAGAAGAACAAAGTAAAGATCATGTGTTTTAACGAAGTTATGTGTCCAATGAAATTCTGAGAAAAAGTGGTGAGCCACTATTACAAAAAATTTGCAATTGAAAATTTTATAAGTATTAGTATGCTTTAGCTTTAACCCTTTGACTGGGCTATTCATTGCGCCGCTATCTGCACCCGCCTGTGTAATTATTCCCGTGTATCGTGGCGCTTCTTTGCACTGCGGCATAAACTGACTCCTTCGACGTACTTCTCTCAAATCAAGTGATTGATGCGATTGTAAGTTAGCTCAAAAATTAGAAGCTTCTGGCTGCAGGAATGCGTATCATGAAAATAAGCACGTTACTGTTGACTTTTTTGGCGGTCTCATGAAGGTGATCATAATCGAACACATAAACACTATGTTTCGAAAAATAGGTGTATCAAGAATTTTTTTCCTTGAGTAGTACATTTCATAATCTAGAAACAACATTCCAAAAAAAGAATAGCAATCACAGTTGTTGGTTGGCACCCGTCTATTCCCATGTGATCGCTGTTTCAGTGTACCCACACATGAACTTACAAACTGTTCAGCGTATTTGTTCGTCTCACTAATTATTATTGTTAACAACCTATCGTCGGAAACGAATGTGAAAATATTGAGCCGATCCTTACGGCTGGCGTAAAAGTATTAGACTTCGCAGAGCCTCCCGAAACTTGCCAGCTGTAGCTCTGAGCGCTGTTCGTCGAGCATACAGCCGCGGGGCACCTTGTCACGGTCCGTGCGGCTCTCCCCTCTCGGAGGTTCGAGCCCTCCCACAGGCATGTGTGTGTGTGTGTTTTGTTCATAGTGTAAGTTACTTTAAGTTATATTAAGTAGTGTGTAGGCTTAGGGACCGATGACCTCAACAGTTTGGTCCCGTAAGACCTTACCACAAATTTCCAATTTTGAGCACCCAAAAATGGTTCAGCTGGCTCTGAGCACTCTGGGACTTAACATCTATGGTCATCAGTCCACTAGAACTTCGAACTACTTAAACCTAACGAACCTAAGGACATCACACAACACCCAGCCATCACGAGACAGAGAAAATCCCTGACCCCGCCGGGAATCGAACACGGGAACTTCGAGAACACAGCGCAGCGCTGACAGGTAACCCGAACTCAGGTCATTGAGCATGCTCGAGGGGTTAAGAAGAATGATACCCTGACATGTCCGAAGAGTAAATTACCTAACAACAGGCTGACAGTAATGTTTTAAATTCAATAATTCAATAGCAGAGCCTCCAAGCCGAGATTAAAGTTGCACTGTAAAAGGTGCTAGCTTTGCTCAGATGCTTCGTGGACTGAAGAAAAAGCATTTTTACAAACATCTGGATACAGCTAAGAATTTGGGGAGTACCTTAGCAAGGCCGGATATCTCAGATATAGCCGTTGCAAAGACATCACGCCGAGGGTGAAAAACGTATGATCTTCGGACTATGTAGCGGTCGTATTTGACCTGACGGTAGACACCATACCAACAAGACGTACTAGATTTGACATCATCGGCTTATCGTGGGAAGCTTTTATGCAATGAATGAACGACGCATTACAACACGCTCCCGACCGTCAAGAAGACGGAGCACATGCAGTTCTTCAGTGTGTAGCTCAAGAAACGCTCGTAGCAACGGAAGATGCCACTTCACCACCGGCAGACGAAGAAAATACGCGATAAGGTAAGAGAGTAATGTTTTCGGAGAATTGCAGCTCTGCGATCACATCACCCAGCGATTGCTCAATAGGATGAGGAGCGAAATCAAAACTACAATGCAGTCACATAAGAGTGCAATCATTGACAGCCAAACTTAACAACTTGGCGCTTGAAGAAGCCACTGCTCATTAAAAAGTCAAGCAAAAATCCACCGTTTCTAGCGGTCAACACCACCATCTGTGACTATGATGCTTGAGCGAATGCTTTGATTGACGTCTTAGCTAGTAATTTTACTCCGATCACTGACGCAATGGATTCGTAAAACGTTTACCTCGTCGCTGAGCGTTACTGCAGTACCAGCCCAGTATGAAGGAAGTCTTCAGAGTGAAGCTTAAAGTAATTGAAATTCGGTAAAAATGTCTTTACTGTCCCGATAGATCATCCCGCACTAGCGGCTCGATCGCACCTTATCAACCTGTAGATGCAGGGCTGCATAATCAGTCATTAGAGGCACCCCAGAGACCAACACCTGTGTCTAAGTTCGAGTCAGCTAGAAATCTTCATCAGCTCATCTGCTTGGAGATGGACGACCCTGGCGGTATCGGAGGCCAGTGGAGGAGAAGTGAGAAGTGAGGCTAGTGACTGTGAAGGCTCCAGTAGGTGAATCCATACAGAGTGAGTTTTAAAAGGAAAACACATATTCCTGCCTTTTGCATTCTGGACGGGCTGGGCATAGGATACTCCCTGTGCCGAACAGTAAAAACATTCCTTAAGGGATGCTGGACCCCTTCTCTCTTCTGCACGTGGTTAACCGTAATGGGCTTCCTATCGTTTAGTGCTGAGAAAAGGAATTTCATTTTTTCTCTATTTCTGTGGCCAGTTAGTGGCACCTCAGCAGAACAGTCGAGTTTTCCTCATTTCTAGCTTATTTACATTAGCCAATCCTCAGTGTTGGCAGTTATTATGTTGTGTAAATATTTTTGTTTGTTTGACCTAACTTTCGGACACGTCCCACGCTTACATAGTGGTCCGCGGTCTAAGGCGCTGCAGTCATGGACTGTGCTGCTGGTCCCGGCGGATGTTCGAGTCCTCCCACGGGCATGGGTGTGTGTGTTTGTCCTTAGGATAATTTAGGTTAAGTAGTGTGTAAGCTTAGGCTCTGATGACCTTAGCAGTTAAGTCCCATATGATTTCACACACATTTGAACATTTTCTTGTACAGAGTGGTCCTAAACTGTGGTTCCTTACTCTATGTCTATAGCATCTGGTGTGTCGCAAAGGAACACAGATTTCTAAGTTTTTCTCGCAATAGTGCGTTTCCTGGATGTTGCTAAAAATAGCATTTCGCCTCTTTGCTTCGAGTCATAAAACAATCGCTGCTGAAAGACTTACACCACGGAAGATAATATCTATATGGCCTGTGGGATGCTCTGCGTCAGCTCAAAAGGAAAGTCTGGTCATAAGAGTGGCATTGACATGCGGACCATCTGGAGTCTAATGGCTCTAAGCACTATAGCACTTAACATCTGAGGTCATCAGTCCCCTGGACTTAGAACTACTTAAACAGAACTAACCTAAGGACATTATTCACATCCATGCCCGAGGCAGGATTCCAACCTGCAACTGTAGCAGCCGCCTGGTTACCGACTGAAGCGCCTAGAACCGCTCGGCCACAACGGCCTGCCAATGTGGAGTGAACAGCTGGGAATTCATCTGGTGGATTGTCCGTCTATCCAGCTATGGAGCCTCACTGCTCGTCTGAGGAATGCCAGTTTACACCAGCGTGCTTTTAAATGACTTCATATTTATAGGCACCATGCAAATCTGAACGGAAATGTCATTTAAGATATTTAACTACTGGCAAAATCACTGGTACTAAAATTTACTTCACTTCTTGGTTTTGATTAATGATTCTGATCTAAAGGGTCTTTATATTCTGAATTTATATTAGCTACGAGACAGTTTTGAAGGAAGAAAACGGTCGAGTAACATCAGCAGCGACTATCTTTACAGGAAGCTGTCAATAATAGGGTGGGGAGGGGGGCAGTGACCAATGTGCATTGTTCTTCATTGGGAGTGTTTTACGTGGATTTTTCAGATTTGAATTAGTTCAGCCGTCATTTCTGTTATTGTCATATAGTTACCCTAACTTGTTTGACGTACAGAAATGCCAGAATATACACAAAAAAGAAAAATCCATTTTGAGATTAACTCTTAACGCCAAATAGCGCGCCACGTTTATGCAGTTAATAAACACCTCAGGTGTGCCAGATTCAGGGACGAAAGCAAGTTTTCCATAATGTGTTATGACCAAGCAACATAGCTCGATGAAATTTGAACCACACATGGCTAGAATTGCTGCAGTGTAGTACTGAAGGTAACAAAGAAATACGCAATGAGACGAACAGAAATGAAAATTTTATTCAAAGATCATAATTATACTTAAATCATCACTATTTGTGATGGTATCCTGGACATTAAAAATGGCGTGACATGCTCCCTAATAGGGTGTGTGACAACCACGGATAGCAATTTATGCTCTGTCACGTGCACCCATGCTGGACATGTCGTTGGTAAAGAGTTTCTTCGGTAGGGCATTCTATTCCTCCATTAGGGTGGGTGATAACTGCTGGATGGTCGATGTTACATGTGTACATGATGCAAAAGGTTTCCACAACACATCCCACAAGTATTCGATGAGATTTAAGATGGGGAAAACAGCAGGCCAATTTATTCACCGACTGTTCTCCCGTTCCAAGATCTCTGCCTGCGGTGTTTGAAGCGGTCAGACACTGCCTAACACGTGTGAGACTGGTTGTAACCTATGTTCCTACCACAGTTGCACAAGGACGCTCTGTGAGTACTTTATAGGAATTTGGTGTTGAACCTACAGCCTGCAATGGAGGAAAATACCACCTCACACATGCAGAGTTCAGAAGAGTGCAGCAGTATGAACAATGATGTAATCAGACAGTGATCTCAATGTTGGTTCCACTACGCTCCCTGTAAAGGAAACGTTATCGCTACAGAAATTAGTGTACGGGTTCAGGTGTAACTATGTGCTAGCATATAAAAAAATCTTAGATTTTTGTTATTAAAGTTTATTTTGAGTCTGAGTATGACTTAATGGTATAGCAATGTTAGTAAAATTACGTACAGGATTGTAGGATATTCATACTGGGTTTTCACAACTGTGAAGCGAAATTCCTAACTGTTATAGGGTTCTCCAATGGTAAGATGGTAAGATGCCTGGAGGTTTATAAAAATACAATGAAATTAAATTCAGTTGGGGGAAAAGGTATCAATTACGTTAAATGCAATGTAAAAATGCCCAAAATTGAGTTGGGGGAGGGGGGGGGGGGGGTAAAAAGCAAATCTGAAAGAAGTACATATTTCAACAATTCATAACTCTACAGTGGCTGATCGACTGTCTTAATTAGATCGGACATTTCGCCTTTCTGCATCGATTAGGCCTGATAAACGTGAATATGTTTAACTTCAGGTTATGGTTGAAAGTACAGAAACAATAAAGATGGAGACGACCACAGTTCTGAGTGTCAACTGAATATCACTTGCTGGTATGGCGCGAGCGTACTTGTGTTTACCTTGCATTGGTGGTGGCAGTCGTGCTGTCGGCGCGAGCTGTGAAACTGAGAATCTGTTCTGGCTGGAATGGCGCGTACGTTGTTACCCTCGAATCGCTCGCAAGCATTAAGTGTCAGTGCTCGATCTGATTCTCCGCGCTAGGAGACTTTGCAGTTTACTCAATACTATTTAAGACGAACCTGCAAACAAGTTTTCACATAGTGACTCTTGCAGTTGTCTGAGTGCAGTACGAGTCGCTTTTCTCAAACACTCGACGATTTTCTGGAAGAGAAGAGCCAATTACTCTCTCCACAATTTGCCTATATCAAAGACAGTGCCCACACGTTTTCTTTCTGGCCGACCAGAGTGTTCATACTTTGTTATACCTCTACCTATTACAGTTTTTTACCATATCACAGGCGCCGTTTCTTTCGTAGGGCAGAGTTTAACTTCTACTACGTAATACTGAGATAAACAGCTTTTTCTTTCATGTGAGTTTTAATGCAGTAGCTACAGTGAGTCACTAATGTTTTGAGTAGGGATTCTCCAGACGTTTTATCGCTGGACGTTTTATCTGGCTTCTCCTTCCGTGTTCCTGTGTAAAGGCTTTCCAGAGGGTCGTCGTTAAAAGCAGGGCATACATAGTGGCTCAGTCATCTCATTGAGTCTGCTAGATGTCCCGTTGTGTGTTTCAGCCTCACGCGGCACAGCATCGTGTGCTGTCGTAAATACTCCTTCTCTCAGAACTGCGTCTCATTGCTCGGGTAGGGGAAATTACTTGCATGCAATTACTAGTGTGGGTGTTAGTGGTTTATATTCATGAAATACTGGCTTATATCTTACATCTGCATATCTGCATATTAATAAAATTCGTTCAGTTTCACGGAACTATGCCATGTGACATATCGAGTTAACCGGAATTGTTTCAGGAATTCAATCTAAGGAGAGTTATTAGTTTGACAGCTCACACCTTTTATCCATAAATTTGGCATCAGGATAGAATGCACAACTGAAAAGATTAACATGAGGAAGGAGTACAGTATCACAATAACGTTTACCGGTGAGCATGCCGTTTTAAGAGATTTGGAGGTCGGTATGCCCATGAGTTCTGGACAGCCGAAATAATCATAATCGACAGTGATCCTGTGTGCATTATCTGCCTACAGATTTCGCCAAAGCCTCCCAACCAGAATCACCACTCACACTGCATATGCTCTCATACGCTCATCTGAGAAGAGCATGTGACATACTCTTCCTTCGTCCTGTCGCTATGCTCCTGGCGCCATAACAACGTCACCTATGTGCGGGTGTTAATTGCGTACATGTAGTAGTCGTAAGGAAAGGAGACACTCCCTAAGCAGTCGCCGTGGTACTTTGGAGCATCAGGTTGTGTGACTTGCTGTTCTGTTAAAAGTGGTTGCAGTTGCACAGCTGTTTGATGTGGATGTGTTCTTGCTTGGCACACGATGTGGAGGTGATCTTCCACAGTCAATCATTTCCTCTCCTGCAGGCAGCAGCGCCTGTGCCTGGGAACATCCCCCATGAATAAGAAACTGTACTGTGAGCAGTATCAATCTCTTGGGCTACACTCGTCACACATCGTTCTTTCAGTTTCTGAAGGTCAGTTCATCCAGATGTTGTTTACCGGTCATGATGCAATGAAGAACACCTTCGCAGAGCACAGTAAATTTTCGCTGATTAACACAAGCTGTATTTCGTCAGTAATTCACCTGCCTCGTTTTGTGCAGACAGCCACATTTAGAGCTATAGTCTGCCGCGTGGGATTAGCCGAGCGTTCTACGGCGCTGCAGTCATGGACTGTGCGGCTGGTCTCGGCGGAGGATCGAGTCCTCCCTCGAGCATGGGTGTGTGTATTTGTCCTTAGGATAATTTAGGTTAAGTAGTGTGTAAGCTTAGGGACTGATGACCTTAGCAGTTATGTCCCATAAGATTTCACACACATTTGATCATTTTTGAGAGCTGTAATGCTGTTTCATGCCATGTGACGCAGTTTTCTGTGGACGACTGGGAGACTCCTGCCATCATACGCATCTACTTCACTGATTTCCACAGAGTGGTTAATATGTCAATGAACTTCTTCTGTCTCGTCCTTAAACTTTTTAGATCAGTATATGTCATAAAAATCTGATTATACTAGGCGAATATGATCTGTGATTAAGGCAATCTCTTAATTCGTTTAGTTATAAGGGATCCACAACCTCAAATATTCTCATATTCTCCATTTCTCTCCTATTTGCAATTTCAGTAATCAGCCATTTTTTTCCATCATCAAATATGGTTCATTTGTTTCAACGGCCAAAAATGCAGCATATAAAGTTACGACTTCATCAGGGGTCCAATAGTTACAATTAATTCGCTGATTCCAATTGTAACTCATTGCTACTTCAGGCATAGTGTACTACATACTGAGTTTTTCAAGTGTACAGCAACACGTTTCTTCATAAACCTTACATGCGATCCTGGGATATTTTTGCCGTCTGTACTGTACTTTAAATGTTTCCCATACGAATCTACAACAATTAAAATTTTTCTATTTTCAATGGTCTTCATGTGGCGCATGCGTGATGGACACAGATTAATAAATTGTGTGCGTCCAGAGCCACTTCTCTTCCAGTTCCTCGCCTCAGCTAGTAACCGACGTGAGGAGATCGTTTCTACTGTAGATTTATGCTATTACTATGAAATTCTACTTCTCGCTGCATAAAAGTGAAGTAGTCTTATGGACTCGACGGATAAAACAACGTGACATAAGTACCGAAAAAGTTGTCCTTTGTAACGCCTTTTCTACATCGTCCCCTATTTATGCTTTTTATGTTTTCCGTTGAAAGCACAGCTACTTTATTTTCCAGAAGGTACGGTAGCCGGTCGCAACTGGAGCGTCCCGCGCGCGGCTCTTTCCCAGAAACGCCTAGCGTAATCTACGTGTTCCGGCAAGTTTAATCGCAACTTTAAGTATTCAGGTTTTTATGCCATCGTAAACCGGTTTCCTATTTTCTTGAGCCGTTAACGGAGGCGGGCTCCCAGCGCAGATTGTGCGTGACTGGGGTTACGGCGCTCACGTAGCGCGCCGCGCATGCGCACAGGCGGTTTACGGCTGTCCGCGTTCCGTCTGAACGCTTCTTCATTCACTGAGAGCCGTGACAGTTAACTGCGGCGCACGCAAGCGTCTCAGGCCGAACGTGGAGGCCTGGAGCTCACGCTTCTTGCGATTTCTCACTCTACGGTTTCAGTTCCTCGACAGTTAGCGAATACCAGGTAGCGGATCTAAATTTTATGCTTATGTGGCTACTGCGGTAGAAAGCTGGCGAAGTCTCTTCTTGTGGCACACGTTCCTGCAATTTAGTACGACGAAAATTTTCACATACTGCAGAACGAATTCATTTATTTTCGTGTTTCGTGCGTGTGTATGTGTGTCCAGGGTAAATCCGATGCTTCCGTCTCTTCGAAAGACATTGTTACCCTGGTCTGTTTTATTTTTTACTTATTCAGTCCATGAACTCACAGCGTCTTTGTTCAAACCAACAATTCTCCAGGGTCGATCTTCTCGTAACCCACTTTGTTTCATTACCCACGACTCACATCCGTACAGAATTACGGAAAGATCAAATATTTCGCCATTTTTATTCTGGCAAGTAATTGCAGTTTCCCTTCCTTTACCAACTTACTTAATATAATTGTACAAACTTTTTCAATTTCTACTCTTCTTATTTCCTCGCTTACGGAGCTGCTTTTTGCTATTCTAAATAGAATACGTATCGACTTCCTTCAAAGTTTCTCTATCTATCACCAAACTTGTCTTCATTCCCAGTGTCAACTTTTTTCTTCGAGTTGAAACTACCAGCAACATTTTCACATTAGTAACGTATTGTTAGCTGTATATTCTTAATGTCTCTTTCACTGATTGCATGTCTTCTTCTGTTTCATACAAAGTCGTTAATTACCATAAATCGACGAAACAACTATAAAAATAATGGAATTTCGAAAATTTGTGTATCTGTCGAATAGAATGTAATTAACAGCAGTCCTGGTGCAGTATAAAACAGTTACGTTTGCGAATCGATTTAAATACACTGAAACAAAATGAATGGATTAGTGGGGGTGAAATCTACCAAACTTCAATGTCGTGAAGTTGTATCAGAAGGGAGATTAGGGTGTAGCGTTCCGCCGACATCGCAGTCATTAGAGATAGGGCACAATGTTGGTACACTTCAGTGATAAGGTAGATAATCAGGCGTGCCCTTTTGAAGGAAACATGCCTGGGACGATGTAAGGTAAATTGTAAATTTGTGGTCTACATCTACATCTGCATGGATACTCTGCAAATCACATTTAAGTGCCTGGCAGAGGGTTCATCGCACAACCTTCACTATTCTCTATTATTCCAATTTCGTATAGCGCGGCAAGAATGAACACATATATCTTTCCGTACGAGCTTTGATTTCCATTATTTTATCGTGGTGATGGTTTCTCCCTGTGTAGGTCGGTGTCAACAAAATACTTTCGCATTCGGAGGAGAAAGTTGGTCATAGGAATTTCGTTCAAAAATGGTTCAAATGGCTCTGAGCACTATGGGACTTAACATCTTAGGTCATCAGTCCCCTAGAACTTAGAACTACTTAAACCTAACCTAAGGACATCACACACATCCATGCCCGAAACAGGATTCGAACCTGCGACCGTAGCATTCTCGCGGTTCCGGACAGCAGCGCCTAGAACCGCACGGCCACCGCGGCCGGCTGGAATTTCGTGAGAAGATTCCGTCGAAACGAATAGCTGCTTTCTTTTAATGATTTCCAGCCCAAATCCTGCATCTTTTCTGTGACACTTTCTCACATATTTCACGATAATACAAAACATGCTGCCTTGCTTTGAACTATTTTGATGTACTCCATCAGTCCTATCTGGTAAGGATCCCACACCGCGCAGCAGTGTTCTTAAAGTGGACGGACAAGCGTAGTGTAGGCGGTCTCCTAAATAGGTCTGTTACATTTTCTAAGTGTCCTGAAAGTAAAACGCAGCCTTTGGCTAGCCTTCCCCACAACATTTTCTACGTGTTCTTCCCAATTTAGCAGGCCGGTGTGGCCGTACGGTTCTAGGCGCTTCAGTATGGAACCGCGTGACCGCTACGGTCGCAGGTTCGAATCCTGCCTCGGGCATGGATGTGTGTGATGTCCTTATGTTAGTTAGGTTTAAGTAGTTCTAAGTTCTAGGGGACTGATGACCACAGATGTTGAGTCCCATAGTGCTCCGAGCTATTTGCACCATTTTTTGCAATTTGTTACGACGAAAATTTCCACATTCTGCAGAATAAAAATCATTTATTTTCCTGTTTCATGTGTGTGTGTGTGTGTGTGTGTGTGTGTGTGTGTGTGTGTGTGTTTGTGTCTTGGGTAGATCCGATGCTTCTGTCTCTTCGAAAGACATTTTCCAATTTAAGTTGTTCAAAATTTTTATACCTAGGCATTTAGTTTTGTGGTAAGATGTTATGGGACCAAACTGGTTTGATCATCAGTCCCTAAGCTTACACACTATTAGTAGTGTGTAAGCTAACTAACTTACGCTATGGACAACACACACGCACACACACCCATGCCCGAGGGAGGACTCGAACCTCCGACGGGGGAAGCTGCGCGGACCGTCCAAGACGGCAGAGACCGGGTGGCTACTCCTCACGGCCTGATGTAAGGAAATCACAGAAAACCTAAATCTTAATGGCAGGACGTAGATTTGAACTGACGTCCTCCTGAATGCGAGACCAGTATGCTGACGATTGCACCACGTTGCCCAGTGAAGTTACACAGGGTGTTCAAAAATTGCAGCAATGAACACAAATGTAGTTCGTGCATGACGGCGCACCAGCACACTTCCTTGACAATGTGCGGGAACATCTGACGCAGATACACTCCAGAAAATGGAAAAAAGAACACATTGACACCGGTGTGTAAGACCCACCATACTTGCTCCGGACACTGCGAGAGGGCTGTACAAGCAATGATCACACGCACGGCACAGCGGACACACCAGGAACCGCGGTGTTGGCCGTCGAATGGCGCTAGCTGCGCAGCATTTGTGCACCGCCGCCGTCAGTGTCAGCCAGTTTGCCGTGGCATACGGAGCTCCATCGCAGTCTTTAACACTGGTAGCATGCCGCGACAGCGTGGACGTGAACCGTATGTGCAGTTGACGGACTTTGAGCGAGGGCGTATAGTGGGCATGCGGTAGGCCGGGTGGACGTACCGCCGAATTGCTCAACACGTGGGTCGTGAGGTCTCCACAGTACATCGATGTTGTCGCCAGTGGTCGGCGGAAGGTGCACGTGCCCGTCGACCTGGGATCGGACCGCAGCGACGCACGGATGCACGCCAAGACCGTAGGATCCTACGCAGTGCCGTAGGGGACCGCACCGCCACTTCCCAGCAAATTAGGGACACTGTTGCTCCTGGGGTATCGGCGAGGACCATTCGCAAGCGTCTCCATGAAGCTGGGCTACGGTCCCGCACACCGTTAGGCCGTCTTCCGCTCACGCCCCAACAACGTGCAGCCCGCCTCCAGTGGTGTCGCGACAGGCGTGAATGGAGGGACGAATGGAGACATGTCGTCTTCAGCGATGAGAGTCGCTTCTGCCTTGGTGCCAATGATGGTCGTATGCGTGTTTGGCGCCGTGCAGGTGAGCGCCACAATCAGGACTGCATACGACCGAGGCACACAGGGCCAACACCCGGCATCATGGTGTGGGGATCGATCTCCTACACTGGCCGTACACCTCTGGTGATCGTCGAGGGGACACTGAATAGTGCACGGTACATCCAAACCGTCATCGAACCCATCGTTCTACCATTCCTAGACCGGCAAGGGAACTTGCTGTTCCAACAGGACAATGCACGTCCGCATGCATCCCGTGCCACCCAATGTGCTCTAGAAGGTGTAACTCAACTACCCTGGCCAGCAAGATCTCCGGATCTGTCCCCATTGAGCATTTTTGGGACTGGATGAAACGTCGTCTCACGCGGTCTGCACGTCCAGCGCGAAAGCTGGTGCAACTGAGGCGCCAGGTGGAAATGGCATGGCAAGCCGTTCCACAGGACTAATCCAGCATCTCTACGATCGTCTCCATGGGAGAATAGCAGCCTGCATTGCTGCGAAAGGTGGATATACACTGTACTAGTGCCGACATTGTGCATGCTCTGTTGCCTGTGTCTATGTGCCTGTGGTTCTGTCAGTGTGATCATGTGATGTATCTGACTCCACTAATGTGTCAATAAAGTTTCCCCTTCGCGGGACAATGAATTCACGGTGTTCTTATTTCAATTTCCAGGAGTGTATTTCGGAACAGCTGGATTGGTTGGGGTGCCCCACACCTTGGCCTGCTCGTCCCCCATACCTCAATCGGCTATATTTTTGGTTATGGGGACACTTGAAGGAGTTGGTCTACGTCTCGCCAGTCAATGATGTGGCGTCGTCAGTGTGTGGCAGCAGGTACAACAACAGCCGGATATACTTCAATGAGTGCGTCATTCCTTACCCTGAAGCGCAGAGGCATGCATTGTTATGAATGGACGCCGCGCTGAACACCTCCTGTAATCACTATCGCAGAAAGTGTGCATTTCCAGGCCCATGTTTATGGGACATATCTCAGAATGTTTGCATTGTCGTGCCCATGTTATTAGATTTATTGCCGGCCGCGGTGGTCTCGCGGTTCTAGGCGCGCAGTCCGGAACCGTGCGACTGCTGCGGTCGCAGGTTCGAACCCTGCCTCGGGCATGGATGTGTGTGATGTCCTTAGGTTAGTTAGGTTTAAGTAGTTCTAAGTTCTAGGGGACTGATGACCTCAGCAGTTGAGTCCCATAGTGCTCAGAGCCATTTGAACCATTTTTATTAGATTTATTTTTCTTGTTTCCATGAGTACCTTTCAAAATTTTCGACACTTTTTGTTAACAGTCTCTGTAAGGGAAAAGTTTTCACATATGCTCAGCCTGTTATGTAATGAAAATGTACAATGACAACCGAAAACCTGTGCCACGCCACGATATGAATACGGATTTCCTGCTTAGCTACACTAATTTAAGTGCTTCTTGTAGTTACAAGGGCCTATCCAGATAGCCGTCAGAGTACCACAACTGACCTGCTGTGGTACATATTAGCTCTGGCTCACCAGCCATAAAGTCAAATTAACAAATTGCTGAGTTGTTAGTTATCATTATGTCGGTCTCCGGAATAGGCAATTCTGCTTCCTTACACTTACCAGATACTGATCCATAGTCCGTGCTAGAGATCAGAAATGGAGGCAGCACGAGTCCAATGTTGTGGGCTGCATGCATTATAAATCAAGGTGCCACTGTTATGTCAGTGATTTAATCGGTTCCTTCCTTCTCGTTATAGTTCCAGGAATATGACGAGCCAAAATAGTGGTGCTGTGATCAATTTACAGCAGCCTTTAAAAAGCTATATATACTTTCGTGGCTGTGAGTTAAAGGGCGTTATTTAAGTATATGGCCGAAAGAATCCAGGACGGGATGCCACAAACGGCGCAAATTCACACCAAATGGGGAAACTCACAGGCGTCTTTTGCCTATTGAGGCCCAAGCGCTGTAGTGTGCGAGTGAGACAGATGAGAACCTACTTCGTAGGGAAACCCAGTAGAAGCCATTTGTGGCCGAGGAGATGCGTCAGTGTTAAATACGGCGACAGAGAGAAACATTTATGAAAACGATTTAATTCTGTAGTACTGCAGGGGATCAAGCTACAGTAATCTTAATCTGCCGTACTCCATAAATTTTCATGGTGATAACAATAAAACTTGAATACTGATCATATCTATAAAAGTTTAGGATTTACTGTTGAAGTGCCATTAACAAGTTTTGTAATAAAGACCTGAATTCCATAATCTGAACGCTTTAGTCGATCTTAACGATCGACATTTCTTATAGAAGCGCGTCATTAAAATGAGAAATTTTATAAATATAAACTCTGTAACATCATTTATTTAAAATATATAGTAAATTTAAATTGTCAGCATTTTATGTTAAGCATCAGATCATCATTTCCTCCACGCAAAACACATTGAACGATGACAGCATGACACCTTATTGAATCATTAGATAACAGAATATTTCTTGTGAAGTTAAGTGCATAATACTTACTTTTGTTCTTTATTTATTTATCAGAAAGCGCATTGGTGCATTCGAAGTTAAGAAGGAAATTGTATTGGTTTTATGTAAAGGAATTTAACGTTTATTATGTAATGGATATTATTGTTTATTTAGAACGGGTAAGTGGTAAGCCGGCCGCTGTGGCAGAGCGGTTCTAGGCGCTTCATTGTGGAACCGTGAGACCGCTATGGTCGGAGGTTCGAATACTGCCTCGGGCATGGATGTGTGTGATGTCATTCGGTTTGTTAGGTGTAAGTTGTTCTAAGTTCTAGGCGACTGATGGCCTCACATGTTAAGTCCCATAGTGCTTAGAGCCATTTGTAAGTGGTCAGGCTTTGATTATTTAAATATGTTGTAATGTAGAATAAGCTGTAGCCAATCAGATGCACGGCTGCAGGAAAGGGAACTGCTCTGGTCAGTTGAGCGAAGATGTTCGGCACGCGGGAAACGCGGTCGGAGACGGGTATAGAGCAGTTCTGGTCTAGACACCAAAGGGTACACTTCGTTGGAGACGCGGAAACGGACAGTTCGCTGGAGACACCAGAGCGGACATTGCTAGTGGAAAGCGGATGGTCGGTCATTAGGTAGCTGGGAAGTGAAACGACTTAAAAAATTTCGCGTTATGTGGTATCGCGCGCTTGTGAATTATCTAACTCAAATGGATATCCCCTCCAGTGTAACAGAAAATCTAAATACGACCACTTTCGCTATTAGTTTGGTTTCTGAATAAACATTATTCCAACAAAATAGTAACTGTGTGGCCTACATCATTTATGGTTCGTTGATTTAGCTTCCCAATATTATTATTACTGTTTCTATATGTTATATTAACTTCGTACATCGCAAACTTCCCATCAGCCAGACAATTTAACCAAAGGCTCACAAGTGTCTAATTTAGAGCGTGAAGTGCGGCACGTGCGTTTCACCCACTAGATGAGTTTGGTCCAAGACAATTCGACAAAAAGGAATCGCATGTGAGCCAGAACATCTTTGGGATATTAGCTCGCATGGCGTAAGCTGTCGCCAGCACACCTGTTGGCAAAGATGATAAGTAGACGCAGGATCAAGCGCGCCTATCACAAGAGAGGCCAGAGACTCACCAATAAGCAACATACCACCTACACTCATTCGACTGCATGTATTTAGGCCGCCGCCGGTGACCAGAAGGTCTCAGTGATGGATTCCGTCTTCCAGTTTGGCGTCTGTCAGTATACTCGTGGAGAGCGTATAGTTCACCACAGGTTGCGACAGTTCATAGCGACCAGATTAATGCCTATAGCGGGACAAGCAGTGAGACTAAAGATTGTAATAGCCAGATTACCAATATCGTCTGCCAGAGGTCTGTAACTAATTAGCTTGTACCACAACACATGGACTCTCTTCCGGTTAAGTACATTTTTATGTAAATAAGGAACTTTATTAATCCATGTGTGCATTTGTGTTATAGGAAAAGGATATCAGCCACCTATTACAACATCCTCTCCCGTGCTTCTTTGCGGTATAATACCCTACACAAACAGAATTATATACATACATGTATAAATATGAACATATATACACATAAACATTCAAATACAGGGTGTTTCAAAAATGACCGGTATATTTGAAACAGCAATAAAAACTAAACGAGCAGCGATAGATATACCCCGATTGTTGCAATATGCTTGGGACCACAGTACATTTTCAGGCGGACGAACTTTCGACATTACAGTAGTTACAATTTTCAACAACAGATGGCGCTGCAAGTGATGTGAAAGATATAGAAGACAACGCATTCTGTGGTTGCGCCATTCTGTACGTCGTCTTTCTGCTGTAAGCGTGTGCTGTTCACAACGTGCAAGTGTTCTGTGGACAAGATGGTTTATTACATAGAACAGAGGATTTTTCTGGTGTTGGAATTCCACCGCCTAGAACACAGTGTTGTTCCAACAAAACGAAGTTTTCAACGGAGGTTTAATGTAACCAAAGGACCGAAAAGCGATACAATAAAGGATTTCTTTGAAAAATTTCAACGGACAGGGAACGTGATGGATGAACGTGCTGGAAAGGTAGGGTGACCGCGTACGGCAACCACAGAGGGCAACGCGCAGCTAGTGCAGCAGGTGATCCAACAGCGGCCTCGGGTTTCCGTTCGCCGTGTTGCAGTTGCGGTCCAAATGACGCCAACGTCCACGTATCGACTCATGCGCCAGATTTTACACCTCTATCCCTACAAAATTCAAACGCGGCAACCCCTCAGCGCCGCTACGATTGCTGCACAAGAGACATTCGCTAACGATATAGTGCACAGGATTGATGACGGCGATATGCATGTGGGCAGCATTTGGTTTACTGACGAAGCTTATTTTTACTTTTACCGAAGAGCCCCATGTTGCAGTCCCATCGTCCCTGCATCCTCAAAAAGTACTGGTCTGGGCCGCCATTTCTTCCAAAGGAATCATTGGCCCATTTTTCAGATCCGAAACGATTACTGCATCACGTTATCTGGACATTCTTCGTGAATTTGTGGCGGTACAAACTGCCTTAAACGACACTGCTAACACCTCGTGGTTTATGCAAGATGGTGCCCGGCCACATCGCACGGCCGACGTCTTTAATTTCCTGAATGAATATTTCGATGATCGTGTGATCGCTTTGGGCTATCCGAAACATACAGGAGGCGGCGTGGATTGGCCTCCCTATTCGCCTGACATGAACCCCTGTGACTTCTTTCTGTGGGGACACTTGAAAGACCAGGTGTACCGCCAGAATCCAGAAACAATTGAACAGCTGAAGCAGTACATCTCATCTGCATGTGAAGCCATTCCGCCAGACACGTTGTCAAAGGTTTCGGGTAATTTCATTCAGAGACTAGGCCATATTATTGCTACGCATGGTGGATATGTGGAAAATATCGTGCTGTAGAGTTTCCCAGACCGCAGCGCCATCTGTTGTTGACAATTGTAACTACTGTAACTTCGAAAGTTTGTCTGCCTGAAAATGTACTGTTGTCCCAAGCATATTGCAACAAACGGTGTATTTCTATCGCTGCTCGTTTAGTTTGTATCGCCGTTTCAAATATACCGGTCATTTTTGAAACACCCTGTATGTACTTACCCATGAACACAAACACACAGACATTATATATATATATATATATATATATATATATATATATATATATATATATATATATATATATATACGGAGGACAACATTTTATGTATTCCTGTCATCTTCTTCAAGCTTCTCTATTCTGGTTTTCATTCAAAAATTATCCCTGCCCATCGAAGATCTGGCATTCTCAACAGCTGTCCACACTACTTCAGAGATTTCTTTCAATTCTATCAGTGTTTCATCTGCCTGTATTCATACTTCGTCGTTAGTTTTATTTTCGATACGTGATGTTCTGGCACATTTTCGTAAATAATCGAGTTCCACAGCTGTTATTCTTCTTTCCAGGTCAGCATTAATATCTATATTTCTGATCCATAGTATAGAACAGATTCAACCATTACACTACCCAATGTTTTCTTATTCTTATTAGAATTGTCCTTGTCCCTCTAAAGAGAATCTATATGATATTCGCCAGAACTATTAACAACTGTTTCTCCGTATCTTCCTACTACAGCTTCATTTACCCGTGAGTCCCATTTTGCATTAAGATCTCCTGCTGTTATTACCTCTTGGTGGCTTTTAACTTGGTTGGGCAGGTGCTCTAATTTCTGGTAGAAATGATCACTGGTTTGCTGTGGCATATCGTCATTTGGTGTATATGCTCCTATTATAACCGTTACAGTTCCATACAACCTAATGGTGACCGTGATAACTCTTTAATACAAAAATTTGTAGTCCCGGATGTAAGTTTATTAGAGTCGTGCACGGAGCCAGTTGTGGATGTGGTCACTACTTAGTTTTATCAAAGATAACATATCCGTTTCGAAGAAGATGTCAAAAACTGGACAAATGACTATCCAGAGCAATGAAGTAAAACTGGAACAGACACGGTACAAACTCTTTCTCCTAAAGCAATTCAGCAGAAAGTTGTTATTTCAAGGAAGATTAGTGTGTGAACCAAAAATGGTTCCAGAAGGTGACAATGTTGAAAGGGAATATGAGAATACTAAACAAGCAGTTACGAAGGGGAACTGAGAATAAGGTCGCAGAGAAATATAATCCTCCATGGATGTCAGATGATCTTAAGAAGTTGATTTGGGAAAAGAAAAATTTATAAAAAATGGTTACAAATTAAATCAACTCAAAGTAGACAAAATTACAACACAGTATATCAGGACTTAAGAAACATCATCAGGTCAGAAAAGGACAAGATGTGCGAACAGAAATGCATCCAGACTGAGAGTTTAGTAGGTAGATAATAAACCACAGAGGTATGGAGAACACTCATTGGGGTGAAGAAAACTCGAGCAAACATAGCAGTGGACTTTAATTCCTTTAACCGAATGGTAAAAGCATTAAACCGATCTTCTATATGAGGATAGACCGCAGTACACTAGAGACGAAGAAGGTACGACTTTATACCCATAATTAAAGTAGCGGTTTCAAAATACTGTAGAAGGAGAACCACGCCTCAGAATAACGTCAAATTTGAACAGTATGTTATTGATGCAGGCGAAACGCCATGTAACAAAAAAGTATTAACGAAAATTTTTGCAAGAGATGGCGCTGTAAGTTACTTAATGAAAATGAGGTCGGCTGCAAGTGACAGATGAACTGCAGTACGACAAGTACGGTTTAAATTGCGCATTACACCATCTGTACTGTTCAATGTGCATGACCCAACAAGCTCAGCCGTTAACATTTGTGGCACTGTTAGTTAGGTAAGTACTTCCACAATGGCAAGGTCGTACCATATCGGATGGGAAAAATAGGTTTTTAATTGTCCTGAGGATAAAAACCGCATAAAAAGGAAAATCACGTTAGTTTTTAATTGTCCTGGAGCCAAACACGGTATAAAAATCAAACTGGCATCCTTGCGTCTTGAAACTGGGGCAACACAGGTTCGGTATGCTGTCCGCTGTTTTTTCCCACAAGATGAAATCGGGAAACAGCATGTTCCCCAATAGACTGTAGTTTATCAGGGACCATGTTCAGAACACACTGCGCGAGGAGTGTGTACAATTCAGCTGCGTTCGTAATTGGAGCACTGAACACATCTTTCAGACAACCCTACAGCCAGAAGTCACATGGATTAGTTTCAGGCAGTATGGAAATGACGGCCCATATATCTAGCATTACCGAAATGCCTGTGCAGCAGCAACTTCACTGGCTGTGTAATGTGCATAGGAGCGCCATCGTGCATAAAAATGAACCTACCCTCACATCTGCACTGTTGAACGGTTGGAATGCCATTTGTGTGCACACGACTATCACAACGTTTACTGGTGACGGTACAGGTAACAGGATCTGCAGGATACTTCTCATTTAAAAAATACGGCCCAGTGATAAACGATCCCGTCAGCCTCCACCACACTCTCACCTTTTCAGAATGAAGTGGTACCGGTGGAGGTGCGTGCTGATTTTCCGTTGCCGATATTCTGTAGTTCCGCGCACTGACATGTCCTTTGAGATGGGAATGGGCTTCGTCTGTTAGCAGTATGTCCTATGTCTGTTCATTGTCCACTTTCATGCGGGCAAGAAATTGCAAAGTGTACTTTCTTCTTACTGGCAGGCTGACAGGAAACAACTCCTGAACAGAATGGGTGATTTTGTAAGAAAAGCAATGCAGGATGTTGTTTAGGATGTTACGCACTGTCCTAGCAGGCATGTACAGTGTTTGGGCAATTCCCTGTGTACTGCATGATTGCACAGCACCGCTCGACCCCTCCTGAAATGATGTGGCCACATCTGCTACATTACGCTTTGAAAAAATATGTCTTTTCTATTTCTGTAACCATTTTGTCCAGAAGCCTTGCAGACATCGGATGAGTGCCATCTGTCATACGATTTAGTGTCTGGAACTTCTGCAGGTCTGCTGGTGCACAGCCACTGTTCTCGTGAAATAGCTTTACCAGCAGCAAACATGCTGGGCGTCTCAGAGGCAAATTGAGGAATAGCCGTGTGATTTGTGTGCTTGATGTGCATATTCTGATGCCTGTCTATTGGTAAAATTTTCGGTACTTTTTTTTTGTTCATGACGTTTCCCCTTGCATCAATAATATGCTGACGTGAATTTGAACAATGGTTCCCTTTCTACAGCGTTTTGAAGCTGAAGCTCCCACAAATGTAGGAAATAAGGGGTAGAGGTTACAATTTTTAAAAGGAACCATGTACAATTTACTAAACTATACACTTATGCTCTCCAAGAGTTACTCCAAAATGTATCAGACTACCATTTTTGTCAATGAAATATAGTTTCGCAAATACGAATGACGAATTCAACATTAAATTTGGTGTCACGAAAACAATTGCTCTTTGCATTCTGCAACGTCACAAATTCCATCCTTACCAGGAATATATATGACGCGAGATCGTTTCACAGAGAGGCCATGATAACGTAACTGCTACTACCGTCTCAACAAATGTTTCTCGTCGCTACGGGCTGTGAGATAGGCGCCTGACTATGCCACGAAACACTGAGGTCGTGGATCGACACCAGCCTGCAGCAACAGACAAAGTCACACACCTGTAGCTGTACTAAGCTTGTTAAAACCATTGTAGCCACGTCCGATACGAACGCATAAGTCACAAACAAGCCTAGTTTGTCGAATGCAAGGGCAATGCCAGTACCGCAAACCAGAAGAAACCAAATCTGCAGCCGGGAGTTATCTCAACAGTAGGCAGGCGATGTATAAAAAGAGTTCATGCAGCACAGACTCAAGACAGCTGTGGAGGTTCAGATCATCTGACTTCCATTCCATACTGGATCGGGCTATTTGCGTACAGTTAAACGACAGGAAGCAGCAGGGCCACGCTTACCAAATATACACAGCTTGTGTTAAACAAATTATATTACCAGAATGAGATTTTCACTCTGCTGCGGAGTGTGCGATGATATGAAACTTCCTGGCAGATTAAAAGTCTGTGCCCGACCGAGACTCGAACTCGGGACCTTTGCCTTTCGCGGGCAAGTGCCCTACCATCTGAGCTACCGAAGCACAAGTCACGACCGCTACTCACAGCTGTACTTCTGCCAGTATCTCGTCTCCTACCTTCCAAACTTTACAGAAGCTCTTCTGCGAACCTTGCAGAACTAGCACTCCTGAAAGAAAGGATATAGCGGAGACATGGCTTAGCCACAGCCTGGGGGATGTTTCCAGAATGATATTTTCACTCTGCAGCGGAGTGTGCACTGATATGAAACTTCCTGGCAGATTAAAACTGTGTGCCCGACGGAGACTCGAACTCGGGACCTTTGCCTTTCGCGGGCAAGTGCTCTACCATCTTTCAGGAGTGTTAGTTCTGCAAGGTTCGCAGAAGAGCTTCTGTAAAGTTTGGAAGGTAGGAGACGAGATACTGGCAGAAGTAAAGCTGTGAGTACCGGGCGTGAGTCGTGCTTCGGTAGCTCAGATGGTAGAGCACTTGCCCGCGAAAGGCAAAGGTCCCGAGTTCGAGTCTCGGTCGGGCACACAGTTTTAATCTGCCAGGAAGTTTCAAATTATATTAGCTTGCAAAATTTAAATACAATAAGATTGACCAACTTAACAAGCACAGTAAAAATTTCTCTTAAATGCCTATTGAAATCTACATATCAAATACATTAAACATTGAGAAAATTTCCTTTAACGAAAGTACTTAATACAATAATAACTTTCCAAAATCTGAACCTGCAAGTCTGTCATGACTTCTCTCTCGGAATATAAATTCGTACCAAGGTATAACATTAACGCATAATATAATGCACAATAGTAACAAACAATGAGGCAACTTCTAAACCTTTGAACGATCCGCAATGAAGACACCGAAGTTCTAACTAAGGAATAATCCATCTGATGCCATTACAGGTAGGGGTTAATTAAATAACGAACAATTAATAAAAAGCAGCGCCTGGGTATCTAAACTTTCCATGAGAACATACGCACATGAAACCCTCCTTTACAAGCATTAAATTTTACAGTCAGCATACAAGGTACGATAAAAATGTCTGAAAAGGGAATACAAAATTAATAAGATAGAGCCTCCTGCAATCTGATCTGGCACTTATTACATAGTGACCGAATTTTACAAGTTTCAATTCATATTTTGAGCCAAAGGTGCATACGCCACGACTTCGGAGGAACGAGTTACCAAGCTTAACGATCTGACATGGCGAGGAACAAGAGAACATCAATACTTAAGGACGAGATCTTGGCAGAAGGCGAGGAACATGCAGCCCGGTCTAATGGATCACACTGGCAACGGCCACGTCGTCGAGCCCCGGTGTCACCTCCCACCGTACCGGATGAAACACACTGCGCTCTGCCCAACGTAAATCAACTACAACAGCACGCTTGCAATTGCACATTAATCTTACATAAAAGAATAAAGCATGAAATGGCTTGCCACATTTTTTTTTCCTTTTAAACTCAACGTTTAAGAATTCATTTAAACACTGCATTACACTGCTAAATAAGATTGTTCCTTGAAACGTAATAGCAACAGGTAAGTATTAATTTAAACGGGCAAGAGCCCACCAGAACTACACTTTCATGGAATCTGATGTAGTTTTACACATAGTTTTTCATTATTCGTTAAATAAGTTGCAAATTTTGGCACTTAATCACAAAGGCGACAACAACCTTAGATACACCATCAC
Organism: Schistocerca gregaria; assembly: GCF_023897955.1. Classification (NCBI taxonomy): domain Eukaryota; kingdom Metazoa; phylum Arthropoda; class Insecta; order Orthoptera; family Acrididae; genus Schistocerca; species Schistocerca gregaria. The sequence goes on from NC_064923.1 coordinate 145,853,855, forward strand.
TTAATGAGGAGCTCACCCGGTTTCCTTGCGTATGGCTGCAGATCCGTCATCAAGTGATAGGAAACCAAGATGGTAAGCCCATGTGAGACATAACCATGACGTGTTAGACTCGTCACTGAAGACAACCTTAAATAACCATTACCATATATATATACACACTCCTGGAAATGGAAAAAACGACACATTGACACCGGTGTGTCAGACCCACCATACTTGCTCCGGACACTGCGAGAGGGCTGTCCAAGTAATGATCACACGCACGGCACAGCGGACACACCAGGAACCGCGGTGTTGGCCGTCGAATGGCGCTAGCTGTGCAGCATTTGTGAACCGCCGCCGTCAGTGTCAGCCAGTTTGCTGTGGCATACGGAGCTCCATCGCAGTCTTTAACACTGGTAGCATGCCGCGACAGCGTGGACGTGAACCGTATGTGTAGTTGACGGACTTTGAGCGAGGGCGTATAGTGGGCATGCGGGAGGCCGGGTGGACGTACCGCCGAATTGCTCAACACGTGGGGCTTTTGCTCCTTCTCTTTCATTATATTGAGAGGTACCTGTGATTTTGATTTTCTTCAGCCTTGAAAATTTTCTTAGCTGGCTCAAGCTACATGGAAGCTTGGGAACCAGAGAGTCATCAATGTGTTCGGAAAGGTAGAAGTAGAGATTGCGCCACGTCTCATTTCAGCATAGCATGGGAGTCAGGAGCAGCCTTTCTGCCGCAAAACTGCTTTGATCGAAAAACTAGAAGGTACACTCATGGAAATTGAAATAAGAACACCGTGAATTCATTGTCCGAGGAAGGGGAAACTTTATTGGCACATTCCTGGGGTCAGATACATCACATGATCACACTGACAGAACCACAGGCATATAGACACAGGCAACAGAGCATGTACAATGTCGGCACTAGTACAGTGTATATCCACCTTTCGCAGCAATGCAGGCTGCTATTCTCCCATGGAGACGATCGTAGAGACGCTGGATGTAGTCCTGTGGAACGGCTTGCCATGCCATTTCCACCTGGCGCCTCAGTTGGACCAGCGTTCGTGCTGGACGGGCAGACCGCGTGAGACGACGCTTCATCCAGTCCCAAACATGCTCAATGGGGGACAGATCCGGAGATCTTGCTGGCCAGGGTAGTTGACTTACACCTTCTAGAGCACGTTGGGTGGCACGGGATACATGCGGACGTGCATTGTCCTGTTGGAACAGCAAGTTCCCTTGCCGGTCTAGGAATTGTAGAACGATGGGTCCGATGACGGTTTGGATGTACCGTGCACTATTCAGTGTACCCTGACGATCACCAGAGGTGTACGGCCAGTGTAGGAGATCGCTCCCCACACCATGATGCCGGGTGTGGGCCCTGTGTGCCTCGGTCGTATGCAGTCCTGATTGTGGCGCTCACCTGCACGGCGCCAAACACGCATACGACCATCATTGGCACCAAGGCAGAAGCGACTCTCATCGCTGAAGACGACACGTCTCCATTCGTCCCTCCATTCACGCCTGTCTCGACACCACTGGAGGCGGGCTGCACGATGTTGGGGCGTGAGCGGAAGACGGCCTAACGGTGTGCGGAACCGTAGCCCAGCTTCATGGAGACGGTTGCGAATGGCCCTCGCCGATACCCCAGGAGCAACAGTGTCCCTAATTTGCTGGGAAGAGGCGGTGCGGTCCCCTACGGCACTGCGTAGGATCCTACGGTCTTGGCGTGCATCCATGCGTCGCTGCGGTCCGGTCCCAGGTCGACGGGCACGTGCACCTTCCGCCGACCACTGGCGGCAACATCGATGTACTGTGGAGACCTCACGCCCCACGTGTTGAGCAATTCGGCGGTACGTCCACCCGGCCTCCCGCATGCCCACTATACGCCCTCGCTCAAAGTCCGTCAACTGCACATACGGTTCACGTCCACGCTGTCGCGGCATGCTACCAGTGTTAAAGACTGCGATGGAGCTCCGTATGCCACGGCAAACTGGCTGACACTGACGGCGGCGGTGCACAAATACTGCGCAGCTAGCGCCATTCGACGGCCAACACCGCGGTTCCTGGTGTGTCCGCTGTGCCGTACGTGTGATCATTGCTTGTACAGCCCTCTCGCAGTGTCCGGAGCAAGTATGGTGGGTCTGACACACCGGTGTCAATGTGTTCTTTTTTCCATTTCCAGGAGTGTATCTTTTTAGAATGATAAAGTTTAGCCCAGGTGTAGCCTTCAGAACGGTCGTTATCCTTGTAGCCCTGGCGTGAAAGAATGTTCACTTAAAACGATAATAATGGAAAATGGCAATTTGTGGTTAAGTTCCTATTGGACCAAACTGCGAGTGTCATCGGTCCCTAGGCTTATGCACTACTTAATCTAACTAACCTACACTAAGGACAACACACATACCCATGCCCTATGGAGGACTCGATCCTCCGACGGGGGGAGCCGCGGTATGGTAGTAATGGAGATTGGTTGATTAGATCATAATACTTACATCTGTGGAAGGCGTCCTTTACTGTGCATGTCTATGTTTAGGCCTTTCGATAGACTGGGCGACAGCCTGTCATGGAGTGGGATCGATTTTCTGCCTTCCTCTCCGTGCAAGACCTTCATTGGTCAGCCGTTACAAAATCCGTGAGAGTAGGAGTTTGTCTCCTGCAACTGCCGGATGAGATTCCTACAATGGTAGAAGAGCGAAGTTGCACAGAGTTAGGTCAGAGGTCACTTGCTGCAGGCGACAGAAGAGAGTACACTTGTTTCCATACTGTCAACGAGTAAAGCTTGCTACCATGCAGCAGAAGGGAGTAGATTTGCTGCCAGGTGATCGATGAGTATACGCTTGTTGCCGATGCTTCACACAGAAGAGTATATTCATTTTGAACTGAGTAGAGATGACAAGCTGGCCTCTCAATTTCCTGCCATTACTGTCACCTTCTTCCACGTACATAGCTTACTGGAGTGGTAAGAATAAGCTGGTAATGTAATCACCAGTTTGAATGGGATGCGGGTCTAGCTAAATATCATCAAGGTTTAATTGCACAATTTTATTGTTGCCAGCCATCGATACTACTGGTGTTCGTGTTTACTTTTTATAGGTTCGTTCTTTATATTACCAACAATTTTGCAATTGTTTGTCGTATCCATGATATAGTTTCATGTTATACATTCATGTCTCCACCCCTCTTTGTCCGGACTAGATTTCAGAATTACAATCCTTTCTCCATTTCTTAAATATTTAGGTACTTACTTATGTGGGTAATGTATGACGTTTTATGGTGAGAAATCAAATTGTGATAGTTATCACTAGTTTATTCTGCCGTTAGATGTGCCCCACTCTTCAAATGGATCTGAGCACTATGGGACTTAATATTTTAGGTCATCAGTGCCCCAGTATTAATAGGGCTATGTGTGGAGTGCTACCCACACTTTCATTCTTGATTGGACCATCCGTTGAGTCTTTCGTCATTAAGACGTTCCTGTTAGCGTAACATTGTTTTTTGTTAAATCTGCATCATGGCATTGGGAGCTTTTCTTCCTCATAGGTTACTGGGGACTGGACTTACACCATATTAGAGGTACGGTAAACAGCTCAAACTACGCCTCAGACTGCGAATTCTCCACCCCCCCCCCTCCCCTCCCCCTCTAGCCATTATTACATACCAGGCCACTACAGATTGAATAATTTCATGTGATATTATTTTATATTAGTGCAGTGTCCGTCATTTCAATTTCATCAACATATTCATTTCATTTCAGCGCATTATTTAACTTCACAGATATCGCGTGCAGCAAAATAAACCACAGTCCCTCTCTGATTCCATTTCCTCAGCGGTACTATTTCACGTACCCCGTGCGAGAACACCTGTTAGTAGCGATTGAAGATCACAGGAGGAAATACCAGTGTTCAGGAAAGTTTTGAGCAGGTATAAAGGCATGCTCAGACAACCTAACAGTTGAGGCGACTGCTGTGGACATGCAGTAAACACAAGTTTGAATAATGGTCTGCTACAAAATTCTGTTGTCATCACATGCTCCCTTATTTTACTTATTTTCTGAGTCCAGACTACTCACTGCCTATCCAATATAAGATGGCATTAACTGCCTTGTCAGTTATTGTCTAATGCTGTCCTCAGAAATCTCTGGTATTTTCCCCTTCCTCGTTTCGGATGCACCACGCTCTTTGAACCAAGTTTGCGAAGGTGTTTCAAAGCTTTCAGTAGCATGCGCCTGCTGTTTCTAGTGCAGTAGCACTGACTTATGAGTACTTTCAGTTCTGTTTTAACCCCATGACCCCCTTCCCACTGCTTTTTGTTTTCATTTATTTGGGACGTATTGGGTTATCAGTGCTGTTTCTATGCTCTGACCTATTTTTTCTGGTCCATTCTACATTCCGCCCACCATCTATATCCATGAAATTCAAGTACTTTGGCTGCTATATTTTCAAATATGCAAAGGGCTCAAGCTATGATGGCACGTACGAAGGAGTCACAAACAATCATATATGGGGCAATAGCCACTACAGTAAGTATTGGGGAGTATCCTAACAACCAGTCTTTTTTTCAGCCCGTGACGAATTCCTTCCTTGACAGAGTAGTACTTACAACTTACGTACTCATTAATTTCTGGATGTATTCCTATCTCTGTCTTCTTTTACAGTTTCTTCCTCTCTACTGTAACAGTTCTGACACTAAATGTAACACTTCTGCTACTAAATGTAACTGGGTCTTCTCTTTTGAGCTAGTCAATTTTCAGGATGAGCATTACTGCAAAAGGCATTTAATTCCAAAGCATTATGTCAGGGTAAAAACCACTAAATAAATTACTTTTTCTTCCTTAACAACATGTGGGTAGGGTGGGTTCTTCTTTGACTCGGGTATGAGGTAGAATGAAACAGCATTTTTACATAAGATAACTTTTATTGAAAGTTTTGTACAACTGTTCCCTTACTGGATGTTCTGGCTCGGAGAGCGGCAGCTGTGTCATTTACGAAGCCTTCTGCTGCGGCAGCGGCGGCGTCTGATTACGTGTGGCACTGTGTATCTCGTGTCACCGTCTCGCCCAGTTGACTGGAGACACACCTCGTGCGGTGGCCCGTTTAATTATTGAGAGCGAAGTCGTGCATCGGATGGTGATACCTTGGATGTGGCGTCCCAGTGTTTCTCTTCTCTCAGCGGCCGCGTGTGTTGTGGGTCGGCCAGCGGAGCGGCGCGGAGGTGGAAGGCCAGTGTCCCGGACTCGAACAACAGACTCTCCCTTGCCAGTCTTCGGCTTCCAGATCTTCATCCCAGCTCACAGGTGACTGCTGATGTGAGGCCGTCTCCTTCGCGTCCTCACGAGTCACCCGAGTACGTTAAAATCAGACTTCAAATACCTTTTAACTTCTGTCTTCTGGTGCCGAGGCTGCTGCTTGCTATTCCATTACAGCGGCGGACTTGGTGCTTCTGTGTATGATGTATTCTCTTCTTTCATGGCGGTCTTCAGCACCGAAACTGACTGAAAACTGCTGCTACTCTCCTCTTCTTGTCGGGCCCACTGCGTCTCGCGTATTTATTCACTTCGGTTCACTGGAGGTGAACGACTTCACGGTCAATGCCTCTTCTGTCAGGTTGAAAAGCTTCTCGAAGGATCTTCTTAACGTCGGTCATTATCTCTTGGAATGTATGCAAGGGCCTTTGATCACATGTGACAATTGAGAAACTCGTGAGCTTCCGCTTATGTGGGTAGGGCGATGGCCTCTTCTGTCACGTTGAAAAGTTTCTCGAAGAATCTTCTTGACGTGAGCTGGTCGAGCGATGCCCTGACGGCTGAATCGACAGTTTCCGCTTCTCTCCTGAACGTGCTATGCTGACTTGCAAGCGCCGTCCGTTTCCACTGCTGTCTGATATGATGGAAGTTTTTCACTGATTCCTTAACAAGTGTAGTATCATCCTGTCCCTTCGACGTGTCAGTGTTTTGCGTATATTCCTTTCCTGGCCCATTTCGCGGAGAACCTTTATCACCACATCTCACAAGCCTAAATCCTCTTCTGTCCCAGTTCTCCCACAATTCAAGTTTCATTACCATACAACACTGTGCTCAAAATGTACACTCTCAGAAATTTCTTCTTCAAAGTGAGTTTTATGTTTGTTACTAGTAGACTTTTCTCGGACTCGTGTGCTCTATTTGCCAGTGCTATTGGTTTCTTATATCTTTCTTGCTTGGTCAGTAATGGGTCATTCTGTAGACTAGGCAGTTCTCATTTCTGCTGCTTCTCGTTACTTTCGTCTTTCTTCAATTTAGTGTCGATATTCTATACTCATTAGGCTGTTCATCCTGTAATTCTTCTTCACTTTCACTGACGACAGCAGTTTCATCTCGTCATTGATATCTTGTCACCTTGAATTTTAATCAGATTCTTGAACCTTCCTGTTATTTCCATAATTGATTCCCCGATGTACAGACTGAACTATAGGGACGTAAGACCATACCCTGTCTCACACCCTAACCAGTCTAGCAATCAAAAAATATGACGCCAGATGTGTAATTACATTGAACAGAGCACATCAGCCATTCTGAAATGCGTAGCTGTTTTATAAACGTATCAGAGAAGTGAGTGGTTTATATGAATACAGTGCGCTAGCATTGCGCTCGGGAACGAACCATAGTTATGAGACTGAGAAGATTAATTGCTACAGTGAAAAGTCTGCAAAATAAAGGCGATTATATAAAGAACGTTATGGGGTGAGAGTTATAGTTTCTAATATAGCCGTGTGGTGCATTTTTTCTGGAAGAAAAGTATAGAATCACACGCAGTACAGTGCAGCACCTACTAGTGACAGAAATGACGCTAGCACTGACATCTCCGATAGGCTGGGGTCCTGGTGCTGACATCAGAGAGATGCATTATGAAAAGCACACAGCAGTTATAGCCACCGCTGCCTGCATCTTCAGATTTTTGGCTTATAGTGCAAGCAATGCGGTATAGTAACATTTATTATTAACAACTATGAAGGAGTGTTGTCAGATAGGAAATACCATCTGAAGGATGAACGTGAAGTGCACGACATCAGCATCCCAGATGGATAAAATTTGAATATTATGCGAGAATTTCGTTGTTTCACGTATACTAGAAACGTATGCGTTTTCAGTTATTCATTATTGTTGCTGTTGCTGTTGTTTGAGAAGTAACTGCAAGTACACAGACAAGCCACCGCCGGCCGCTACAGTCTGGAACCGCGCGACCGCTACGGTCGTAGGCTCGAATCCTGACTTGGGCATGGATGTGTGTGATGTCCTTAGGTTAGTTAGGTTTAAGTAGTTCTAAGTTATAGGGACTAATGAGCTCAGAAGTTAAGTCCCATAGTGCTCAGGGCCATTTGAAGCATTTTTTGAACAAGCCACCACAACAACACGGTTCAGATGATCTATTGATACTAAATGGCCCAGCAGCGACGATTTTATGTATCTTACATTTCCTAAACACATACTGTTCGAAAAGAATCATTGTTGGAAAGACATTGGATCTTTAGTGGCACCCTGTTGTGATAACAGAAAAACCTAGATTGTGTTGTAGTAAAGTGATACTATCACTGCATGACTGGGTACAGCTTTGTGATAGCTCTATACAGATTACGGCAGTATTTCTTCGAAGTACTGAAACTCGGGTAGTGCAGTTTGCGATTGAGACTTCCAACAATCAATGAAGGTTTACAAGATAGAGTGTATATGCACTCATGAAAAGACATTTAGGATCTTAATGCTTGCACTATCAGTGAACGTATTACTTGGATGAAGTGCATTCGAAGTATTCATGGAAATACATTGAAGTCTTTAATATTCCTTTCTCATTGTGATATCAGTCTAACTGAGGATAGCCTAACGACATTTTAATCCGTATTCTCCCTCAAAACATGGTAATGTATATCAATCTAACATAACAGACCTATAGAACTGAGGTCACGTTTCAGTTTGATTATTTATCAAGATATTTGTCGTAGCTATTCAAGAATAAAGAAAAAAAAGTTACTAGCGGCTTTCTTACTTACTCCTGTAAAACTTTACTTATGTTAATGGAACTGCCTATTTATCAAAATGTCTATGGATGAAACATCAACGTAATATATATCCACTGGTCATACAATACTATAGAATAATTAAAATTTAAAAGTGTTGTTCCTACCTAACAACATAACTACAATGCTTATTCATCCTTCTAATACTATTACAACGAATGTAGTAATGATGCTACTAAATAACCCAGACAGAGTTAGCTTTCAAAATGTGTGTGTGTGTGCTTCAAACCAGTATTTCTGCCAAAAAATCATACAGGATGTATCGGATGCGATTGAAAGATTGACATTCGAAACATATAGTGATAACACTGAAGTCCCACTTCCAGATAAACCAAAACCAAATTCAGTGTTGATTTTTGATGTCATCGATACTGCAAACCTACAACAGATAAGATACTGCAATTCATTTTCCTTGAGAGACATGATAGTCTCGCACTCTGACAAAGAAAGTTCAAATGTCACGTGCTTCATCCGAATCACAATGAAAGTAACAAAGGAGTGTGTCTTTGGTAAAGAAGCCACTGTAGATCATACAGTCAGGGAATGCCCGCTGTCGGCGACATGGTTGGTGCTGACTGGAACAGACGTTAAATATATTCTACAACAAGAGGCCTCCATGCTGATACTAGGCAACATTGCTGATCCGGTGTGCAAAGTAGCTTGAGAGGCTCATCATTGTTTGAATCAAGACGCTATCCTTCAATAAGCGATCAGCAGGGACGTTTGGTCTCTTCGAGCAAAGAGAGGCTGGTGTAATGCAGATCACCAATTGGCGACGGTGTTCGACCGACATGCCAACGCGGTCAAGGGCTGGTAAAATGCCCTCTGCAAGTAGGGAGCACAGGAGCATCGTATGCAGACAAGGAGTGTTATACACAAACAACTGGATGAATGTTTCAGGATGTTTCACAATATCGTTTTCTGTGTCCCGAAGCCGGCAGTGTACCAACGTAAGGGGGTTGCCACCGAATGACTGCAGGGTATATGATGAAACATCTATTAAACCGCTAACACCGATCAGTTTATCACCGTATGGACAGACAGTTTTATGTGATTATCCATCAGAACTGGAGCACAAAAAATACCGGTGGAGGTGGACACAAGTAAACGCATTAGTAAAATCAGATGTGTAAAATACGCGATAGGGACCCGCCTGCAAAAATAAAAATTCCGACCCCATAAAATAAAATGTATAACTTTTCAACAACTAATGTAAGTTCATAACAGCTGTTAGAAGCAAAAATTTAATGCAATGGGTTGTATAATTCCATGCAATAATCTCATGTAGAAGAAGGTGTGATTAGATGAATTACGAACACTAGTTTCACTTAACGAAGGTGTACTCAGCACTTGCACATACAAAGAGCGCGGAGCGAACTGCCTCGGGCCAGAGCACATACATTATTTATACAGCTATAGAACATTCCAGTACAGTGATTCTTGATACTTGTTGATACTTCTAGAATGTACTCGAACCGAATATAGAAATTAAAACTGTACAGTCCAGGTGAGGTTTGAACTCACGACCCTTCGTGCAACATTTTAGTATTATAAACACTACGACGGTGCTCCTCGGCGTCTTCTGCGATAATATAAACAAAAGAATTATTCGTTAATTGGTTTCAAAATATTAAACAAATTAATTAATAACGGTAAAAGCCTTTCAAAATTAAATAAATTGTAGTGATTCACATAAGCATCCGTCTAAACTTCTAGATGTAGTTTGTTGTTATAATAGCTCGTTTTATTCACGTTAAATTCTAGCGAAACTGTGCCATTCAGCTTGCTTTCTGCGATTCGAAGGTCTTGATCACTTCACTGACATCATTGGATCTAGATTTTTCACTTTCGATACTGAGTTCAGCTGATGAGTCTAGAGTCACAGAGTTCCGTAGATGATTCTTCATCAGTCTGAGCTTCGAAAATCAGCGTCCAGTCCAAGAAAAAGTAATTGAAATAGTTAAAAACAGGTAAAACTCTCCGCATAAATCTGTAACACTAGCAACTATCATTTTGAAGCATTACTATTGTTTCGCGAATCCCTTTGTCTGAAGCATTTTGGGAAAATAATTTTGAAGAAATGATTAACATATGAAAATCATCAAATCTGCTTGCTAATTGGGCAACAGTAAATTCCAAACAGTCGTTAAAAACTGTGGTTCTGAAATACATATTTTGAGCCGCTAGCTGCTCCTCCTGACACAATTCGTCAAAATGTTTTTCACTTTTCTAATTATTTTATTTTCAAATTGTGATGAAATGCCTCATTTCTTTGCCAAATATGTGTCGACAGCAAGATAAATTATCAGCTGCTTGCTGAAGCAGAAAACACACTTTATCAAGCTCTACATTTTCCGACTACATAATTTGCGAGGCCAAATGGTACATTTTAGAAATTTCTCTGATTGGTTTTTTAAAACAACAGCATGTTCCCCTTCTTACCTTTTCTTAATATCAATATTACTTTTGACAAATTCATCACATAAGCATAAAGAAGGGCTTTAACAAACTGCTGTCTCGAAGACCAATGTGATGGGCAAATTTTTTTAAGAGACAAAAAGGTATCAAAATTTCTCATATTTTAATACTATGGCTGAAGGAAAGATAAAAAGTTTCTACTGAGTCGATAAATAACAAGACTTCTTGAATGTCTCCTGCAACATCATTAAGTACTAGATTTAAATAATGCGCTGTACAGTGCATGTATTTTGCAGTTTTTTATCTTTGTTCAGTTTTTGTTCTAACATCTTTGTATATGTCTGACATATCCACACAACCGTCATAACCATGACCATGGCATTTAGTTAAGTAGAAACCCTTTTTCTTTATTCACTTCGTATTTCCTTTTCTACTCCTGACGCTATTTGATCTTTTACTCAACGGAAGCCTAATAAACTTTCATTTATCTTTACATGACAAGTCTTTACACTGACATCATGTGAAACTGTAAGATATATAAAAATCTGAGTTAACTGATCTCTTTTATAATAACCTATGTTGTATCTGTCATTTATTAATTTCTTTTTCAGATGCACGGGATAGGACATTTGTCTACTAATTCTGAATTTCTTTTGTGTGTATTTTTGTTTATTTATTAGATGGCGTTTTGCAGGATCGAGCTTCGCGAGAAGTTCAATAATTGCTAAAAAATTCCACTGTTTGATGGTCTAATTTTCTTCACATGTCTGCGAAAAGCTATGTTATTGGATAACAGTGTTAACGTCACATTCACAACACGCCCAAGGAATTGTTTCCGTATGTTCTCAGTTTTCTAAAGAATCCATACCTCCGTCAGCTGTGTGTTTCTAACGTCACACTGCAAGAAACACATGTGTTCAATTGTGAATAGCTAGTTTCGTGTCGCACTGTACTTTTGGTTAGCTACCTCCCATCTCGAATCCACTCCCTCCAAGATGACGGCGATATGTGTCCTACAAAGAGACGACATAGTTAATAGCAAACAGCGATTTTTAGACGAATGACCCAACCTCCAAAGAGACAACATATTTTATAGCAAACAGAGCGATTTTTAGACAAATGAGACAACCTGTCTCTCAAAATTCTGTACACTGTCAGAGTTTGTTTTCGTAATATTTAGTGGCGGAGGACTTATTTTCCTCCTTAGCATCTTCGGGAAATCGATCCTTTGGCGGCTATCAATTTTATTTCACAAAGAACTTTTTGGTTTCACCATCTACGTGTAGTTGATAATCCTCACGATCATTTGGATAGTCTGCAATATTAATAGGCCTAATTATATTTATGGTGATATTGTTACGCTCTTTTCTTTCCCGTTTTCGCAACTGCTGTCGTCACTTTTCACTTCAGAAGAGCACTCACTTGTGGCCATACAAAGTTCTCTAACCGTTGAGCTAGCACTATCACTAGGAAGAGAAAAAGAATTACTTATTTTCACTAGTTTGTTTGCTTTCTGTTTTAATTCTAACCTCTTCTTTCTTTTTTGTGCACCACTTAGATGTTGGTACTTTAAAAGCTTCCATTGTTCTGTGAAAGACCACTAATGAATACGAAAAAAAGTAACACTTAAACTGTTCAAGTTTGAAAAAGATAACACCACTCTACGATACACCCATATACCTATTATGTATCCCACTAAGAGAGTACGTCAGAAACTGAGTTGGCTGTCGACTGGTTGTTACTAAACTATGACATCCTACTGGATAATTGAAATCGGTGTCGAATAAAGGTGTGATAAAAGTTAAATGTGTAGAAGAAACGTGCATAATACAATCCAAGGTACATTACAACTAGGCAACAGTAATTGCCAACCTAAATACGATATTTTGGTACACTTTTTACTGCTGCTGTCATTCTTTTGTAATAACAAATATGCGACGCTCATTTGTGACTCCCGAGGAATATGCTGCGCACCAAGTGCTACGAGATAAGGCAAGGAAGCAATCTTAACAACTGTGCTGAACTCAGCGTTCACCGACTCCACAAAACCGTTTTAATCTCACCATTTCTGTGCAAACTGGCTTTTGACTTGACTTCTTATCTTATACATACTTCTGTATCTGCGTATGTGTATATTTTAAATTTTATAGTTGTTTTTAGGGTTCCGTGTCGGAAATGGTACAAAGTGAGTTTTTATGGGATCACTTTGTGGTCTCTCTGTCTGTCAGAATGTTAAAAACACTTTTTGTCAGGAAAAGGTAGCCGTGTTAGGGTGAAATTTATGCGCCATACTAATGTCTCTGGTTCCTAGGCGGTATAAAAACTAGAAGTTAAAAGCAAATTCAACGAAAAGATTCAGCCGTCTATGTCGCACATTTTAATAGTAGCAAATTCATTCATTAAAATCCATAGGATACTTCCCGTTGGCCACAGTCATTAAATTTCCCAAAAAAGGTTTCACGGTGCGATCCAAGAAAAATTTCGAAAACTATAAATTTGTTATCATATCAAACGAAATATTTTTCTCATTTCTTATTCGACAATCTTCCTGTTCTTCTGACTGTAAAGCATGAGCAATGGAGATATAATTGTTGATAGTTAATATTGCTCACTCTGCAATATAAATGGATCATAACACAAAATATTTCTAAGAGCATAGAATGAGTAATTGAAATAAATCCTCAACACCTTTATGTAAAGTAGAACTCTAATATAGTAACTGAGGAAACTCGAATTGAAGGGAAGTATTTAAGTGCGTATCCTAATATTACTCAGCACAAATGCTTTCCTATTTCTACACCGAGCAGAATTACGTGAGTGCGAGCGGGAAGGAGAGAAAAAAGACAAAAGTTGAGGCAAATCCACAGCGAACGACGACAGAAGTACTTTCGCAGAGGCGGGGCAATTTTAAACCGAACTGACGAGATGAGTTTTTCGCCTCAGTGGCGAAGTGATTATTACGGTTAGTGGAATTCAGTATTGGAATGTTTGGTTATAGAGGCTGCGGGATCCGTCGTCACCAGGAACGAGAGAGAGAGAGAGAGATGCGAAATGAAAATAAGAGACAGGAAGCGGGAGAGTGGAAATGCCTGTTTCCGCTTTACCGAACTGCGCCGCAGGAATATCGATGGAGACAGTGTCGATTCATTCTGCCTGAGTTAATCGCTGCGATATTTCCTGCAACAACTGCAGCAGTATTATGATCGACTGTCCACATTACCGTAAACTACGTACTTTCAAATTATAAATTTTTCTGACATCCAAATTTCATGCCTGCCAAAAATATGAATTGTAATCATTATACGAAGGCTATGCCTCACCGTATAAGACATGTAGTGAAGTACCACGATAATGTTCCCAGAGTAGGACAGAATTACTACGTTTTAAGGTCGTAATACGTTGAATACTTCAACTAATTGTTTATAAAATACAATACAACACAATACAGTTATATAAAGACGAACCAAGAACAAGTAATTATTTAGCTAAAAACTATTGTGTCTTCTATGAAGTCAGTGGCATGAGAGAATCTATGCAAAAACTTGACAGCAAAACCGAAGAAGGTTTTACTAGCGTCAAGAGAAACATTAATACAGGGTGAGTCAAAAAGGACTTTACTACGTTCGAATGATATAAGACTTTATTGAGACAAGGTATAGAATATGTGTTGCGTTATTTGGCAGCAAACAACCTCATGTGTGATTCACTTAGTGTAAGAGTACCCTATTCTACCACCAGAAGCACCAGCTTAGTGCACAATTAAAATGGGTACTTTCAATTGTACACAGCGTGATTGCAGCACGTTTTGATTTCGTGAAACGAACTTGTTGTGTACATAGTTCCGCGTAGTCAGCGTTTACACAACTTTCCCACTAGAGCGCAACCCGCTAAGCACAACAGAACAGCGCTCGTCCGTCTGCGCACTACGAGATGGCGCTGCCTTAGAGACGGACCAAATTCTGCTTCCGCCGATCCGCGTATTAATATGTAACGCAGCCAATGAGATTGCTGCTAACGTAGAACCTTTTCTCCTCGCGGATCACACTCGCACAGTAATATCTGAACGCTCGAGGTATTATAACGAGTGTACAGACCTCCGATTAGTCAGTCTGCATCAGTCTGCATTATTATGCATTAATCTGTAGTCAAGTTTCAGTCTGCGCCTAATAAGATTACCACATTCCATTACATAGCCATGAATATAAATGAATAGACACTTTGTCAAGTATAAGAGATATGTGAGAATACGATTAACGTACCAAGACCAAAGGAACTTCAGATAGTCAATTGTAAACAGCATCCTGAATCAAGTTACGTAATATCTATGCTTTTTATTATTTTTATAAATCTGTGTGAAAATTAATCAAGTCCTGTTTAAAGTTGGTCACAATCAATCTGCTACTCTAACCGTGCAAATAGCATTTCTGTCGCCTGACATAACGGCAGAAGATAAACACGCCACAATGAGACCACGAGACATATTGCTGACACTCGCCTACTTCGTTAGAGCGACAAGTCAAATAATCTGATGGTGTGTGTACCGAAGGTCTTAAAGTACGCACACCACAGAACTCTGCTATGGCTGTTCGCCGTAAATTTCGCAACGCTAAAGAACCTCCAAGCAGGCCTAGAATTTACTCTTGGCACAAGAACTATGTCGAGACTGGTTTTTCACTGCGACATGATGAATCATCACGTCGCCTGCTGGTTGATGATTGTCTCCAGCACGTTAGGGAAAGCTTTGCCTACAGTCCACAAAAAACAACGTGATGTTAAAGACAGTGTAAATGTTCCTCTCCTACCAAACAATGTAGCCAACGTAAAAAATCGAATCGACGCTCCCTCTGCACAAGTTACGGCCGATTTGCTGCAACGATTGCAGGACGAAGTTATGTACTGGTGGGACGTTTGCTGCATCGCAATGGTCACATCGCACCATGAAATGAATTCATCATATGGCATTTATTGGCTGGGTTATCCCCTCCGGGTTCGGCCACTGTATTGCAAGTTTTTTTAGTTGACGCCACTTCGGCGAGTTGCGTGTCCATGGTAATGAAAATGATGATGAAGGACACACAACACCCAGTCCCCTGCAGGCAATCGAACCCAGGCCTCCGTGGGTGGTACGGAGGCAGACACATCGTACCATAATGACATTTGAGACTTTTATATAAAACTGAGTTTGTCTGCTACAAAATAACACATCAGCCGATTCTATAAGTTATCTCAATAAATTTCTGTATGATTTCAAAATTATGAAGTCCCTTGTTGATTCACCGCATATAGCATTCGTAGACCTCAGGAAAACTGTCTATGTTATCAACTAAAAAAACTAATAATGACTTTAACAGGAATTGAGGTAGACTATAGAGAAAAAAAGAATAAAGAATTATATGAATAAAAGTAATCATACAGTAAATGATACAGGAAAAAAAAGGTTTGGAAGGTTTTAGGCAAGGATGTGATTTATCTCCATCCCTGTTCAAAATCTACGCAGAATACACCATAATTTAACGCAAAGAATACTGTACTAGTATTAACATAAAAGTACAGAAAATACAGAAACTCATGTCTGAGGATTGCATAGTTGTCACAGCCCCAGAAACCACCGTAGAAGCTAACAAGACATGGACTCAAGACTAAGAGTTCAATACAATAACTAAATTAGCACAAAAAGAGAGAAATACTTGTATGTTACAAGGAATCAGTGAAGGTGAACATTAAAATTACAGCAACGAAGACAATACAAATAGACAAATACAATCATTTAGGTACTGATATGAATGAAGGTAGAAAGAACAGTGAATATATGAAGCAACGAATTAGTGAGGATAAAGTAATACATAAAAAGGCAAAGCATTGGTAAAATAGATACAACACCAGTTTTTAGATGTGTCTGAGCCATAACAGTTTCTGAGGGAACGTTATGTAAATGGAAGTGATATCACTTGAAGCGTTTAAGGTATGATGACGGAAATGGCTGTTAATGATAAAATGGTCGAAGAGAACCTACAAGTAGAAAGGATTTGAAAGAACTGGTGCAGAAAGAATATTAAAGAAGATAATAAATAAAATTAGACATGAGTGAATAGGTGAGTTAATACACCACAGACAGGCCTTTGTAAATAATCTATATGCAGCACCACGACGAAAAAAGTGGTCGAGGAAGACCCCGAAAAGCATTAAAACAACATAAATAATGAGGGATACGGTAAGTAATGTATGCCAAAATGGAGCTCTAGCGTGTAATACAGCCACACGAAAAGGAAATCGATTCTTAAAATAAAATTTACATCCTCTTGGTTCATGTTGTTCACGTACCAGCGACATTAATTTCTCCTCAACTAAGAGGAATTTTCTACTTATAATTTTGCAGCGTTTCTCGTTATTTCGTGTATAGTTCATCGCAACTAAGGAAGTTGTACAACGACGCAAGACATGCAAAGCTATCAACGATCACAGCACATAGTAACTGGCTCTACGAGTCATCCTTCATATAACTATTGACTCGCGTGAACCACCAAAGAACATGACACATCAGACTGTCAAATATTTCCATTATTCTTTCTCTAATTCGACGTATATCGTTGAATTATGTAGTAAGTTGCTACATGCTGAATCGTTTCCTCCTATGTGTGTAAGTCCGCAGCTCTTGATCTAGTGGCTAGCGTTGCTGCCCCTGGATCATGAGGTCCCGGGTTCGATACCCGGCCGGCTTGCGGATTTTCTCTAGCCACAGATTGTATGTTTGTGTTATGTTCATCATTTCATCACCATCATTCGTGACAGTGGCTAGATTGTACTGTGAATAGAATTCGACTGCGTAAAAATTAGGACTTTGTACGGGCGCTGATGACAGAGCAGTTGAGCGCGCCACAAAGCTAACATCATCCTATGTGTGCAAACTTCATGCTCGGTAACAGATTATTCAATTACACTAGTTTTTACAGCAAATCCACTTTCATAAAGAAAGTGAATTAGTTAGCAGATGTAGCAAAACAAAGAAGTTGAAACATCACCATCCAGAAATGGACACATCTAAGACTCACCAATTATGCGTTTTCGTTAGCATGCTAATTTGCTCGCAATTCAAGTACTTTTATTTTTTCCCTGATTTGGGTACATTTACATTTCGTATAGCACCTAATGTCAATAATCATTTTATACAGTGTAGACTGCAAGTAACGAACTGAATGGCAAGGTTTTTAGAAGTTTTTAATTTCAAATTATGCGCACATACACTGTCCCCATAACGATGTATGACTGACAAAGCCTAAATCAGTATTTCACCGTAAAAATGTAACTATATTAACTACACTGATTTAGACTAAAGCAAAACTATCAAAATGAATAACAGAGGTGAGAGTCACTAAGTGCTTGTAAGAGCTTGTGAATCACAGTCTGGCAACAGCGCATTAACAGCACCCGACATTACGTCTAACAACAGATACAATCAGGCATCAATGCGCGTACAACATTGAGGGTGTTACACTAGACTACGATCCTATTTAGCTACCCACCACAGAGTCACAGACGGATTGATAGAGAGCTACGCTTAAGCATTTCGTCAAGGCCTTCAGAGCAAATTAGTTCGACTTTGCTCGCACTGTGTGCGATCGCCGATGTTTTCACAAAAAACTTGCCTTGGCGGAAGCAAATTGGGCGCATGTAAACTTTTAATAAAATATCATTCGAACAACGGTGTCACTGTGGGAGCTGTCCTGTAATTTAATGTTTAACTACAACGTTTTGATTAGCAGAACTAGCGGTAAAACTTTTTGTGACGATTTTTGTGAGAAATCACGTCCGACACCTCTGTTCGCCCTCTGTTCTGTGACAGTGTAACATTATCGAACCTGTATTTCCACAGTACAGAGCTAATTCTATTAGGGAGTTTCCTACTCACGAAAATGTTCAGAATACCTTTAACACAGTAATAGTTTGGATGAGCAAATAAAAACACAGTCCATTTGATTCTGATCTACAATTTCATATTAATCGGACTCTTTTTCTAAGTAATTTTCCTTTCCATACACCAAGTGTAGCTATAGCTGACTGTTGAGTACTCGACCAATTCTAGAACAAAACTGCCCTCAGTCACATACCAGTGAACTATTAGTGGGGTAGAGGGGTTCAAAATGTGAATATGTGAAAGGGAATTATCTATAATAAGTGGCTCAGATTAAATTTCGATAATTTCCATTTGTTACGGCGTAGAATAGTAAGAAACAGAAATGGGGAAAAATTATTGAAAATCAAGTCATGCCAGCGACAGAGGCGGAAGAAGGAAGTGAGCCTTTATGGCGTAAGTGGGTCAGGCCGGCGACACTACCTGCAGAGTAAGGAATAAATATTTAGCAGAAAAGGGGACGCAAAACCAAAGGAAGCGAGACAACCTTATTCATTAATGACAAAGCATGCTGGAAGAAACTACATCTATTTTAAAATGAGGAGCCAAAGAAACTGGTACACCTACCTAATATCGTGCAAGGCTCCCACGAGCAGGAAGCAGTGCCGCAACACGGCATGACATGGACTCGACTGGAGGGAACTGACTCCATGAATCCTGCAGGGCTGTCCATAAATCCGTAAGAGTCGGGTATCACATTATACTACTGGAACTGCCCAAATCCGTCGGAATGCACCATGGACATGAATGGATGTAGATGATTAGACAGGATGTTTACGTACGTGTCACCTGTCAGAGTATCAGGGGTCCCTATCGCTCCAACTGCACAAGCTCCACACCATTTCGGAACATCCACCAGCATGAACAATCCGCTAATGACATGCAGGGTCCATGGATTCATGAGGTAGTCTCCAGACTCGTACACGTCCATCCGCTCGATACAATTTGAAACGAGACTCGTCCGACAAAGCAACCGGTTTCCAGTCATCAACAATCCAATGAGGCAATTGACGGGCCCAGGTGAAACATGGGATATTGTGTCGTGCAGTCATAAAGGGTACACGAGTGAGCGTTCGGCTCCGAATGTGCATATCGATGATGTTTCGTTGAATGGTCCACACCCTGACACTTGTTGATGTCCCAGCACTGAAATGTGCAGCAGTTTGCGGAAGGATTGCACTTCTGTCACGCTGAACGCTAACCGTCGTTGGTCCCGTTCTTGCAGGATCTTTTTGCGCCCGCAGCAGTGTCGGATATTTGATGCTTTACCGGATTCCTTATATTCACTGTACACTCGTGAAAAGGGCGTGTGCGAAAATCCGCACTTCAACGCTTCCTCAGAGATGTGTGGCATCATTCGTGTGCCGATTATAACATGAAGTTCAAACTCACTTAAACTTGATAACGAGGCATTGTTGCAGTGGTAACCAATCTAACAATAGCGCAACGCCATATTCTGCCTGTTTACATATATTTGTATTTGAATAAGCATGCCCATACCAGTTTCTTTGGCTCTTCAGTGGATAAGAGCACATAGAAAAAGGACCGACACAGCATTTAACATACTGTTAAGCGAATGTAGCAAAATGCGGAGGACACATTCGCTTATTACGAACCGAGCTTTGCGTCATAGCGTCAAGCTAGATCTCTTTATATACTTAGGCTCTTCAGCTCTTGTCGTGAGCTGAGATTTGGAATCGATGGCATTCACAGTAACAGCACTCGATTCCATGGTTACGTCATTTTAGCGAATCTGGTTATTCCCTACATGCTCTAGGGCAGTCTATGAACTAGCTGAAGGTGTACTCAAGATGATGGCCTTCACCTAATGAGCTTTATGGTGCTTCCTGCCAACTATCTACTGATGCAGAAGCTGACTGTCTTCCGACAACACCAAGGCGCACATTACTGCCAGTACTGGACAACACTGCGGAAAACAGCAACAGGACCTGTAGGCGTCTACGTTTCTGTTCAACACACAGACGCCTTCGGTTACTGAAACCTACCTGGAGTAGGAAGCAGATCAACCGACTACACGACTGCCGACATCGTATATATCACGGATGGCAAGAGTCATCGGAGAATTTACCGTGGAGTACACTTCGCAGCCGGCGCCAGAACCAGTTCGTGCTGGGCAGCCGCCGGGTCTCCAGAGTCGCTGACACCACTTGCTGGGGCTGCTGACGCTGCTGCAGAAGAACGATCCCTTGTAAACATTGCAAATAAATTACTGAACTCTAATAATTCTTTACTGGCGCCATTGGTGCTTCGTAGGTTCCCAACATCTATCCTGATTTCACTCAGAGGTTTCTTCGCTCGGCCCTTTGTGCATTCCTTGTACAATTTGTTCAGGTTTGGTTTGTATTTCATAACTACTAACTACAATCAGAGTACGCATTTGCTTCAGAAAATGTTTGAGTTCACCAGTTACACTTGGTGTCGAACAGAAATGCGGCAGGAAGTGAAGCCCCTGCTACCGGAAGTAGTTCTTATTACTGAGGTAGGTGCTTGCACGCAGCATCTATACAGTGTCGCAACTGAATCAAATGAGGTTAGAAACAGCTACTGCAAGACTAAGACGACACAGATTAGGGGAAATTTGCAAGGATTTAGTAATAGGAAATAGACATACAGGTAGGTACAGCACCCTGAGAGCAGCAGTGCTGTGTGTCAATTTCGTTAAATGTTCACTTGCAGTTACGTAGCTTTGGTCACAAGTCTAGTCCTGAAACCAGTGAATGTTGAGTAATATACCTCCTACTACGTCCAGTTGTCTTCTTCTGGGCTGTGACGTAGATAAGTCCCGATGCTGTTTTGAGGCACAGAACCGATGCTGTCCAATTAACTGTTGACACAAAAATTTGGAAATTTGTGGTAAGGTCTTATGGGACCAAACTGCTGAAGTCATCAGTCCCTAAACTTACGCACTACTTCATCTAACTTAAACTAACTTGCACTAAGGACAACACACACCCATATCCGATGGAGGACTCGAACCTGCGACGGGGGAAGCCGCGCCGGTCCGCAGCTCGTGGTCGTGCGGTAGCGTTCTCGCTTCCCGCGCCCGGATTCACGAGTTCGAGTCCAGGCGGGTCAGGGATTTTCTCTGCCTCGTGATGACTGGGTGTTGTGTGATGTTCAAATGGTTCAAATGGCTCTGAGCACTATGGGACTTAACATCTATGGTCATCAGTCCCCTAGAACTTACTTAGACCTAACTAACCTAACGACAACACACAACACCCACCCATCACGAGGCAGAGAAAATCCCTGACCCCGCCGGGAATCGAACCCGGGAAACCGGGCGCGAGAAGCGAGAACGCTACCGCACGACCACGAGATGCGGGCTGTTGTGTGATGTCCTTGGCTTAGATTTAAGTATTTCTAAGTTCTAGGGGACTGATGACCATAGATGTAAAGCCCCATAGTGCTCAGAGCCATTTGAACCATTTTTGAAGCCGCGCGGACCGTGCAAGGTGCCACAGGCAGCGCGACTACCTCGCACGGATACTGTTGATACAATCTCTGGCTGATTCATGCCATGCGTCTGTTTATATCTGCATTTGGTGGATGGATGTTGCAACACAACGTCAATAATGTCCGCATAGTGACTTTTTCTCTGAAGTGTCTTTGTCGGTATTCTTAAGGAAGTGTCACTGAAAAGCGTATTCGCTTTACCATATTATATCTCTTTGCTTAGCTGATTATCTTCAAGTTGGCCGCGTTGTCTTCTTTCCAGGAAAATGACTATGCTCTCAGAGTTTTTGCTGTTCAATTAATCACTAACTATGAAATTAAATAAACTGTATCCATTTGTACCTTATGTATTCAAGTATTAGAGTGATAAAATTTAACGCCAGTTGGCATCCATTAGCTCCAAATTTCAACTAAAGAGGTCTGCTTCTTAGAGCATCAGAAAAATATGACTTGACTCCATTACTCAGAAAGTCACCGCCGGCGCCGGGCCCAAATAAGAAGAAGCACAAAGATAACATTTGAAACAAAGAGGATTAAATAGTTGATATTCTTGTCAAAGACATTGTTTCCATCAACTGATACATAATTTATCAGAACCTAGTAAAAACAAATTTACGGTTTGTCATATTAAAAATCATCCTAACTGCACATAATATAAATAGTTATGAGTGAAGAAATCACTTTTCGTTGACATAGTTTTTCTACGAACTTTTCTACTAATAAATGACATTAGCGATGTCGCATGGTAGCAAAAGCTTCACGATGTATATCAGTCTTGATTACATCACAATGTTCGCCTATGAAATATTTGCGAGACTTAAAGCGGAAACATAATGTAGTTCATGTTGTGTGCGCGCCCCATGGCGTTCGAAAGTAACTATGTTGTTTTTCTGTGGAGCCTAGCCTTGCTTATGGCACCCTCTATATGTAGGTCTGTCTCGTATTATCTGGCAGACACAGCAGTTGTTCAAGAGAAGATCTGGTTTCCAAACTCGTGTTTTACCACATCTCCCCCCCCCCCCCCCAACGTCAAAACTGGTGCCTAAAACTTGACTGTCCACTCTCAAATTAAATGCCCCTATGCCGCTTCCACATCTTTTTATGGGCAGTTAAGTACTGTGATGTGACTAATTGCCTCGTTTTAATAGCCGCCATCATTCCAGTAAATTAGATGTGGCTTTCTGGATTGCCATAGATAAAAATAGTCACTTATCACAGGATGAAGATGACGTAATTGATGGGAGGAGTGCCTTAAGACGTCTGTCGTACTGTTGACATGTCCGCCTCTGTGTGTAGTGATTTTTTTGTTTTAAGTTTGGCGAGACACTTACTTTGGTCCCGATTACCTACTGACTCCCTACTCCTGCTTACTGAATATGTTACTCAAGATGATGCCATCACCGTCTTGCAGATCCGCATATCATATCGAGACTAAATGAGGGATGTTTACATGGAATAGCATGTAAGTCAGAATAGCCAGATTTTACAGAAGTTTCAGTTGTATGAAATGGTTGTAAAATGCATTCAAATGTCTTATGAAACAAACTCATGAGCACAAAGTCGTTGGAGTTCACCCTTTATGATCTATATCCAGGCAAACACTGCAGTTGGACAGCTGAATGCTATAAGAAGCAATGGAAGTGGTCAACAATGGTGTGGATACACTTGTTGCATGTCCAAGGAAGGTGTTCAGGCAAGGCTTGAAGGCGTTCGAGATTTTCTGGCGTCATATTCAACGAGTTTTGAGGCCTGCTTTGTTTACTTTTCACGGATTTGGTCCTTTTTTACTTTTACTTTATAACTTCTCTGGTACCACGGATGGATGTGAAAGGAGACAGAGAAATGGATGCATCTTGAAGTGTTTTCCGAAAACCAGGTGATGAAACTGCTCATCAGTGCTCGTTGTCGAATGAGTTGTGTCAAATATGTGGTACATCATGCTGATGCTTAAACTTAGTGTTAAAAATAAGTTAAATGAGCTGTTCTGTGATGAATCTGCACCCCATTGAGTGTCTTTCATCTCGAGAGTTGATTTCCTATGAGCTTTCGATAAAAAAATTTCGTTTAATTTTATCCTTTTCTTTGTCAATGTACACTGACTGTCATTATGTTTCATATGTCCACTCTCGCAACTTCGGCTTTGAAACTAATTTTAAGCGCACATATCAAACAAACCCGTGACGCAGAAATCAGTATATGCTTGTCAACCACAAAGCAAAAGTTTTAAAATGACTACAGTTTTCGCCCTGACTGGGTAAATGTGTTTATTCTCAATCACGATTTCTGCAGATTATGCCTTTCTGATATGACGGCCTATGATGAAGTTGCGTCAATGCAAATCGTTCCCTCGAATAGGACACTTTTCTAGTCTCAACAATGTTTGCATACTCCGCATGAAAAATAAAACAGGGGCCTTTCTCACTGATATAAAAGAATGTAATTCTTCATAGTGATCTGCTTGTAGAGGAAGGCTTGTACGCGTAAATGAGGACGAAAATACTGCAGGCCTTTGGTCGCAAGAAACAGAGAATTATAGATCCATCTGGAATTTTACTTTTTGTATAGCATTAATTTCAACAAAACAACTTCCATAGTATTCACGGACAATCAGGAAATACTAAAATTCGTGCTCAAACAGTTCTTTTTTGTCTCCCCTATCCTTCCTTACAGCACACACAGTGTGCTTTTAACCAGTTTGTGGTGTTTCTTTTGGTCACAGCCTACGGTCTGTCATCAGGAATCTGTGTATCAGTAGGTGTTAAGTATGCTGCTGTGTTCGTATTTGTAATCGCAGTTTCCTGCTCAATGATATCACGAACTTCCTTCGCGCTCTTACACACGATCCTATGTTCGTCGCTGTCTACAAGAGTACTTGTAGGATGCGTGTGTGAGGCAGCTACATGAATTTCATGGAGCTTAGAACAGTTTGTAATTTTTCTTTTCACTGTGGTGTACCATTGTGCTCTTATGGAAGATGGCACATATGGGCAGCATATGTTTTCCATTATGACTGATCAATCTTTTGTGTCCGTATTTCTGTTCTACCACGTTCCATGTCGTAAGTTCCAAAAGTGCCTAATAGGTTACTTTGATATTCGTAACCTGTTTTTTTTCAGGTATTCTCGTACGGATACAACTACAATAAAAAGTACCTCAAATGACACAACTCATATGGAGTAGGTCCGACATGCGTCGGTGGAGTAAGTAAGTGTGACGTAAGACTGTTTGAAGCTGATAGCCACCATTTCTTCATGATGCGGCTGTAAAGAACCTGAGCATCGCTTAGGTCGTGCAAGTGTATTATATTGTACTCTGAAGGTGTGACCACGACCTACGAAATATCAAAGAGCCGTGAGGATACTTTTTGCTATTTTGCGAGGCATAGGTAGAATCTGAGCCACGTAATTTACCTTCAACAGCATGTAGACGATTTCTTGCTGGACTTTTTACTGTTCATTTAATTATACGTCTGAACGTAACCTCTTATGTGGTACCGGACAAATTTGTAATTGGCACCGATGATGTGCTATAGTTTGATTTTCATTTGTAGTCTTAGAGGTTTCATATTTTCTATTTCTGGAAGTTGGTCGTGATGGTGCAAGCCTAGACCAAAAGTCGATGTTCATAAATCCAGACATTTTATAGTTCAAATTAGCCGCTGATGCAGCTTCATATCGCTTTATTAACCGCAGCGTAGTCTTAATCCCATTAGTAATTGTTACTAGGAAACCGACGTCATCGACGTACGCTCGACAAACAATTTTTTGGACATTTATTTATAATCCTTTCAAACTGCTTGTTTGGTGTGGCGAAGAAAGATTCTATTGTAATTGGTAATTACGCCATCAACACTGGGCACCGTACGCCATCGCCATTGGACACCTTTTTTTTAAAGAGCTGTTATTATGTATGCTGCTGCCAGGCTGACCATTTATCACAATTTGTAACGTGTTACTCTGTAACAAATTCTGTATTATTTCGATGAAGCGATGCGGGAGGCCCATCCCTGGCATTGTGTGGAACACAAAATGATGGCTGACCCTGTCGACCGCTTTATGAAGATCTGCAATGAATGTTGCGCAACTTATCCAGCAACCTTCAGCTATGGCTAAGGGATCTATGTATTCTGCTAAGCTCTGATAAAAGGTTGTGTCGTAGTCTACACATAGATTGATGACGTCTTGTGACGTTATTTACTACATTTCTTATTCTTCATGTTAGGATGTACTATAAGATTTTATAGTTACTGTTAAAGGCGGTAGAACGTCAAAGGGGCCGACTTGGAGCAGGAGAGGCATCGCAGGACATTTTAATTTCCAGTGTCTATACTTTTACAAATAAATTCATAAAACTTTGTCAGCATCAGCAGGAAATATTCAGGATTCACGCTCATTGCAGTGCAAGTTCGAAAACATAGCAAAATAAATTTTTTTACGTGTAAAATTACATCATTGTTTCACTTACTAATGTCTGCATTTGTTGCTGTAGGTACACTTTTCTTTATAAGTTAGAGAGATTCTTCGATGAATTTTCCACAGCGTACATACCATACTCACAGGTGCATGAAACTCTACAATTTATTTAATTTATGAAAAAACGAATGAACTGTTATATTTTAAACTTCATGTTCAGAGAAAACACAAATTTTATACTTAATCACCACAATTATTGCCACAGTTTTTAATAGATTTGGAAAACTCTAGAGTTTCATACACATTTAAGTATGGTTTCTATGCTGTACAACATTCACAGAAGAATCTCTCCTACTTACGAAGAAAAGTGTACCTATAGCAACAAATACTGCCATTAGTAAGTGAAAAAATCGATGAAATTTCAAAGGAAAAAAATTATTTAGTTATGTTTTCGGACTTCCACTGCTATGAGTGTGAATTCTGAATCCTTCCTGGTCATGCTGACAAAGTTTTATGAATTTATTAGTAAAAGTATAGACAGTGAAAATTAAAATGTCTTGTGTTGCCTTTGCTTCTCCAGAACGGCCCGTTTGACGTCCTGCCCCCTTAAGCAATGTAGTCGGTCAACTGATATATTACCTCGGCTTTTCAGGAAAAAAACACGACTAACCCTTCTCTCTGAATTCTCGGGGAATTTTTACATTAGGATATTTTAATGTGCTGTAAATTAATATTAGTGTGACCTTCATTTCATGCCAGAGTGACTGGTACACCGTGGGGACATGATGACACAACTCGTACTTGAGAAGGCCAGAATGAGAAACAAGTGAAACAGTCTGCTAACATTTGTAAGGACATGCGGAAGAGGAACAACGAAATATCCATTGACAGAAACATACACTACTGGCCATTAAAATTGCTGCACGAAGAAGAAATGCAGATGATAAACCGGTATTCATTGGACAAATATATACTCCTGGAAATGGAAAAAAGAACACATTGACACCGGTGTGTCAGACCCACCATACTTGCTCCGGACACTGCGAGACGACTGTACAAGCAACGATCACATGCACGGCACAGCGGACACACCAGGAACCACGGTGTTGGCCGTCGAATGGCGCTAGCTGCGCAGCATTTGTGCACCGCCACCGTCAGTGTCAGCCAGTTTGCCGCGGCATACGGAGCTCCATCGCAGTCTTTAGCACTGGTAGCATGCCGCGACAGCGTGGACGTGAACCGTATGTGCAGTTGACGGACTTTGTGCGAGGGCGTATAGTGGGCATGCGGGAGGCCGGGTTGACGTACCGCCGAATTACTCAACACGTGTTGCGTGAGGTCTCCACAGTACATCGATGTTGTCGCCAGTGGTCGGCGGAAGGTGCACGTGCCCGTCGACCTGGGACCGGACCGCAGCGACGCACGGATGCACGCCAAGACCGTAGGATCCTACGCAGTGCCGTAGGGGACCGCACCGCCACTTCCCAGCAAATTAGGGACACTGTTGCTCCTGGGGTATCGGCGAGGACCATTCGCAACCGTCTCCATGAAGCTGGGCTACGGTCCCGCACACCGTTAGGCCGTCTTCCGCTCACGCCCCAACATCGTGCAGCCCGCCTCCAGTGGTGTCGCGACAGGCGTGAATGGAGGGCCGAATGGAGACGTGTCGTCTTCAGCGATGAGAGTCGCTTCTGCCTTGGTGCCAATGATGGTCGTATGCGTGTTTGGCGCCGTGCAGGTGAGCGCCATAATCAGGACTGCAATCGACCGAGGCACACAGGGCCAACACCCGGCATCATGGTGT
Organism: Schistocerca gregaria; assembly: GCF_023897955.1. Taxonomy (NCBI): domain Eukaryota; kingdom Metazoa; phylum Arthropoda; class Insecta; order Orthoptera; family Acrididae; genus Schistocerca; species Schistocerca gregaria. Next base: position 145,881,908 of record NC_064923.1, read on the forward strand.
GGGGAGCGATCTCCTACACTGGCCGTACACCTCTGGTGATCGTCGAGGGGACACTGAATAGTGCACGGTACATCCAAACCGTCATCGTACCCATCGTTCTACCATTCCTAGACCGGCAAGGGAACTTGCTGTTCCAACAGGACAATGCACGTCCGCATGTATCCCGTGCCGCCCAACGTGCTCTAGAAGGTGTAAGTCAACTACCCTGGCCAGCAAGATCTCCGTATCTGTCCCCCATTGAGCATGTTTGGGACTGGATGAAGCGTCGTCTCACGCGGTCTGCACGTCCAGCACGAACGCTGGTCCAACTGAGGCGCCAGGTGGAAATGGCATGGCAAGCCGTTCCACAGGACTACATCCAGCATCTCTACGATCGTCTCCATGGGAGAATAGCAGCCTGCTTTGCTGCGAAAGGTGGATATACACTGTACTAGTGCCGACATTGTGCATGCTCTGTTGCCTGTGTCTATGTGCCTGTGGTTCTGTCAGTGTGATCATGTGATGTATCTGACCCCAGGAATGTGTCAATAAAGTTTCCCCTTCCTGGGACAATGATTTCACGGTGTTGTTATTTCAATTTCCAGGAGTGTATTATACTAGAACTGACATGTAATTACATTTTCATGCAATTTGGGTGCATAGAACCTGAGAAATCAGTACCCAGAACAACCACTTCTAGCTGTAATAACGGACTTGATACGCCTGTGCATTGAGTGAAACGGAACTTGGATGGCGTGTACAGGTACAGCTGCCCATGCTGCTTCAACACGAAACCACAGTTCATCAAGAGCAGTGACTGGCGTATTGTGACGAGCCAGTTGCTCGGCCACCATTGAACGCACGCTTTCAGTTGGTGAGAGTGCTGGAGAATGTGCTGGCCAGGGCAGCAGTCCAGAAAGGCCCGTACATGACCTGCAACATGCGGTCGTGCATTATCCTGCTGAAATGTAGGGTTTCGCAGGGATCGAATGACGGTTAGAGCTACGGGTCGTAACAGATCAGAAATGTTACGTCCATTGTTCAAAGTGAGGTCAATGCGAACAAGATATGACCGAGACGTGTAACCAGTTACACCCCCTACCGCCACGCTGGGTGATATGCCAGTATGGCGATGAGGAATACGCGCATCCAATCTGCGTTCACTGAAATGTCACCAAACATGGACGCCACCGTCATGATGCTGTAAACAGAACCTGAATTCATCCGAAAAAGCAACGTTTTGCCACTCGTGCACCCAGGTTCGTCGTTGAGTACACCATGGCAGGCGCACATGTCTTCGATGTAGCGTCAAGGATAACCGGAGCCATGGTCTCCGAGATGATAGTCCATGCTGCTGCAAACGTCGTCGAACTGTTCATGCAGATGGTTATTGTTTTGCGAACGAACCCATCTGTTGACTCAGGGATCGAGATGTGGCTGCGCGATCCGTTACCGCCATGCGAATAAGATGCCTGTCATCTCGACTGCTTGTGATAAGAGGCCTTTGCGATCCAGCACGGCGTTCAGTATTACCCTCCTAAACCCACCGATTCCATAATCAGCGAACAGTCATTGGATCTCGACCAACGCGAGCAACAATGTCGCGGTACGATAAACTGAAAACGCGATAGGTTACAATCCGACCTTGATCAAAGTCGGAAACGTGACGGTACGCATTTCCCCTCCTTACACGAGGCATCATAACAACGTTTCACCAGGCAACGCCGATCAACTGCTGTTTGTGTATCAGAAATCGGTTGGAAACTTTCCTCATGTCAGCGCGTTGTGTGAATTCTCTGAAAAGCTAATCACTTGCATGTCACATCATCTTCTCCTGTCGGTTAAATTTCGTGTCTGTAGCACGTAGAATTTAAGGACATGGGATCTGGATAAGCTGAAAGAACCAGAGGTTGTACAGAGTTTCAAGGAGAGCATAAGGGAACAATTGACAGGAATGGGGAAAAGAAACACAGTAGAAGAAGAATGGGTAGCTCTGAGGGATGAAGTAGTGAAGGCAGCAGGGGATAAAGTAGGTAAAAAGACGAGGGCTGCTAGAAATCCTTGGGTAACAGAAGAAATACTGAATTTAATTGATGAAAGGAGAAAATATAAAAATGCAGTAAATGAAGCAGGCAAAAAGGAATATAAACGTCTCAAAAATGAGATCGACAGGAAGTGCAAAATGGCTAAGCAGTGATGGCTAGAGGACAAACGTAAGCATGTAGAAACTTATCTCACTAGGTGTAAGATAGATACTGCCCACAGGAAAATTAAAGAGACCTTTGGAGAGAAGAGAACCACGTGTATGAATATCAAGAGCTCAGATGGAAACCCAGTTCTAAGCAAAGAAGGGAAGGCAGAAAGGTGGAACGAGTACGTAGAAGGTTTATACAAGGGCGATGTACTTGAGGACAATATTATGGAAATGGAAGAGAATGTAGATGAAGACGAAATGGGAGATACTATACTGCGTGAAGAGTTTGACAGAGCACTGAAAGACTTGAGTCGAAACAAGGCCCCCGGAGTAGACAACATCCCATTAGAACTACTTGGGAGAGCCAGTCATGACAAAACTCTACCAGCTTGTGAGCAAGGTGTATGAGACAGGCGAAATACCCTCAGACTTGAAGAAGAATATAATAATTCCAATACCAAAGAAAGCAGGTGCTGACAGATGTGAAAATTACAGAACTATCAGTTTAATAAGTCACAGCTGCAAAATACTAACGCGAATTCTTTACAGACGAATGGAAAAACTGGTAGATACGGACCTCAGGGAGGATCAGTTTGGATTCCGTAGAAATGTTGGAACACGTGAGGCAATACTGACCTTACGACTTATCTTCGAAGAAAGATTAAGAAAAGGCAAACCTACGTTTCTAGCATTTGTAGACTTAGAGAAAGCTTTTGAAAATGTTGACTGGAATACTCTCTTTCAAATTCTGAAGATGGCAGGGGTAAGATACAGGGAGCGAAAGGCTATTTACAATTTGTACAGAAACCAGATGGCAGTCATAAAGAGTCGAGGGGCATGAAAGGGAAGCAGTGGGTGGTAAAGGAGTGAGACAGGGTTGTAGCCTCTCCCCGATGATATTCAATCTGTATATTGCGCAAGCAGTAAAGGAAACAAAAGAAAAATTTGGAGTAGGTATTAAAATTCATGGAGAAGAAGTGAAAACTCTGAGGTTCGCCGATGACATTGTAATTCTGTCAGAGACGGCAAAGGACTTGGAAGAGCAGTTGAAAGGAATGGACAGTGTCTTGAAAGGAGGATATAAGATGAACATCAACAAAAGCAAAACGAGGATAATGGAATGTAGTCAAATTAAATCGGGTGATGCTGAGGGAATTAGATTAGGAAATGAGACACTTAAAGTAGTAAAGGAGTTTTGCTATTTAGGAAGTAAAATAACTGATGATGGTCGAAGTAGAGAGGATATAAAATGTAGACTGGCAATGGCAAGGAAAGCGTTTCTGAAGAAGAGAAATTTGTTAACATCGAATATAGATTTATGTATCAGGAAGTGGTTTCTGAAAGTATTAGTATGGAGTGTAGCCATGTATGGAAGTGAAACATCGACGATAAATAGTTTGGACAAGAAGAGAATAGAAGCTTTCGAAATGTGGTGTTACAAAAGACTGCTGAAGATAAGGTGTATAGATCACGTAACTAATGAGGAGGTATTGAATAGGATGGGGGGGAAGAGAAGTTTGTGGCACAACTTGACTAGAAGAAGGGATCGGTTGGTAGGACATGTTTTGAGGCATCGAGGGATCATAAATTTAGCATTGGAGGGCAGCGTGGAGGGTAAAAATCGTAGAGGGAGACCAAGAGATGAATACACTAAGCAGATTCAGAAGGATATAGGTTGCAGTAGGTACTGGGAGATGAAGCAGCTTGCACAGGATAGAGTAGCATGGAGAGCTGCATCAAACCAGTCTCAGGACTGAAGACAACAACAACAACAGCACGTTATCTTGTTGGCGTAGCTATTTTAATGGCCAGTAGTGCAGATTTCGCAGTTAAGTCGGTAAGGAGCTGCCTGAATAGTCCGCAACGCGAGGAATAATTGGTAATCGTTGATAAAAAATAATTTGTATTGTACTTAACTTGTGTTACGGCCTTCTTCATATGTTAAATACACACAATTACAAACAGATATCTAGAGCGGCATTACATATGCCATACTTGACTAAGCGTCTTGTTAGAGGTTACTTCCTATCACCTGAAGGAAATGCCACATTCCTAGTTGACGTCCCGAGCAAGAGCGGACGAGAGCTCGCTAGAAACTTGTCACAAGCCGCGGAGAGGCGCTAATCGCGCATCGCGTGTCCAGCGATATGTATTACGGAGCGCGGTCGATATCTGCTACCCCCAACATGTGTGGGATCGAACGTTGATACCACAGGTTCCTTTGAAAGAGCACGGCCCACTTCCTTCCCCATCCTTCCCTAACTCGATGAGACCGATGACCTCAGTGTTTGAGCCCCTGCCCTTAACAACCAAACCCAGTCCTATACCACACATCATTCCTATAAAGTTGGATATACGATAAATAGTTTTTTGTCTACAAAGGCTCAGCCATCGATAATTTTCTGTTCATCTTCTGTGTCGATTTATTTTGTGAGATGATGTGCTCCGTCTGGGATGAACCTCCCTGTTAGTTTACTTGTCATTTCGTCCATTCCGTTCTCATCAATTCCTTCGTTAGTCATCAGGTCACGTAGTGTTTGTGATCCCATTTCTGAAGGCCTTTCTGATTCTGTAGTGACGTTCCGTCAGTTAACTTAAGTTCCATAAATATTTTTGGGGTTGTCAATTTTCGTTCACGTATGAGGTGAAAGACAGACGTTGTTCTTCATGTGCTGAGTTCATACCTCTTGCTCTGATTTTAAAACCTTGCAGTTTCCTTCTTAAGATTCTGATTTCGGCTGGGATTTTCGTAATTTTAGTCTAATTTCCTATAACACTGCACCATGTTCATAAAAATCCCTGAGACACCGGAAATAGAATTCCATTTTTCATTTACATTACCAATATCTATCGCGCACTTGTGTCAGCTTATAGGTGGTCCCAATGTCTTTCGTGGACTGAGAATGCAGTGCACATGTGATGTTAGTGCTGGTTTTGGAGGCAGTACATGGTTGACCTTGGCTGTTGAATGGGAGAACGATGCAGGCTGCGGTGGCCTTGAAGCTTTCCCTGATGCATACATTTTAGCTCGGAAGACTTGGAGTATAGCGAGGGTTCCTTATGGTACAATGCAGACGAGTACCTGTCTATATGGGCCAAAGTAGGCAACAACAAATGTAAAATAAAGATTATTGGTGACTGTATGTTATACTACAGACAGTAAAAATTATGTCCTTTCCTAATTGCTTATCTTTCGAGTCACCTCCTGATGTTTGGTTTTACACATTCCAACCACCAGTTTAACACTTTGTGATAAGAGTTCCCTTTTGTTTCGCAGTGTGCTCATCCATATGAAAATTTCTAGGAATTTTGCACCCTGTAAATACACAACGTTCAATTTCCATAAACCTCCGCCTCTGTAGATATCGTGTCTCTTCACGTTTATGGTGTAAATTAACGCATCGTGGTGAGAGAAGTACGTCGGGACGATTTCAGTTTGTAAAACGTTTTGTTTAAGGTTGTTGGACCCATAGATGCTATCCAGCCTTTGTCCAAAGAACAGACACCACGCATTCGTATGACTAATTAGCCTAATGCATGATTACGCCCGACTACCTGCGGCAATCTCAAAGTGGTGAGCATGGAAGACATGAACAGGGACTGCCCTAAGTGGGAAGTGGGGTCGGCCGAGAGACGTGCCGAGATAGTTCGTGCAGTGGAGATAAACACGGTGTCAGGGTGGCGTAGTGGTTAACGCAGTGGCCTAATAAGCCGGAGATTCCACCTTAGAATTCCTGTCCGGCTCACATTTTTTATTGGTCGCCTCTGGTGCGGCACAAAGTTCTGATGCAGCTGATACCGATAGTCCCTTTCCTTTCTCTGCCTTCTTCCTCCAGTTTACATAATTTGTATCACAACTGTGGAACAAAAGACACCACGTATTCATATAATCAAAGGTCCGCCCTGTGCTTCGAGCCAGCAGGTTGCTTCCGCTTTCACCTGTCTAGCAGCGCTGTGTGTGTCAAACTTATACGTACTCAGTCTTGTGTGCGTATCGGCCGCTGTCACATCGCTCTTGCCCAGATGAGTTTACGTTGTTGGTTTGTTCTCTGGTGGCGGCGTCTTCTGTCTGCGCCTTGATGTCTGTCGAGTCTCCAAACAATACTCCTTGCCCATGTACCGTTCGTTTCAGTTTTGACAAGAGCACTCGTCACGTGCAACCGAGCGCTCTAGAAATTTACGACTGGTTGGGCTCCTTGGTTAATACCATTCGAGTTGCGTCTCATTAGGTAGATCTTGCTTATTTTGAATCTGATTAGTATGGTTGATTGGGAGAGGGGATCAAGCAGCGATGTCTTCGGTCTCTGGCTTGGATGCATGTTTTGTGAAGTTTCACGATCCCATGCAAATAGATCGGCTTCTCTCTCCGGTTTGTTCTCAGGTGATGTTTACACATCGTGATGGTCCTCCTTGGAAATGCGGCGTTCGAGTCTATTCCGGTTAGAGTTTACGATCTTCCACCCGAAGCGGACAGGTTCCTTTCTTAAGGCCGCGTTGCTTCCTTATGGAATCGTTTTGCATATCCGGCGGGAACGCTGTCTGCTCAAAATCGCTTGCAACGTTGGAGAGATATCCTAACCATAGAAATGTGTGTTACAAAAAAAATATCTTGACATTTGAATGTTTGCGGTTACCGGATTCATGTTACGCACAGAAGGGCAAGAAGGAACCAGCTTCCTTTGTAATGAAAGTGGCCGTCTCAGATACAAATGTCCGCGTCATGGTACAGTTTTAAAATCGTCTAACGAAAAATGTCGTCCATTGACATTAGCTGAATTAGTATCTTCGTAGTCTGCTTTCAGTACTTCTCCAGCTTTAGACGACGTTGGGGAGACACTACACTCTTTCCCCCCCCCCTCCCTCCACCACTACACACACACTCCACACGCCTTCCCATCACGTTCAGATGTGGCGCCTGTTGCCGTTGGTGCGTTGGCACCGGTATCACAATTTAAACGCCGGCGGACTCAGGATGGTGAAGGTTTTGATGTCACCTTTCCCCACTCTCACCTCTTCGAAAAGGTTCTGTTGATGTTGAAATGAATGCTGCATCTGCGTCCTCTTCTCCTTCAACCGCAGGAACGTCTGTTGCGGTGGCTTTAGATGATTTAACGAAGGCATCGTCTGCTGCTCTGCCTTTCCAGTGTTCTAGTGACATTCAGTCCCTTCCTCAGTCTGATACGATGCAGCAACAGGTTGCTGTGGATTTTCTTCCCGATAGTAAGGTGATGCAGGCAGCTTCAGACACTGCGTCGACTGTCTCTTCTTTACATGGTGATGATGTTCATAGCGCCTGGTTGTCTTTCTCGCATTTCGCTGAGTGGAGTGGGAACGCCTCCCTATCCATAGCCGAGTTAGAAGAGCCTCCTACATTTAAGCATCAAACTCTTTTGCTGTCACTGAGACATGTGAAATAACGTTATCAACCCGAAAAAAGCGATGCATGGAATCTGCACCTTCCAGTGGAAAGGATTCTAATTCCGTACCTTCGTCTCCGTATACTGCCGATGCTGTGGAGAGCGGGACGTGCTGCGTACATTTCTTTTTGTATAGATCTACTTTCATGCCTTACATGCGTTAACTAATGGAGGAGTATGCATTTCTTAACCTAAATGTTAACAGGATAAGCTGTCCATTACGGGTTGATGCGTTACGATAGTTTATTTATGATTCCCAAGATGATGTGTTTTGTGTCCTTGGGTATCCTGTGTCTTTTAATGTGGCACCAGAAAGTTCTACTGGCATGGCTGTGCTTTATAGGAATGGTATTCCGTTGAGAGACTTTGAAACGCTGCAAGACGATCGGGGTATAGTGTGTCGGTTCTATGATTTCGCCTTAATTTTTCTTTACGCTCCATTTGGATCTGGTCGTGACTATGAACAAACTGAAATTTCTTTACTTCTTCAAAATCCGCGAAACATTTCCTGTGGATCAGACGGCCAACTATAACGATTGTCGTGAACTTAATGATATAGTGGCTTCGTTGAATCTACAGGATGCTTGCATCTGCAGTACGTTTTTCTTAAGTTAATAGTCGTTTGGACCATTTTTATTTGTCTGTTTCCCTTTGTACCCAACTCTTATCAATCCCTGTCAGCTTTATTCTTTCTAGTTCTCTTAACCACGTCCCGCAGCGGGTACATCTTTCTCGCCGTATTTGTACGCTATGTATTTTACATCTGAGCGGATCCCTTTCTCTATGATATCACGGTTCCCGTGATGGGGCGCGCAATCCTTTCGCAAGTGCGTTATACCTCAGTTACGGGATAGTGTGTTGCTATTGCCAAACATCGGCTGCGCAGTGCGCGCATGCATTTTAGCGCTGGTAAAGCGGTTGAAATGAGGACTCGGGAATTTTATCATGCTTTCCTTCATGATGTTTAAGAATTACGGAAGTTCACCGTGTGAAGACGAAACTCCTGCAATTCAAAATACTACTACTCAATGGTATTTGTTTGCCATTCCAGTCACTTTCGATTCTCCAGAACGAGTTGGCGTCTCTATATCATCTAATTCGGCTTCTAACGCTATCTCAAAGGACATGTGTCACTACCATTCGTTCTATACATGGTCATGAGTGGCCGTCTCAGCTTAAAATAATGCGTGAGCTTTTCCGGTATTTTTCCGATCCTTATACTGGAGTGGCATCAGATGGTATACCCTCTGACGACTTTACTTCCCTCCTTGATGGTACTGTTACGTCAGCACTCCATGAGTTTCTGGCAGCTTTTCACCTTGATGAGGTATCAGACAATGTTGTTCGTTCTTCTACTCACAAAATGTCGGGTTTGCATAGACTGTAAGGTCTTACATATTCCGTCCTCACAGTCGTATTCTGCACATCAAGATGCTTCATTCGAACCCAAACTTGATAAGGCAGAGTCAATTTTGTAAGAATTCATGTAAGCGATACGCAAATCTAGTAAGTAAATCGCAAGTGCGCACACAGGTTGGAAAAGTCCAGGCTTGCATACACAACATGATGGCCACTGGAATTTTCGTTCCAGGGAGGCGGCCGGCCCGTTTGTAGGCCCGTCTCTTCAGAGGGTCGGGTCAGCACACACCTACTTCGGCCGAAGCGACCGCCCAGAGAGAGGACAGCTTTTTCCAGAGCCAAGTGATAACAACCCCCAGGTTCGGCTTAAAAGAAAATTCTGCTACATTTTGCGGGAGCGCCCGGAAGACGCATATTTTGATGGACCGACTGCATAGTTACAGAGTTCTCACAGGAGGACAGTATATGCCTAACGGACATGCTACATATCTGTGCATTAGTTGACTTAAATTGGTCGACTTAAATGAAATGTTATTCTCCTGTTTAAAAGTGCAACTCTGATGGGCGCAATATTTCTGACGCAAAGAGCCAGTGGAGTGATGGAGGACAGCGAATGCTATACACTTGCAACGTTTCCAGGAAAAGGAGCCATTCCGTTATCGCTGTTGGAGCGGGAACACGTAACGAGAGCGAGTGCTCTCGTACGTGTACGCAAAGAGCAGTACTTCAGAGGGAGAGTACCTATGTCGTTAGTGAATCGGAGTGATACTCTATATTGAGTCCCTCGCGATTAAGCGTTGTTCACGGTGTTGGCCGCCACACTCACTTTGCGGTGTGAACAGGGACAGAGTACTAGTAAAACGCGTGCAAGCAAATATTGAGTGGCATTGCGGTAGACTGGTTATCTGACTGGTGTACCACGCAAATAATTAGACTAGGGGTGGACAGGAGTCCTTGACTTCATCGAGGCGTAGGGAGAGTTTGATTGGAGAAGGTCAATCCAGATAGAAAGAGGTAGTTGTGTTATTTGTCACCAGCGAGCGACACAGGCAGCAGTCATCTAAAATCATGGTATTGTGTGGCTCTGAACACTATGGGACTTAACTTCTGAGGTCATCAGTCCCGTAGAACTTAGAACTACTTTAACCTAACTTACCTAAGCACATCACACACATCCATGCCCGAGGCAGGATTCGAACCTGCGTCCGTGGCGGTCGCGCGGTTTTATACTGTAGTGACTAGTACCACTCGGCCACCTCGGCCGGCACGGTATTGTGTGCTACAGCGTATGCGAGTCTCATTTGTCATTCATAATAGTACACACCATTACATTTGTCACACGACAGCCTTGACCGTTCCTAGAGAATTTATTCAAGTTGGTAGGTGCAGCTCTGAGCCATTCTTCCGAGTAAATAACATTCTTAAAGAAAGGGGATGAAAGAACCTTTCCATTCTTCGTAAAATAATAACACTCCTATCCATAAGAGACAATCTACTGTTCCAAAAAGAACCCAGTAATTTATTAATTTATAAGAAAAAGTTTTACTTGATTTATCAGAATTTTTTTGCAATAAATAATATTTTTCGTTCGTTTAATGTTTTTCTTGCTCTAACTAGCAATACTCCTGTACCCATGTATTCCACTAGTTACTTAAGAATATAGAATATTTTTGTATCTTTTCCTTACAAAGGACGACTCCAGAAGATATTTGTTGCTGAATGTTTTTCAAGCAGTTCTTGTTGGTACATTAGGGGCGTCTGTCTGACTTCTGTAGTAGTGTGAGGTGGAAATTGTTTCTTGCAGGAGCCAAAGGGTACTTGTTGGATGAATCCATTGCGCAGCTTGACAAAATAAAACCCACACACTCACAAGATTTCCCAAAGATTTTCATGTTCGGTTTTGGCTTCTGATAGGAGGTATGAGAACATCTATGAAGTGGTGCAAGGGATACACGTCCCGCCTTCCTTTAAGGTAGGAAAAACTGTTTTCCCAAAACATACACAACGTCTACTCAATTTTGATTATAAAATCGTAGCGCGGGTGATAGACAGCCGCTTATCGGTTTCACTTTCTGATGTTCTCACGCTTTACCAACGATGTTTCCAGGGTCGTCCTCTCCTGACTCCCGTTGCTGAATATCATGATCTCTCGATTGATTCCATTGTTCCTCTTCCTTTTGGTTCGTGATGATGGTTGAAGTAGAGAAGATATAAAACGTAGACTGGCAATGGCAAGGAAAGCGTTTCTGAAGAAGAGGAATTTGTTAACATCGAGTATAGATTTAAGTATCAGGAAGTAGTTTCTGAAAGTATTTGTATGGAGTGTAACCATGTATGGAAGTGAAACATGGACAATAAATAGTTTGGACAGGAAGAGAATAGGAGCTTTCGAAATGTGGTGCTACATAAGAATGCTGAAGATTAGATGGGTACATCACATAACTAATGATGAAGTATTGAATAGAATTGGGGAGAAGAGGAATGTGTGGCACAACTTGAGTAGAAGAAGGGACCGGTTGGTAGGACATGTTCTGAAGCATCAAGGGACCACAAATTTAGCATTGGAGGGCAGCGTGGAGGGTAAAAATCGTAGAGGGAGACCAAGAGATGAATACACTATGCATATTCAGATGGATGTAGGTTGCAGTAGGTACGGGGAGATGAAGAAACTTGCACAGGATAGGGTAGCATGGAGAGTTGCATCAAACCAGTCTCTGGACTGAAGAACACAACAACAACACTCTCCTGACTCCCTTGCTGAAAATCATGATCTTCTCTCGATTGATTCAATTGTTCCTCTTCCTTTTTATTGATTTTAATAATGCGTGTTACTGAATCTGTCACGATTTTTTGTTGCGATTGTTGACGGCAGTTCATTTTAATGACGTCGCATCACGGATCTTCATCTCTTTACCTACTGGTATTCAGGTGTCTATTGACGTAAATGGTCGTCTTACTCCACGCGTAGAAGTGTGTCGAGGTGTCCTGCAGGGGAGCCCCTTTCTATTTCGTTATTCGTGCTATTACTTACTGTGGTCCAAACTGATCGATTGGGTGTCTGGTCGTTATTGGGTGAAAGGTTCATTATTGGCACGTATGCCACTGACGCTGTGCAATCGCTTCGTACTCTTGACGACATATCGCTGCTCAAAGGCGTTTTCTTGTCCTACCGGAGCACTGAATAACGGCCGGAAGTGTCGGTTACTCTGTTTGCGGCGATTTGATGCGACTGAGATTCCATGGGCGATCGCCCACCACCTCCTGTTGGGCGTTAGAATTAATCGTTGTCCGATCAAGATGGTTGCGTTAAACTGGAAGTGCATTGCTGACGGGATTCAAGCAGCGTCGCTGCCTCTCTTTACTACATAAGGTTTTGACATTCAAAATTCATGTGCTGAGCGAGGCCTATTTTGTTTTCCAAATTTCTTTCCCTTCCTACGATGATGTCCCAAAAGCTACAACGATTATTGAGCAAGTTTGTCACCTGAAACTCCATTTTTCGAGTACGCTGTGAGGTTATGGCGAGACACCGGCTGATGGGAGGTTCGGGTGTCCCTGATGTTAGTGACAAGGCATCCGTTTCATTTCTTTGATCCACTGTTTTAAAGTGTTTGTGCGACCCCCTATCACTTACAGTCCACCTGTCTCCGACATGACAGCTTAATCCCTCTAATAGATATCCGTAAGATAAACAAAATAAGGTATATTCATGAATTCTTTTTTGACTTTAATTATTTTGGTGTTGTTATTCTTTCCCAGTTGCATACCTCTGTAAAATGCTCTTGTGTTGCTGGACGTTTCCAAATCGCGCCTCCTCTGTGGAGAACCTATCGCCAGAGTCTGGCTGGAAGGTTGTTTGATCCAATGTCAGCCAACCCATTTTTCTGATGGAGGCTGCGTCTCGTCGTACCAAGGCATTCATAACCATGTCCTCACCATCTTTCCATTTCTTGACATTGACCTTAGTGAGAAAGAGCGATGCAGTCGTTGCCATGAAACGATTACACTATGTCATCGTTTGGTAGCCTGCGGACACAGACTCCACCGACAGTTGGTTTTTCCTATCAGGACGACGGAAGGCACTATCCAGTGAGATTCTGCGTGTTAATTCAAACTTCTTTCGAAGATCGAAGAACAGTGCTCTTATGTGGCTTGTCGGCCATTAAAGTTGCTTATGTAGTGGGGAGCGGCTACGACCTGTACCCTTATATCTTCAGGTGTGTTGTTAGAGAGTCGATAAGATAAATAGAAAATAGGACATATTCGTGATGTTTTCTTGTTGTTAGTTATTTGGGGGTTGATATTCTTTCCCAGTCGCTTATCTCTGTCTCGTTTGTTTTTTATTAGTAAAAATATACGAGCGGAATTATTTTTTCAGAGGCAGATGCCATGTATGATTAAGACCGATTTTGTTTCTTTTCCTTCTCAGTAGCAAGGAGGCATCGTGTTCAGGTCTCGGTATCTCGGTATTCCACCCCTACCCACATTGTCTCCACCCAGCCCGAAGCTGACTGCGTCCGTCCTTTCTTGCTTCCCTTCCCTCCATCACCCCCAATTCTAGGGTACTGTACTGGAAAGCACAACTGTGCAGTAAAGTGGAGACTGTGTTCAAGTTAGCACATAATCATAATCAGCCCGCGAAAGGCACAGGCCTCGGTTTCGAGTCTCGGTACGCCAGACATTTTTAAACTCCCAAGGAGTTGCATATCGGCACACACTCCACTGTAGAACGAATATTAACTCTGGAAGAAAAATCCTGCAAGATGCGTACATTACAAAAGAGAAGTTATTTTTTATCAAGATAATGAACATGGCCGAGTGGTTCTAGGCGCTACAGTCTGGAACTGCGCGATTGCTACACTCGGAGGTTCGAATCCTGCCTCGGACCAGGATGTGTGTGATGTCCTTGGGTTAGTTAAATTTAACTAGTTATAAGTTCTAGTGGACTGATCACCTCAGAAGTTAAGTCCCATAAGTGCTCAGGGCCATTTGAGCCATAATGAACCTGACCCTAGAGGTGCGGTGTGGAAACACCTTGAACATACAGCCAGTTTCCATGTTTGTTAGTCCGGAATTTCCACCAATTTTAACAAGGAAACAAATGTGTGCGTAGCCGAATAAGGTGGTCATGGCAGTCATAATGGATATTTTGCAGCCTTCTAGTATGCCAGTTAAGGGATGTAAGCTCATTTCTGCAAAATCATTATCCACGGTGAGTCAAATAGTTCTGAAGATTTTGGAGATAGACTCATTGCACCAAAAAGTAAATGTACATACAAAAATACCAAAAATTTGTATTTCGTTAATATAACTTTTAGTAAAATTTGATGCTCTACATATCAGTTAGACACTGTAGCTTGAAAGAGGTATCAATTCAGAAAATCATATTAGATGTTCGATTGTCTTCCTCCCGCCCTCATGCACTTCTCGGATAATGGACTGCTCCATCATATTAAATCCTGACGATAGCGAATGGTTTGGCATGCTTCCATGAGAGATTCTATATCCCGGTGCTTTGCTGAATACAACCATTGCTTAAGTCGTCTGCCGTTAAAAAAATTCAAACGATTAAGGGGGTAGCCGGCCGGTGTGGCCGAGCGGTTCTGGACGCAGGTGCGAAGCCTGCCTTGGGCATGGATGTATGTGATGTCCTTAGGTTAGTTAGGTTCAAGTAGTTCTAAGTTCTAGGGGACCGATGACCTCAGAAGTTAAGTCCCAAAGTGCTCAGAGCCATTTGCACCATTTGATTAAGTCGGTAGAACATACAGACCAGAGAACTTATTTTCGTCTCCTTATCCATCTGTCACGGTAGACACTAACCATTGCATCTCTGAAAGTGTCCGCCGCCGTAGCGCAACGATAGCGTTACCACCTACCAAGCAAGGGGGGCTCGTGTTCGATTCCCGGCAGGGTGCTGGGTGTTGTGTGTCTTTCACCATCATTGACAGGCCGAAGTGGCGTCACCTGGAAAGGCTTGCAATACAGCGGCCGGACACCGAAGGCGATACCCCGGCAAATAAATGCCAAACGATCATTTCATTTCATATCTTGAAAAGTGAAACAAAATATGGTGGAGCCCAATCGTGAAGAAACTTTTTATTTGTAGGGGCACTAATAGTTTGTGCCCGTGCCACTTCATCTTAAAATGATGTCTGTTGTGAATTGTAGCATGAGCACTCTGATGAGTTTGTTATGGAAATTTGTTATTCCACCTGTTTAAAAAACTGCCACATGTGTAAACTTACATTAATAGCACAAAAGGAAGGATTTTCGGATATAAGTGGTTATGAAACTTTTTTCTTGTTTTGGTGTAAGGAACCTGCCCCAACTTTCCGTGTCGCCATGTTGAGCTCAATCTACGAGGGCGTACTTTTATGTAAAAGCTCGTAGAGAATTTTGAACTAAACAGTCTTTAATAGCATTCTAAATCTCTATTCTTCATGTCTGAATCTTTGGAGGCTTCTGCCGCTAGAGGGCCCCGAATTGTAGCGCGAAAGACCCTGTAACGTAATTATGTCGGTGCGTGAAAAACAATCGTGAATTGGAAGATTTCTTCCACAGATAGAGCGCCTTCTTATTCAGCATGACAATCCCAGACCACATTCGAGGGCTGCGTCATCTGCAGTGACCTGGCACGTTGGGTTCACAGTCATACGTCACCCTCCATACAGTACCGAATTGGCCCCATCCGATGTTCACTCAAAGTTAAAGAACACACATGAGGACCTCACTGTGAAAGTGATGACGCGGTTCAAGCAAAGGTGACGTTGTGACTCCATTAACAAAGTTAGACATTCTACAATGTTTCAATTTACCTGACTGCCGTTGCGAGATAGGTCTTCGCCAGGACGACAATGCTGAGAAATATGTAGACATGAAGAATAAAAGTGTAGAATGGTAATAACGATTAAACTATTATATAAATGTGATGATTCTTTTTGCTGACATGTCCGAAAGAACAGAGATTATTGGCCGTAATCGCTTTAATTGTACATATGTGAATATGTACAATTAAAGCGATTACGGCCAATAATCTCTTTAGTGGGGATACCTGCCAGACTCGATTTCTTACGAGAATCGCGTCCTAAGGAATGAAACCATTTTGATCCAGCGTCCACTATGAATTAAGACATAAATGAATTACAGATATTGGCTATGAGTGGGTACTGATTTAAATGAACGGGCGAAGTTGAAAGTTTGTGTCGGACTGAGATTCGAAACCTGGTCTCTTGTTCATGAGGCATGTGCTTAGATCACCGTTTATCCACACCCTACTAATGTAATGCCCATTGTACAGGCTCCTCATTACTCGCTGCATTAACTAGTAACTAAGGCGTGGACGTCAATGACCTAAAACAGGGATCCCTAAACTATTTTGGACAAGTGATCCCTTTTCCAAAATCGTATATCAGGTACTGCACTAGCAAAATCAGTATTCGGCCATGCCACAACTTTTAATAAGCATGCCGAAGGTACGGAACAAAAGAATTTGCAAGTCCTTCATTACGCTAATAAAGGCTTATTATTAATTATTTTGGAGGAGATCGAGATATATGACCATTGTAGAGATGAACCGTCAGTGCTTCTCAATGAACATTTGGATTCTCGTGAAAAACATTTTTATGATCTCTTTGACGAAATTCTATGAACACGTATGTACTCTTTTGTTCAGAAAATCATAGGACCTAGTTGTATCCATGGCAGAAATGTACCTCAGAACAGTACGTAAATATTTATATGACAATCTTAAACTTCCAACTAGAAATATTACGAAATATGACTCCATTTTTAATAAATCGTCTTTATGACATTTTAAAAAGAGTATGTAATATCATAGCACTCTGCAGCTGATCATTTCATTATTACATATATCACCAGTGGCATTTTTAGTTAATATAAGACAGACTGAATCTAACATAGGTTTATACATATAGTCGAGTCACAACTCACATATGATATGATGCCGCAATGCCAAAGACCTTCACAACATCGTTGACTTTGAAACCACTGTACCACCTTAGCCCATAGAGGACACACTGAGTATACATCGTCTGTACAGTTATTTTAAAGCTTTTAATTGATATTTTATACAATATTTAAGTAGTTCCGTGGTTGTAAAGAGATATTTTATACATAACTATTTTTATGCTACTATTGTACTTTGTTTTTTTTTACGTTTTGACGATTATGTGAACCCGCTTGACACTGTATGGTTGACGTGAGGTAGAGGGAGAAGAGATAAGCGGAGCTTCTTCGTATTTAAGTATACGCCCGTCACTTGATGGCACCAGTTGACATCACAGCAGCTGAGAAGAGTGCTCCACCTACCATCTTCGAAGGATGCCATGGGTGTAACAAGTCATCTTGTATTTTACCCTTATAAGCATTTTGTCATATTTTACTGTGAATCTAGTAAGGTTTCTATAAATTTCTAAATTAAATTACAGGTCTGATGATGGTCATGTGATATGACCAAAACCGGTCACGCATGTTCTTGTAGCATACGTCCTGTAGTCAAAACTGAATTTAAAAAGGAAAAATTTTTGGATCGCTGTTCCAAAAATGTTTATTAAACCTGTTGACAATTTGTGTCTGACAGGAGGCGTGCTAGGCTAGTTCATTTAGTCGCGCTCACCACTTTGTTTCGGTGGTGCTGTGGTCAGAGCATCTGTGTAGTAAACAGAAGACCGGCTTCGAATCCTGGTCTGGCACAACTTTCCATCTGGACAATGTCTGTAAATCCTCTGTGTCTTAATAAACTCTTTTTGATTTAGAAAGTTTCAAGACTTTTCACCTAAAATGGTCGGCGGCCCGTTTTTTCAGCCCGCCCTCGTACATGAAATGAAAAATCCTTAAAATTTGAATTTTTGATCAAAAAATCCGAGCATTCACTCCCATCCCCAGAACTTCTCACCTTGCCCTAGTCATGATCTCTTGAAGACTGGAAAATACACTTGGTCTTTTGCGTCATGGACAAACTGTAGTCAGCACCCAACTGTGCAGGACGCAAAAAGGACTCTTAGTTGAACCTGGAGTCGGCACAGCAGCAGGAGACGCCAGGAAGAGGTGGGCAGAGGAGAAGGAAGTTCTTGTTGCCCGTGGGACCGCGCTGGCTCTGCGAGAGCGCCTCAATTTGAAGACAGCGGCCCGGTGGGCAGCTAAGCGGCTTGCCCGCGGCCGTGGCCGGCTCCTGTGCTCCCTCCATCCTCCCACGCAGCGTCCCGCGGGAATCGCCGGCAAAACTGCATCCTGCCGCCAGCCGCAGAAATCCGAGGAACGCCTTAAACAGGATATGAGCGCCGTCTTATGTTTTATTCAGCGGCCTGCGCACTTTACATTTCTGCGCCTGTCGCCACGCCTCCTTTGTTGCAGACCCACGTGAGCAACTCCAGTGTTACAAGTGCGGTTCCCTTGTCTCTGGCCAGCTTCATCTGTCACTGCTTTGCCCTAGCACTTTCTTCCACAAAGGTGCGATTTTTGAAGGAAAGTTTGACAGCACCTGGCGAATCGAAACAACATTGTGAACCTAGATAGTGAGTGACGTGAGAGCAGAATGTGAGGCAGTAAGCACCTCTGCTACCTATAGCAGGAATTAAAATCCAGGGGGAAGAAATAAAATCATTCAGGTTTGCCGATGACATTGTAGTCCTGTCGGAGGCAGCAAAGTTCTTGGAAGAGCAGTTGAACAGAATGTATGATGTCTTGAAGGGAAGATATAAAATGAACATCAACAAGAGCAAAACGAGGATAATGAAGTATAGTAGAATTAAATCAGGTGATGATGAGGAAATTGGATTAAGAAACGAGACACATAAAGTAGTAGATCAGTTTTGCTATTTGACCAGCAAAATGACTGATGACACCCAAAGTACAGAGGATATGAAATGTAAATTGGCAATGGCAGGAAAAGTGTTTCTGAAGAAAATACATTTTAATGTAGACGTAAATATTAGTATGTCTCTTCTGGAGGTATTTGTCTTGATTGTAGACATGTACAGAAGTGAAACATGGACGATAAACAATTTAGACAAAAAGAGAATAGCAGCTTTTGGTATGCGGCGCTACAGAATAATGTTGAAGATCGGTTTGGGTAGATGAAGTAACTAATGAGGAGGTTGTCAGCTGAACCAAAGAGAAAAGGGGTAAATGGCACAACCTGACTAAAAGAAGGTTGGTTGGTTTGTGCGATTAAAGGGACCTGACTGCTACAGTCATCGGTCCCACAAAAAGAAGGGATCGGTTAATAGGTCACGTTGTGAGACACCAAGAGATCACCAATTTAATACTGGAGGGAACTGTAGGGGGGGGGGGGGGTGGAGAGGGTAACAATCGTAAAGAGAATCCAAGACACGAACACATAAGCAGATTAAGAAGGGTATAAGGTGGAGTAGTTATTCTGAGATGATGGGCAGGCAGATTGAGAGCTGCATCAAACCAGTCTTCAGACTGAATCCCACAACAAAAACAACAGAAACAGTGCCTTGCCAGTTAGTGATAACTTCAGATGTCACAAAAAGTTCCGAAAAAATATTAGATATCTCTATTTTTAGTCTGGAATATGTTGGAGCACTTTTCGAAAGGAAATCTTGCCAGCTGCTATAAAATAAATAAATAAATAAAATATTAAAACTAATGTTACAAAAAATGTTGAAGAAAAATATTTCTTTACAAGGGATACTCGGGAAATAAAGTCCAATCGACACAAATCGGGAACCATTGCGAAAATAAAAAATGTTTTATTAGCAACAATGAGCTACACCTTCCAGCTACTGCTCTACATAGTCACCACTCCGACTCAGACACTTGAAATAGCATTGTACTAACTTTCCGATAGCCTCGGTATAGAATGCAGCAGCCTATGTTTCCCACCAATTCTCTATGTTTGTCTACATTTTGTCAGTGCCAAAATGTTGTCTTCATAGACAGCAGTTCACATGAGCAGAGAAGAAACACAGCGGCAGCCAATTGAGTGTTAAATTGTGGGTGATCAAAACAGTTCCCATCGGAAACGCTGCTAGAGCAGCTTCATTTCCCCTGCACAATGGAGCTGGGAATTGTGTTGAAGAAGGAAACGCAAGACATTCATGTTAAGTGGGCTGCATAGCTTCAGGCAAAATTTCCCACCAGGCCCTCCTACTTGGCGGGAGACACTATTTTGTAGGTTTCTTTACACACTCACTGTGCGCTCAGAACTGAAAGGAACAGTGTGTTGCAATCGACGGACATACTGCAGACACTGCTCAACAAATTTGTGCAAAATTTCATCGGATTTTCGATGTGGTTTCAATTTAGCGCCCGATCCAACCTTCCTTTCAGAATAGCCCTGGTACTTCAACCTAGAGAAATAATGTACGAGTTTTTTCCAAGATTATACACTCCTGGAAATGGAAAAAAGAACACATTGACACCGGTGTGTCAGACCCACCATACTTGCTCCGGACACTGCGAGAGGGCTGTACAAGCAATCGGCGAGGACCATTCGCAACCGTCTCCATGAAGCTGGGCTACGGTCCCGCACACCGTTAGGCCGTCTTCCGCTCACGCCCCTACATCGTGCAGCCCGCCTCCAGTGGTGTCGCGACAAGCGTGAATGGAGGGATGAATGGAGACGTGTCGTCTTCAGCGATGAGAGTCGCTTCTGCCTTGGTGCCAATGATGGTCGTATGCGTGTTTGGCGCCGTGCAGGTGAGCGCCACAATCAGGACTGCATACGACCGAGGCACACAGGGCCAACACCCGGCATCATGGTGTGGGGAGTGATCTCCTACACTGGCCGTACACCTCTGGTGATCGTCGAGGGGACACTGAATAGTGCGCGGTACATCCAAACCGTCATCGAAACCATCGTTCTACCATTCCTAGACCGACAAGGGAACTTGCTGTTCCAACAGGACATTGCACGTCCGCGTGTATCCCGTGCCACCCAACGTGCTCTAGAAGGTGTAAGTCAACTACCCTGGCCAGCAAGATCTCCGGATCTGTCCCCCATTGAGCATGTTTGGGACTGGATGAAGCGTCGTCTCACGCGGTCTGCACGTCCAGCACGAACGCTGGTCCAACTGAGGCGCCAGGTGGAAATGGCATGGCAAGCCGTTCCACAGGACTACATCCAGCATCTCTACGATCGTCTCCATGGGAGAATAGCAGCCTGCATTGCTGCGAAAGGTGGATATACACTGTACTAGTGCCGACATTGTGCATTCTCTGTTGCCTGTGTCTATGTGCCTGTGGTTCTGTCAGTGTGATCATGTGATATATCTGACCCTAGGAATGTGTCAATAAAGTTTCCCCTTCCTGGGACAATGAATTCATGGTGTTCTTATTTCAATTTCCAGGAGTGTATTAGCATGTGATAGACGTTTTATTGTGAAAATATAAAAGTATTTCGAGGTAATACTATTCTTGTGTGATGATTTCATTGGTTGGCTGCTAAGAAGCTACACACAAATTGTCTCTCGACAGACTACTTGCAAAGTTTCGAGTACCAGTATTAAGTAAGGAATCAAGGAGTATACTGCTACTCCACACAGCTCTTGCAGTGATCGTGAAGATGAAGCTTGCACAGCGGCATTTAAGAAGTTATTTTTCCAACTCCCCATACCTGAATATAAGGTACAATGAGAAGTATTCTGTGCGGAGCATTTCACGTTAGTCTGTAGAGTGTGGATGTATGTGGCGATGTAGAAGTTGAACAGGGCTTATCAAAGCCCTAATTTTTAATGTGAGCACTCGCACCTGCTCACGCTTGCTCACGAGCAGAGCTGTTGAGGCATGGTGCTTACAAAGGGGACTATAATGTCTTATCGCCTCAGAGAATACGGAGACGGAAAATGTGAAGGACTTGAGCGTATACAAAAGGTTCTAAAACTTAAACGGATGCTCTCTCTGAACAGCAAGAAGAAGACGAAGTAAAGTGAAGCGAGTGTGCCGTTCAGTTAATGAAAGAAGCTGAACATTTATATCAATTTCAGGTAGAACAATTTCGCATCCTGCCATTATCAAAGATGACAATTATGCCTCCCACACAGATTAAATGAGACGCTGTTCAGAGCCAGCTTGTAAAATCTTTCATAAGAGTTTGTTGCATTTTCTTTGGAGCTCTACAAAAGTGTAGATATCACAAACACAACACTGCTTGCGATACGCACAACAGCGTTGAAGAAAGTGTAGAAAATGTGTGTTTGCTTTGAAATTTGTGTGTCTACAGACGGAGCACCAACGGCGTTGGCAAAAAATAAAACATGATCCATAGCACAACTGAGTAGAAAAACGAATAAGCTTCCAGTAACTAATTGTTCTGCCTGTGGCTTGAAGTAACGAATCTGTAAAGCGACTGGAAATATGAAAACAGTCTAGGGTCCTCCAAGCACTTCCCTCAAGATGCATTTTCTCGTTTACACAAGTCTCCACACGACTCCTAACTCTATTCTCTGTGGCGATAGAGGGATATAGAACGCGTTGCACGCTCGCCAAGGCTGACGGAGCATGTTTGCAGTGAACCCCTGAAGTACATGGATGCTGTGTGGCAAAGGGCACAAAGAAGAGGACACACAAGGACACACAACACTGCTAGAGGGAACTTGACGCAGCCAGTCACGACTCAGGACAAACGTACAGCGATGACGGTGGGGCAAGGTACAAACGAGCTCGGTATCATTGCCTAGAAAATGTAACGGGACATCCTCTAGCATTAGTTTTCCTCAACAGTGGATGTCGATACTAGTATTATTTTTCGAAGTTTGGACAGGCCAGTTTTATCTCAGTTGGTTTCGTGTGAACTTTAATATAATTTTTTACACACAGAGTGTTGTACTTCAAGCTGAAATTTATGAAAGGGAATTACTGTATAAAATATTTTAGTTTCGATGTTATAATGGATAAGGACTCGTTCTGAATGTACACTTAAAATAATTTTTTGTAGAAACTTTTGAAATTACGAGATATTTGCACACTTAAAATTTCTATTGTTAGTTAAGCAATACTGTACTCTTTACTATGTTTATTTCTGGATTCATTTATGACATAATAAACTAAATTAATAATGTAACAAAAGCTAGTAGGAATTAATCTGTTAAAAATTAAAAACCCTTTGGAATATTGTTATTTCTGCAGTGTGAGGGATCCGTGTCTTCAGTGATCCCCAATAGCAGCAACACTGAACTGTTGACCAAACTACAGCTATAAGTGTTGCCGGTATGACAGTCGCACAGGACGCCTCGATGGTTTCTCGTAGCTCCTTCATTTTGTTGATAGACTTCATTTTTCAAGGACTCCGATTGGTAGAACAGGAGAGGTGGAAGGTCCCGAAAGCGTGGTGGGTACTCAGTAGCTCCTGATCGATCTATCCGTCATCCAGATAGATTTTTATCCAAATAGGCTCATACATTTCTGTGGCAGTGAAGCGGAGCTACATTTCGTTATAAGATCTTTCATTTCCCAACATCTCTGGGATGGCAGGTAAAGTCGATGTTTGCAGCATATGAACAGACAGCTTACCAGTTACAGTATCTACAAATAAGAATGGGCCAATAGCACACTCGGAAACAAGCCACAGCACACATTAACACCCGGTAGATTAGTATGTTTGTTCTCGTGAATGTTAGGAATTTCATGAGCCCAGCACATACAGTTTTGGCGGTTTACAGTACCGTTCAGTTTGAACTACACCTCGTCAGACCATATAACCATTCCTGCAAACCGTTCATCTCCGCGAAGCATGTCTTCAAACCACTCGCAGTACTCCATCCTTCGATCTTGGTCCTTTTCGTTCACAGTGTGCAGCGATCTTGGAATGCCGCCTTCAGAATCCCTCTTACACTTTGCTCGGCTTACCCCGCTCCCGTGCATCCCGCTTCATAGATTTCTGAGGTGACTTAATAAAATGTTGCAACACCGAAGCGCTGGAAGCTGGACTTCTTGGTGTTTTTGCTCGGCCAGACCTTTCCTTTAAATTTAACCCGAATACGACAAATTATTGTACGTGTTGGTGGCTGCGTTCTGTGCACAATACGCCATTGTCGTTGTACCTCCATCATATTTCCGTACTTCAAGCGTCACTTCTACACGTTCTTGCGTTGCTCAAACAACAATCTTACTTCATTCATTCCTGCACTGTCATCTGCTGCAAAACGTCCGCCAAGATCTGTTGAGAAAAGGATGGATTATGCTACCGTGCTAAATAATAACCATGTCGTTTTGTTCCAAATATATTACGTATCAAAGAGTGTATATTTTTCTGGAGCCCTCCGTATTTACATATAATTTCGAACGTTTTCGAAAATGGCCCTTGCTGACGTTCCCAAGAAAATAATGAAAGACAAATAATTTATCACTAACCAGCTTTTCGCTGTTCATGCAGAAAAGTTTCAACATCAATCATAACGTTTTAAATTATACTTCTGTACTAATAAGTCTGTTTGCAACTCATTTTACAGACAATATTTACGTATACCACTGAACGTACCTGCAAAGTTATATAATTACACAACACATATTTCACCAGATGTGGGTGAATAAACTGAAACTAATAAAACTAAAATAAGTAGGATTTTGCGTATTCAGTCAAAAATGTTTTACACGAATAATGCCAAGTATTTAACACCTCTACTCATCTGTAAAGTAATCAGACATACGAAGTAGTTTTATTCAAGGAAGGCTGATTCTTTAAAAAATTAGGAGTGTGGGGTTATAGGTAGTAAAATAAAGCGGCTTTGCAGCGAAGTGTTATTTATTTTATTTATCGTATGATGATACAGAGCTTGAATCAAATACATAATTTTAAGAGTATACATTGTAAGAAATGACAAGCAAAATACAGGTAGACAATCAAATGTCCAAAGTAATATGCTACATTATGTACACATTACACAAGTTCTTAGATTTCTAAGTCCAATCTGCTGATCCAGTTGAGCCCTTCAGGTGATGCATGGTGGACGTCATTTCTTGAACCCCCGACGGCTAGTTTCGTTCATTTACCAACAGTATGATTTATTGTTTGCAGGGCAGCTCCACAGTCACAATCTGGAGATGTTACGCAGCCCCATTTGTGCTTTAGATATCCGCAGTCCCTTGTCCTGTTCGGATGCGGTTGATGGTTCTCCACTGGCGTCTGGGTAGTGTGAAACCTGGAACTCGCATGGGAGGCTTTTCAACCAGATGACCATTGAACACTGACGATCCTTCCCATTGTCTCCATAATTCGTTGATGTTAAAGTCGGAGGCCTCAATATGTCGTGCAGTTCGCCAAGGTAGTTTTCTTTACTTCAGACGCCGATGTTCTACTATTGGGGGTTCTTCTGAATTTTTCTCCAGATCTTCAGTAGATCATTTGATCTTCGTAGAGCTGGAGGTTGGATGTTATGTAAAACTGGTAGGCATGCAGTTTGAGTGTTACGTATGCAGCCTGTGATAAGTCGCATTGTCTGGTTGAGTTGCACATCTATCTTTCTGCAGTGAGCACTGTTCGTCCAAGTTGGACAACAGTATTCAGCGACGGAGTATGATAGTGCCAAAGCAGTTGATCTTATGGTTTGAACGCTGCAACCCCAGGAGGTATCAGTAAGCTTCTGAATGATATTATTCCGGGTCTTCACTTTTGCGGCCACGTTGGAGAGATGTTGTCGGAAAGTTAGGGACCTATCGAGTGTTATTCCGAGGTACTTCGGTCTGCTGCAGTACTTCAAGGTTTGTCCTCGGAGTTTAACTTCCCGTTTATAGTCAGAGTGTCTGGTCTGTAAGTGGAATGCTGAAGTTACAGTTTTCTGAGGGTTTAGTCGGAGGCATAATTTCCTGAAGTATGTTTCCAGGATTTCCATGTCGGCAGTTAATGTGTTTTTAGCAGTGGTGAAATTGGAGCTCTGGGTTACCAAACAGATGTCATCGGTGTATATGAATTTCCTTGAGGGTGTGGCTGGCAGGTCATAAATGTATAAGTTGAAAAAGGAGAGGGGCCAATACAGATCCTTGAGGTTGCCCGTTACTTACTTTGAAGACTTAGCTTCTGTCGTTATCAGAGTAAATCTGGAAAAGTCTGTTGGTTAGAATGTTGCTAAGTAGGTTTGTGAGTTTTCGACACTGAATGATGCTGACAACTTGGAAGTGTTACATGAAAATAACATGCTTGTAGACAATAATATACAGCAGATGTAACATCCCGGAGCAGTGCATTTGATTTATACACCTCTTTCGATCCTACAATAATATCAGTAATTTAATCGTACTAGCAACACTAGAATACGCGTATGACCCCATAAGCACACTGGAAATATATAACTCTCTTGTTTTAAGAACTATTATTTTCGAAATTTACAATTTTTCACTCTGAGTTATTTGTATCGAACGATGTTTTGTTTCTTTTTACATTTACAAGAAATTATTATATATTAATGGTTTCTTCCGCTGAGTAACAATGGGGTCAATACAAACAAAATTTAAGTTTCTTTTTGTTCATTATTTTATTCATGTTGTATCTTTGAACTCCGTAGCCATTAATGATAGCTGTGAAGATTACAAACAGACAGAATATTTTTAAGAAGTCTAATTTTAGAGCCATAACTGGTTTTGGATTATCATGTGCATCTTCAGTTAGTCAATATTTTTAGTTACCTAGACGTTTTGATTAACAGCATGTCGACTGCTTCTTCACTGCACAAGAGTAATGGAAATTTTACTGTCTCTGCATGAGTTGCTTCATTAATAAAAAGACGCTAAAGTGCCTACATTTAGTTAGATATAACGTAAAAGATTGCGTTCATTTACGCAACTTCCAGGAGACAGCGATTTGCTTTGTTGTGTTCACCTGGAAAAAGATATGTATTGACTCCAACAAAACATAACACCATTTGCAGTAACTTATGTAAGTGAATACAGCTGTTTCACAATTTAATTCCATAAGTAAGTGCAAGCACTTCACCACGTTTTTATCAATGAAACAGCTTATTGTGTGACAGTAGACATTGATGTATCACTGTGCACTGCAGGAGCAGACGACATGTTGATGACCAAATCGTCTGTAAGTCAGAATGAATAGCCAAGATCGCAATAATATTGGTTTATTTATCGGTTTCGGCATATGTTAAAGCCGTCTTCAGATTTTTTTGAGTGTACGATCGTGGTATCACGAGACAACCGAGGAGCCGCCAGCACCACACACAGGGGGCCAAAAATTCTGAAGATGGCTTTTACATAAGCCGAAACCTTTAAATACACAAATATTATTGCGGTCTTAACTGTTCATTTTAAATTAAATATAGCATCACGGAGCTGTTTTCAGTAGACTACGTTGTTATGAAAAGATCTGTGTAACTAAAAATGTTAGCGTACTGAAGAGGGACATGGTAGTCTGATACTGGTCATGGCACTAAAACTAAACATTTTTAAAACTGTTTTTGGTTGGTTGCATCATTCACCAACTATTCTTTTTATTTGTTGAAAGCAACGTTCACAAAAGGACACTGTTGATATTATATGTTTTATGATTGTTCAATTAAATCATGCCAATACATGGGGTCTAAATTACTTGGGCTCTTTATCACCCTACTGGTACTGAGTGAGATAAAACAAGTCTGATAGTAAGAGGGTTAATGCCAGTAGGTGGCATCTGCCTTATAGAGCCTGTAATCTTACTCTCCCACATGTGACCAGTAAACTTTCAGTATCTTCATTAGTTTCAACAGCTTCCAGAGGCGTAAGATATACAAATTTTTCTTTTACTTATCTTTATTTTCTCGTTGTTGGGTACTGTACGTCTAGGGGTAGATTCTTGAGGCTGCAATTTTGTGTTTTGTGGGTTCCATTTCACATAACAATTGATGATGTAATACGTGTTTCTATTACTTTTTTTATTTCATCCCATTCTTTTATATCACACAGATTTCATCATCTCCATTTTCATGAAACCGAAAATATATTATTATTGCCAAAATTAAAAACACGTGCATTTCCGCCAGAGGCATGCCCACTACTCCCCACTCATTATTCTGGGTACTAACACATTCCAAAGAGTTTCCAAAACAGAAGAGTTTACAAACCTTCCTGAGAAAAGAAGATCCATCACCAAGTTGTCCTCCCCCGGTATCTGAGAGGCCAACGCGACCGGGATCGACTCTCGGCCGGGTCGGAGATTTTCTCCGCTCAGGGTGTGGATGTTGTGTTTTCCTAATAATCATCATGTCTTCCCAATCGACGCACTAGTTGCCGAAGTGGCGTCAAATCGAAAGACTTGCACCCGGCGAACTGTCTACAGGACGGGAGGCCCTAGTCTAGTCACACGACATTTACATCACCAAGTTATATCATTCTTCTGTAAATGAATCCAAAGATAGATTTCATAATTAGCACTAGAATGTGCTATTAATAATATGGATTTTAAGTCTGCCATGTATTTCGTAATTTCAAATACTTCTATAAGAATAAGAATTTTAGCTATACAAACAGAGCTAGTAAATATGGACTATAACAAAATTAGTTCTTTTTATACATTTTAGCTTGAAATATAGTACATCGTATAAAAATCATATGAAATTCTTTCAGTGAAACAGCCGAGATTACCTTCACCTATGCGAGATTCGAAAATATCCCTGGTATCGGCTGTTTCTATAAAGAAAGGTAGTGGTCGACGATGGTGTCCCATTACAAGCCAAACATATAACTGCCGCACTATACACTGCACATCTCTTTACACTCGATACGAAACACGGATGGCGTTCATAACCGTTTGCAATATAGTTCAAAGTGCCGAGGTTTCTTTGGTAGCGGTGATGCTTCCACCTTGGTGCAGGACGAAGCTCGGAAGTTCCAACAACCGGGAACTGGGACGAGGCGCGCAGTGAAAAACAGCAGCTTACAGGAAGCCGCCGCAGAGCCGGCTCGGGACCAGATTGACACTGACGTCTGCAGCGCGCGGCGCAGCCTGGCGCGTGTTTGTTTTTCGCTTTGAAACGGGCGCCTGCGGAGGAACGCCGTAGACAAATAAAGGGCGGGGGCGGCCGTTAACTCGCGTGCCGGCAGTCCATCGCGCCGCCTCGCCCCTTTGTGTCCCAGTTCCGAGCCCAGCTGCCGGCTCCGTAAAAAGCGACGCCCACGCCGACGTCGACGAGCGCTGCGCCCGAGAGCGGCAACCCAGCTGCAACGCCTCGGTCGCATCGCCGGTTGCAGCACCAGTGAAACGAAAAACAACAGCGAAGGCGACTCGCTCGAATACGGGCGCAACTTACAAAACCCTGCAGCTAATGACACGACGATTTTTCAAGTGTTCCAATATACTGAGCCGACAGAAGTCACGGTATACCTTTTAATATCGTGTCGGAGTTCCTTTTGCCGGTAAAGGGCAGCAGCTCTACATCTACATTTATACTCCCCAAGCCACCCAACGGTGTGAGGCAGAGGGCACTTTACGTGCCACTGTCATTACCTCCCTTTCCTGTTCCAGTCACGTATGGTTCGCGGGAAGAACGACTGCCGGAAAGCCGCCGTGTGCGCTCGAATCTCTAATTTTACATTCGTTATCTCCTCGGGAGATTTAAGTAGGGGTAAGCAATATATTCGATACCTCATCCAGAAACGCACCCTCTCGAAACCTGGCGAGCAAGCTACACCGCGATGCAGAGCGCCTCTCTTGCAGATTGTGCAGAGTGTGTAGATTGCTAAACATCTCCGTAACACTATCAGGCTTACCAGATAACCCTGTGACGAACCGCGCCGCTCTTCATTGGATCTTCTCTATCTCCTCTGTCAACCCGACCTGGTACAGATCCCACACTGGTGAGCAATACTCAAGAATAGGTCGAACGCGTGTTGACGGACTACATTTTCTAAGGACTCTCCCAATGAATCTGAACCTGGCACCCGCCTTACCAACAATTAATTTTATATGATCATTCCACTTCATATCGTTCCGTATGCATACTCCCAGATATTTTACAGAAGTAACTGCTACCAGTGTTTGTACCGCTATCGTATAATCATACAATAAAGGATCCTTCTTTCTATGTATTTGTAACACATTACATTTGCCTATCTTTAGGGCCAGTCGCCATTCCCTGCACCGAGTGCCTATCCGCTGCAGATCTTCCTGCATTTCGCTGCAATTTTCTAATGCCGCAACTTCTCTGTATACTACAGCATCATCCGCGAAGACCCGCATGAAACTTTTTACACTATCTACTAGGTCGTTAGTATATATTGTGAAAAGCAATGGTCCCATAACACTCGCCTGCTGCACGCCAGAGGTTACTTTAAAGCCTGTAGACGTCTCTCCATTGAGAACAACATGCTATGTTCCGTTTGCTAAAAACTCTTCAATCCAGCCACATAGCTTGTCTGATATTCCGTAGGCTCTTACATTATTAGGCGACAGTGTGGAACTCTATCGAACGCCTTCCGGAAATCAATGAAAATGGCATCTACCTGGGAGCCTGTATCTAATATTTTCTGGGTCTCATGAACAAATAAAGCAAGTTGGGTCTCACATGATCGCTGTTTACGGAATCCATGTTGATTCCTACAGAACAGATTCTGGGTTTCCAAAAATGACATGATACGCGAGGCAAAAAACATGTTCTAAAATTCTACAACAGATCGACGACAGAGATATAGGTCTATGGTTTTGCGCATCTGCTCTACGACCCTACTTGAAGACTGGGACTACCTGTGCTCTTTTCCAATCATTTGGAACCTTTCGTTCCTCTAGAGACTTGCGGTACACCGCTGTAAGAAGAGGGGCAAGTTCTTTCACGTACTCTGTGTAGAATCGAATTGGTATCCCGTCAGGTCCAGTGGACTTTCCACTGTTGAGTGATTTCAGTTGCTTTTCTATTTCTTGGACACTTATTTCGATATCAGCCATTTTTTCGTTTGTGCGAGGATTTAAAGAAGGAACTGCAGTGCGGTCTTCCTCTGTGACGTGGCAAGCACTCAACAAGCCGTTGGAAGTCAGCTGTAGGAATATTGAGCCATGCTTCCCTCCGCAGCTGTCCATATTTGCGAAAGTGTTGCCGGTGCAGGATTTTGTGTAAGAACTGACCTCTCGATTATGTCCCACAAACATCTGACGGGCCACGTGTCGGGAGATCTGGGTGGCAAAATTATTAACTCTAGCTGTCCAGAATACTCTTGAAACGAATCGCGTTAAACTGTGGCCCAGTGACATGGCGGATTATCATCCATAAAAATTCCATGAAGTCCATGAAAGGCAGCAAATGGTCTACAAGTAGCCATCCATAGCTATTTCCGGCCAATGATAGGTACAGCTGAATCAAAAGACCCAGTCTATTCCGTTTAAACACAGCCCACACCATTATGAAGCCACTTCGAGCTTGAACAGTGCCTTGTTGACAACTTCGCTCCATGGTTTCGTGGCGTCTGTGCCACACTCGAACTCTATCCTCAGTCCTTTCTTTTACGGGGTGGGGGAGGGGGGGGGGGAGGCATCAGTCTTCTGACTGGTTTGATGTGGCCCACCACGAATTCCTCTTGTGTACCAACCTCTTCACCTCAGAGTAGCACTTGCAACCTTCGTCCTAAATTATTTCCAGGCTGTATTGCAATTTCGGTCTTCCACTACAGTTTTGGCCCTCTACTGTTCCCTCTGGTACCTTGAAAGTATTAGAGGGAAATGATAGTGAAAATATGACATCATGTGCAAAGTTTGTTGGAAGTTGGTAGATGATCTCATTCTCAAATACTGGGCTAATACTAGGGTGTAAGAACGTATAGAAAAGTAAGGCCTCCGAAGTTTTTATCTCTCAAAATAGTCATCCTGGCACCGAATACATTTCTCCCAGCTAGAAACCAATGTGTGTTCTTGATACCATCATTGTACGAATAGATTGTTTGACTTTGTTGACGGATCCACAACCTCACTTCGCCTTGAACCGCTTCATCACTATCAAAGTGAAGTCCTTGAAGGTGTTCGTTATGTTTTGCAAACAGGTAGAAATCGGATGAGGTAAAGGCGAGACAACATGGAGGGTGATCGGTGACACTGAACTCAAGGTGTCGGATTTTTGCAGGCGTAGCAGCGTTCGTGTGTGGTATGGCATTGTCATGTCGAAGGTGAGGGTACGCCATGTATGGAAGAATGCTTCGAATTCGAAATTCGATGACAGCACGCTGCTTTCACGCACCGACAGCCATACTGCGTCAGCGAAGTGGTAAAGTCAAACGAGTAAAATGCGTGACTTGTCATACCAGCACCGACATTTAAAACAGAATAAAAAATTCGGAGCATTACTTTTCAGCAAATCCTAGTAATAGGTGGTATTTCTGTGCCGTCAATTACGCTGTCTCAAGACAATCACATACTTTGTAACTGTAATATATGTGTTATTGTGCTAAGATTTTAACATAAGATTACACCTCTTAATGATTAGATTATGGCAACATTTTATATTTTTGTGTTCGGTCAATAATTATAGGAAATTCTGAACAACAAATTCTGTTGACCATTGGAAGCCAATAGATAGGCTATCAGCAATCTGTTCTGTGGGACCGTTTTAGCTACTTTGCGTACGATGATAACTCGAATGTAAGGCCACAGCAGAACCCCAGATCACCAATGTTGTCCCTCAAGTAACGCTGAAAGTTCTACTGCAATCGTATGACCTGAGACGGAATATCTCTCTTGAGTGCTTTCATTTTCTTGTGTATTACAACAATATTTTTTTGTGATTTTCTACTATTGACTAGTTAATAGCTTCGGGGCCAAGGACCGGTAAAGGGCGAAAAGTTTAAGCTTTATTTTCCGCTCACTTTAGTCTTATCACATTAAATGATTAAGTTAACTTCTCATGTCTGAAGGTTTTATTCAAGGCTCTGGCTTATAAAAGCGTGTCTAAAACTCTTACTTACGTAGCTTTATAATTTCACCGTCAGTTCTTAATTTCTATAAGTAGCTTCATCCTAATCACGGTGATTAACTGAGAGGAGCAAAGTTAATTACGTTTTCATGTACGAGCTGATATTGAGGTCGCGGTCAGACTGGAAGCTGTAAGGCACAATCTTATTTTAGAAAGAGTACACAGCGCCAGGGTCGTCTACTGCACAGCAGTTTGTAAGCTTCCACGCTCACTTTTCTCCTATATGCCTATGATTATATCATTCGAAAAATTAATTGATCCAATATCAATTTTATGATTTTTGTGGTAGCGCTCACATACAGGTGCGCTAAGGAAGGTTAGAAGTGGTGGCAGTTGACTGTCCATCCAGGTGTTTCGACGTAAGTACAGTTTTATCGTTATCAATATGGACCCAAATCATCAATATTAGGGATATGGTGTACATTCTTCGATTCATAAAAACAAAGGACTTAAACAAATCAGTGTCCACAAGCTATAACCATCTGAGAAACTGAAACTTCCTGGCAGATTAAAACTGTGTGCCCGACCGAGACTCGAACTCGGGACCTTTGCCTTTCGCGGGCAAGTGCTCTACCAACTGAGCTACCGAAGCACGACTCACGTCCGGTACTCACAGCTTTACTTCTGCCATCCCCCAGGCTGTGGCTAAGCCATGTCTCCGCAGTATCCTTTCTTTCAGGAGTGCTAGTTCTGCAAGTTTCGCAGAAGAGCTTCTGTAAAGTTTGGAAGGTAGGAGACGGATACTGGCAGAAGTAAAGCTGTGAGTACCGGACGTGAGTCGTGCTTCGGTAGCTCAGTTGGTAGAGCACTTGCCCGCGAAAGGCAAAGGCCCCGAGTTCGAGTCTCGGTCGGGCACACAGTTTTAATCTGCCAGGAAGTTTCATATCAGCGCACACTCCGCTGCAGAGTGAAAATCTCATTCTGGAAACATCCCCCAGGCTGTGGCTAAGCCATGTCTCCGCAGTATCCTTTCTTTCAGGAGTGCTAGTTCTGCAAGTTTCGCAGAAGAGCTTCTGTAAAGTTTGGAAGGTAGGAGACGGATACTGGCAGAAGTAAAGCTGTGAGTACCGGACGTGAGTCGTGCTTCGGTAGCTCAGTTGGTAGAGCACTTGCCCGCGAAAGGCAAAGGTCCCGAGTTCGAGTCTCGGTCGGGCACACAGTTTTAATCTGCCAGGAAGTTTCATATCAGCGCACACTCCGCTGCAGAGTGAAAATCTCATTCTGGATCTGAGAAACTGTCCATCATATTACTGTATATTTAATAGCTTCCTATTAAGACTGTGGTCTGATTATTAATAAAAAAAGTCCTCAGTACCGGGTTAGAACCCAGCCACAGCTTAAACGTAGAATAAAAACCATCAGAACAGTTGGCCGAAGCCATACGGCATAAGAAGTCACCCTCACTCTGCCAACGACTTCGTCACAGACGTTCAGAGCACTCACTTGCCCTAGGAGCAACGAAGTCCTCCAAAAGGCGGAAAAGTCACGTGCTCAACGGCATAAGGATGCAGAATGCAATGGAAACAACTCCACTGAAGGCACATAATGTGTATCCACAGGACATGAAGCCTGCAATTGTAAAACTGCCATGATGATCTCTCCATTGGTGAAAGATTCTCGACTATTCCCCCAATCGCATCTCAAGGAAGGGACTTCCAAGAGAGAGGTGACCACGAGAAAAAGATTGAATAATCAACGAAAGCATAACGTTTTACGTGTCGGGACGTGGAATGTCAGATGTTTGAACGTGGTAGGGAAGCTATAAAATATGAAAACGAAAATGTTATAGATTTACTGGAAGTCAATGCAGTGAAATGGAAAGAAGCCAAGAATTTCTGGTCAGATGAGTACAGGGTAATATTAACAGATGCAAAAAATTGTATAACGGTTGAGTTATGACTGGGAAGGTAGGGAAGGGAGCGAGTTACTGTGAACAGCTCGTTGGTACGGTTGTTCTCAATAGAAGCGACAGCAAACCAACACCGACAACAGTTCAGGTATACACAACGAAATAGCAAACCGAAGATGAACAGGTAGAGAAAATACGTGAGGTTACCGAACGGGCTAGTCAGTATGTAAAGGGAGAGGAAAATCTAATAGTCACCGGGGACTGGAATGCGGTTGTAGGGGCAGGAGTAAAAGAGAGAGTTACTGGAGAATTTGGGGCTGGTGCTAGAAATGAAAGAGGAGAAAGTCTAATTGAATTCTGCTACAAATTTCAGCTAGTAATAGCGAATGCTCTGCTCAAGAATCAAAAGATGAAGAATACTTGGAAAAGGTCAGGAGACACGGGAAGATTTCAGTTAGATTACATCATGGTCAACAGAGAGTCGGAAATCAGATAATGGATTCTAAGGCGTACCCAGGAGCAGACATAGACTCAGACCACATTTTAGCAATGCTGAAGATTAGGCTGATGTTTAACGGACTAGTCAGGAAAATTGTTTGGTTCAAATGGCTCTGAGCACTATGGGACTTAACATCTTAGGTCATCAGTCCCCTAGAACTTAGAACTACTTAAACCTAACTAACCTAAGGACATCACACACATCCATGCCCAACGCAGGATCACGGCCATCGCGGCCGGCCTAGTCAGGAAAAATCAGTGCACAAAGAAGTGGGATTCGGAAGTGTTAAAGAATAAGGAGATACGCTTGAAGTTAGGTGAGGCTATATACGATGCGATAAGGAATAACTCAATAGGCAGTGCAGTTGCAGAGGAATGGACACCTATAAAAAAGGACAATCACAGATGTTTGAAAAAAACTGCCAAGAAACCATGGGTAACAGAAGAAATGTTTGAGTTAATCAATGAAAGAAGGAAGTATAGAAATTTTTATATATTCAGCAATACAGAAATAAAATCACCTGGAAACGAAATAAACAGGAAGTACAGGGAAGCTAAGGCGAAATGGCTGCAATAAAGATATGAAGAAACAGAAAAGTGTCGGAAGGAATGATTCAGCGTACAGAAGAGTCAAAACAACTTTCGGTGAAAGTAAAACTAAGTGTGGTAAATTAATAGTACGTTGTAAAAGCCATTGTTAAATGCCGATGAGTCAATGGATAGCTGGAAAGAGTACACCGAAGGCCTTTATTACGAGAAAGACTTGTCTGATGCTGTGATAAGAGGAGGAAAAATGAGTCGATCTATATGAAATAAGGGATCCAGCATCAGAATCACAATGTAAAAGAGCTTTGGGAGACTGACGATCGAATAAGGTGGAAATGATAGATAACATTCCACAGGAATTTCTAAAATAATTCGGGGAAGTGGCAAGAAACCGATTATTCACATTGGTGTGTAAAATATATGAGTCTAGCGATGTACCATCTGACTTTTGAAAAAACATCATTCTCACAATCTCAAAGATTGCAAGAAGCAACAAGTGCGAGAATTATTGCACAATCAGCTTAACAGTTCATGCATCCAAGTTGATGACGATAATAATGCACAGAAAAATGAGAATTGAGGATGTGTTACATGAACATCAGTATGGGTTCAGGAAAAGTAAAGGCACCAGGTAGGTAATTCTGGCGTTGCGGTTGATGATTGAAACAAGACTTAAGAAGAAGCGAGACATGTTCATAGGATTTTTCGACCTGGAAAAAGCGTTCGACGGTGTAAAATTGTGCAACATGTTGGAAATTCTGAGAAAAATAGGGCTAAGCTACAAGGAAAGACGGATAATACATAACATATACAAGAACCAAGACGAAACAATAAGAGTGAGAGACGAGGAGAGTAGTGGTCGGATTAAAAAGGATGTAAGACAGGGATGTAATTTTTCACCCCCTACTGTTCAAGCTGTACATCGAAGAAGCAATGGCGGAAATAAAAGAAAGGTTCAGGAGTGGAATCAAAATTCAAGGTGAAAGGATACTAATGATATGATTCTCTGATGACATTGCTATTCTGAGTGAAAGTGAAGAAGAACTACACGATCTTCTGCATGGAATAAACAGTCTAATGAGTGCACAATGTGAATTGATAATAAATCGAAGAAAACGAAAGTAGCAGAAATCATACATCAAAAGCAGACTAGCACTGGCAGAAAGGGAATTCCTGACCAAGAGAAACATACTAGTATCAAACATAGACCTTAGTTTGAGGAAGAAATATCTTTGAATATACGTTTGAAGCAAAGATGGCTCTGAGCACCATGGGAGTTAACATCTGAGGTCGTCCTCTAGAGCTTAGAACTACTTAAACCTAACTAACCTAAGGACATCTATGCCCGAGGCAGGATTCGAACCTGCGACCGTTGCGGCCGCGTGGGTTCAGACCGTAGCGCCTAGAACCGCTTGGCCACGCCAGCCGGCTTTGGAGCAAACAATTGTACGGCAGTGTAACGTGGACTGTGGGAAAACACGAACAGACGAGCATCGAAGCACTTTACTATGGTGCTACAGACGAATGTTGAAAATTAGGTGGAATGATAAGGAGTGAGGAGGTTCTGGGCAGAATCAGAGAAGAAAGGAATGTGTGGAAAATACTAACAAGGAGAAGGGATAGGATGATGGGACATCTGTTAAGACATCAGGGAATTACTTCCATGGCCGCGGGGATTGGTCGCGCGGTTTGAGGCGCCATGTCACTGACTGAGCCGCTCCTCCCACCGGAGATTCGAGTAATCCCTCGGGCATCGGTGTGTGTGTTGTTCTTAGCATAAGTTAGTTTAAGTAGTGAGGAAGTCTAGGGACCGATGACCTCTGCAGTTTGCTCCCTTAGGAATTCACACACATTTTTGATTTCCATGGTACTAGGGGAAGCTGTAGAGGGCAAAAACTGCAGAGGAAGACAGAGATTGGAATACATCCATCAAATAATTGAGGACGTAAGTTGCAAGTGCTGCTTTGAGATGAAGAAGTTGGCACAGGAGGGGAATTCGTGGGGGGCCGTGTGAAACCAGTCTGAACACTGATGACAAAGAAAAAGTAGATTCAGCCAGATATATCCGCGACGCATGTGGGGATAACGTTACTGGACGGAGCACCGCAAGAAATAATTTTTTCCGTTTTAATGATAATGGTTTTGAGCATTAATCTACAATGATCCACGTAAATGTACTAGATAACTGGCCAATATGACTGACTGTATTCATTACAACATCGTACGATATTTGCATGCAACGTGGAACGTTCAAAAATCGGGCGTATGGGTACCGCATGCTCTTAGCTAAAATCACTAGATGAGCGCCTAGCCATATGTGCATATCTGCTTGCTCGTTATCAATTGGCTGATGAACAACACCAACCATTCCTATCCTGTATGGTTACTGGTGACGAGAAATGATGTCTTTGTGTTGACGTAAGGAAAAGAAAGGAAGGTGGAGGCCAAACAAAGCAGCAACTCCCCATACAAAGACCTGTGCATCCACAAAAGATAATGTTATGCATCTGGTGGTACAGGGACGGTGTGGTCTACTACGAATTTCTTCCCCGAGGTGTAACCACCACTGCTGCAGTCAGCACCACAGACGTCTTGCAGACACAGTGCAAGATCAATGACTAGGAAGACTGCATGAATTGGTGCTACTCTACGACAACGCCATCTGGTGTCCTGAAAGGCTCACTAAAAGCACTATAAAGGTGATGGATTGGGAATTCATTCCGCACGCACCTTATTCACCTGATATTGTGCCCTCAAATTTTCGCCTTTTCTTCTCTCTATCGAACAAGCTTCAGGGATCTTCCTTTCAGGATGAACATGCCCTGTAAACATGGCTCGAAGTATTTTTGGCATCTAAACACGTGATTTGCGGTATCGAAAAGTTACCCCAGCGTTGAAAGCCTGTTGTAAATAGTGAACTAGAATATATTAATGATGACTAAAGTCTCTGCTTTGCGTATCTGTTGTGTTTATTAAACTCACAGAAAAACTATACGAAATTATGCACCAAACTAAGATTGTAACTGGTGAAAGTCTGTCCCGTCCCCAACTAAAGTGGCACAAAGGACCAGTTAGGGAAAGCTAAGTATTTCTGTACGTTAAATTTGGCCAGTAAATAAAATCAAGTTTTAATGGAACCAGCAAGTAGATAACAGACAACAATTACAGCAAATTGTCACGCTTATGATTGCAATAGAGCTGAAGAATACACCAAGTACATTTCAGAGACCAATGAATGGTTCTTTGGCTGGACTGCAAGGTGCAAAGTTCCAGTGTATCTGAATGACATAAGTTGCTGTGGAAGTTCATAAGAAGAAGATAATGAGAAGCTGCAGGAAATAATGGATGGTATGGATACATAAAGGTGGTAATATTCTTAGGACACAAAACATGAGACAAAAGTGTAGAGCCAAGTGGGCAGAATGTGAAGAAGGGAAGAATTTTCCAGTTCCAAAATCCGTCAGTGAGTTAAAAGGTGATTTTTAGGGTTAGCTGGATGTTACCGTCAGTTTATTTCAAAGGTCAGTAAGATTACAAGACTCCCTCATACGTTCTTAAAGAGTAGAGTGCTATACCAACGTGGAAATCATCGATCATCTGCATTTGAGGAATTAAGAGGAATGTTATTAAATCTTACTACATCGAGCAACTCAGATTTGTAGAAACCATTTGTAGTGATTATCGATGTCAACAGAGGTGTGTTGGGAGCCGTTCCATCACAATGGAACACAAGCACTGATTTCCCAATGGCCTTTGCTTTACAGTCTTTTAGTAAAATGGTTCAAATAGCTCTGAGCACTATGCGGCTTAACTTCTGAAGTCATCAGTCGCCTAGAACTTAGAACTACTTAAACCTAACTAACCTAAGGACAATACACACATCCATGCCCCAGGCAGGATTAGAACCTGGGACCGTAGCGGTTCCAAACTGAAGCGCCTAGAACCGCACGGCCACACCGGCCGGCCTCTTTTAGTGAAGCTGGAAGCAACCATTCTGCAATACAGTTAAGAGTACTTAGGGATCATAAAGGCTGAAAGCAGTTTAGATCATTTATCTATGACAGACATTTTACCACAGTAACAGATCAGCCAGTGACGTGGATATTCAGTGTCAAAGATTGATCATCAAGGTTATTGAAATGAAGACTGAAAGTAGAGAAGTAATCTTATAAAACTGTGAAAACCAAGAAAGCGCAATGAAAATGCTGATGTATTATGTCAAGTGTGGTCTTATGACATAGAGGGTAAAAATAAAAGTATGTGACGTGTAGGACTGGTTAAGCGAAACGAAGCAATGGGATGAAGAAAAAGAGGAAATTAGTGTAGAGGGAAACATGTAAATCATGAAGGAAATTGATGAAATCCGTTGGGTGAATATCAAGGCATGCATAGTACATTAGATAGAATGAAGAATTATAAGCAGTGGAGAGGCAAGAGAAGACGTGTAGAAGAATGTATTAGGAACTTTTACAAGTGTGAAAGGAATAAGGTTACACAGAACAAAACAAAGGTGGGTTTAGTAACTACAGAAACAATGGCGAGAATACTCGATAAGTGCAAATCACAGGGGAACAATAAGTTGTTAAATGCCAGTGGGATACCTAGATTGATCTACAGTCTTTCCAGGAAGATTGGATGCTACGAGATCATATGTAGTGGTGGACTGTGCGGTAAGAGGAACAGTAGCAGACAAGGGTTGCAGGATATTATTAGACACAGGTGAGCATGTGTCGGTCGCCAGTAGTGATCTCATGAAACATAAGCAATGATACCCACCATGGTACATTTGCGTGGAGTAGGGGATAAA
The DNA here is from genome assembly GCF_023897955.1 of Schistocerca gregaria. Taxonomy (NCBI): domain Eukaryota; kingdom Metazoa; phylum Arthropoda; class Insecta; order Orthoptera; family Acrididae; genus Schistocerca; species Schistocerca gregaria. The sequence continues at coordinate 145,922,412 of NC_064923.1, forward strand.
GATGTTACACGGTCAATATCGGTGGACAAAGACTTTTGCCTCGATACAGTTCAATTTAAATAATGTGTAGAGGTTGTGGCGTACGTGAGTGAGGGCTACGGCATGATTCTGGGGTTAGATTTCCTGTATCAGCATAATGCCTTAATCAGTCTTCGGCAACATACGGTTAACTCACATCACAAAAACTGGGATGTCTATCTGAAGTACATCGTCTCCACCTACGATTGAAAGCAGCATACGAATACAGCATTATCGCCATATGAAGGGGTATATTGTTGTAAAAAGGCATCATGGCTCGACATATTCAAAGTGAAGAAAGGGAAGGCTGGACACTATGTTAAGGAATTTGCTAGAGTGATTAGGGATTTAGGAATAGAGTACAGATGGAAAATACATGAGTACTGAAGAAACACGAAGAATCAGTGGGCTGTACGGCAAGAATATCACAGTATAAGGTTGGTTATTGGGTGATGCTCGCAATTTCGCATTCGCCGAATGAAAGACAAAGAAAATGGGAGACCATACTACAGTAAATGGTTGGGACTATGTCGCCAGTAAATGTGAAGATTCAGTTGCCGACAATAACGATAATTGTGCATGTAGGGCGGTTGAAACCTTTTCAAGGGAGTCCAAAAGTTATTCCAGGGACAGCAGATGCGAACCAGAAAGGGAGAGTAAGGAAAAAGCTATCGGAATGTAAACAAGGGGTTGTGAATAAAACCATAACGAGGAAGCCATATGGATTGAGGCCAAGGAAACAGAATTTTAGAATCTTTTTTTAGGTTAGGTATTGACATAATGTAATTTATACAAGCAAATGCGGAGCAGCAATTAATTTAAGGGTAACGGAAGTAATAGGTATTCTTGCCTGTAGGTGAGGTACAGAGAAGGCAAGATGATACAGTTCGTAGTGGGACTACTGATCCTAGTTGCAGTGGAAGCTTTACAGAACCAGCAGCTGGAAGGGCAAGTGCTGCTCGCCAAGCAGGAAGACCTAGTTATCACCAGTCACCGCTGAGTGATACAGGTGGTATTCAACACTTGGGAGATGCGTAACGAGGTGAGAAGATTGGAACAAGCATTCGACAAATTCAGTCAGGAAGTGAAAAGGTGCGGGATACTCAAAGGAAGTGCCGGGGTATGTGAGAGGATACATAGAGCGTACGAGAAATTAAGAAACGAGATGACCCAGGTGCTAAGGGTTATTCCCCAAACGAGAAGGAAGAGGGGTTGGATCGACATTGGAGATCGACTTATGAAAACAATATTTGGCACTGCTTTTGAGGAAGGCATTCGAAGGGTAAAGGGCACCGTGGAAGAGATTAAGCGGTGGGCAAAAGAGAACAAAGGCGAGAGTTATTGGCTCACTACACAGATTACAAGTTTAAAGAAGGCGTATTGAATAACACATGAATACTACGACAACTGACCTGAGAAGTAATGCGGTGCGCCAAGCCACAGAAGAGGCAGTTAACCAGAATATCAGGGAACCACAAACCGAAGTAGAAGTCTTCGATAGGGAAACAGTAAAACAAAATGGTTGTCACCAGAGCTGTGTTTAGGAGGTCTAAGGAAAATACAGAAGAAACCACTGCCAGAGCTAAGATTGGATTTAGAAACCGAGCACAGACACTTAACTTTTTATTTCAGGGTAGCCACAGCATCGGTCGGAACTGATGGAACGAAAGTTTACATTTCCATTTCTATTCCAGTAGCAGGGAAACAAGCACAATACTAGTGCTACATAGTTCATGAGTATCTTGTCAAGTGGGGGATATTAAACAAATTTATAAAGGTAAAAATTAGTGACTACTGTTAATTTCAAAAGACAAAAGATGGTTCAAATGGCTCTGAGCATTGTGGGACTTAACATCGGAGGTCATCAGGCTCACAGAACTTAGAACTACTTAAACCTAACTAACCTAAGGACATCACGCATATCCTTGTCCGAGGCAGGATTGGAACCTGCGACCGTAGCGCCTAGAGCCGCTCGGCCACACAGGCCAAATGCAAAAGACAACTGAAGATATGTAGAACTAGAGAAAAAAACCCACAAAAATGCCAGCGAGGGGAAATCACAGTCCGTCCGAATATGCTAGCAAGAGAGGTGCAGCATTCTCGCGCACTAAAATTGTTGATGGGACAAAAGAAGGTAATATAATGCAATAAAGAATTGATCGAGCCAGAATTGTACATTCAGCAGGTCGAGGCGCATTGGTTGTACTCTACCTCTGACAATATGGTAGCAGTGGCCAGTTGTTTAGGACAGGGGATGCTTATGACAGCAACGAGGCTAGTATTAAATGGGAGTGGTTTGTTATTAAGTGGAAAAACGTGCTTGGTAATGAAGTCTACTTTCGTTTGCCTGCCACGTTTTCAGAGATAAAATACCTGAATATTTTGCACCCTCGTTTGTGCTGGCCAGAGGAGACCATGGAAGTGATACATGCATCAGATCCAACCAGCCTAAATCAAACTCTATGCTGGAATTAATGCAGTCGGTAAACACGCTTCTGAACCACCAGGAGGTTCGACTCTCGCTGGAAACCTTACTGCAGCATGTAAAGTCATATCAGGAAAATCAGTACTGGAAAAAGACAAATCTGAGTATTGTCATACCAACCACCGCAGAAGCACTTTTTCTGCCAATCATAGTCCTTCGTTTTTGATTGTAGAAGATGAAGCACAACAGTGAGCTCGGACCCAGCCATCGTTCAGATCCCAGTGGCCTGCATATATCGAGCACAAAACCAGCAAAATGAAGGTGAATGCTCAAGGGGGTAATATTAAGAATAATTGATTCATTTTGACGTGTAAGTTGGGAATATAGGTTAGACGTGATTGTGAAAGAAACCTAGTAATGAAATAAGTTTCATCATGTTTGAGATAAGGAGCTGAAAAAGGGGTCCTGTAGAAATGAGTAAGATTAGGTGATAGGGTTAAGGGAACCGATTGATAGAATAACTCTAGAAGCGAAACAGAGCCAGAAGGTCCTGTTGTCAGAAACTATAGTGTAAAGGAAAATCTAGTTTGGTCGACCCGAGCATCTGGGTCCTGATAAAAAAGAAGGAAAATGTCGTATGTCGAGCACATTTGGTCAAAAAGTACTCCAGAACGGAAGTGAGCCGCAACAGACCCCACTGCAGGTAGGCGAGAGTGTTACACATTGCAAAGCAAAATGCAGCCGATTGGAGGTGTGGAGCGTAGCCAGCTGGGTCCGATATAGCAACAGCCGATGCTGCAATATGCTGGCGGAAGAACACAAGCCTTTCCTCACTGGCCACGACAGAACTGTTTAGAGAATGTGCTGTAAGCACCAAAAGACCATAGCCTGGAACAAGTAAGTATTCAGCCATTCAATTACTACGTAATTCTTATCCCAGTATCACAGGCTCCCCTTGAAGAATGTGACACCGAGAGTGACATCCCAGAATGTAGCACGAGGTCTGCTGTTCGACAGGGCAGCCTGCACTGTGTAATGAGGGAGTCACCCGCTCGCTGGAGGGAGTCCACTGTCATCATGGTCGCAGTCAGAAACATCGTTCACAGTGGCATCCAAGAGAGGCCATGCTCACCCCACTCTTTGCGCTGTCAGCAACGCTGGACACATAGCTTCGCTTGAGAGGCAACTGGGTGCCTACACGAAGCGGTTCCTGATGTACACACATCAAAAATGATTTGCATCACCCCGGTTCCCAGAACTCCTGATGATGGACAATGACTGTGAATATTGTATAACAGACACAGTCCCATTGATTGTTCAGAGATGTCACTAAACCCGTCCAAATATGTAAACAACCATGCATGAGCAACTCCTATTACATGGAGGGGGGCGACAGCCGATCAGTTCTTGTTATTTCATCAGGAAGGAGGTATACGGCTAGTGTTGTCTGTAGTTCAACCAATCTAGACGTTCAATACCGCGGTTAGATCACTTCCTCATTGTTACTTTGTGCCAGGAAGGTCTCTCAGCAAGGGAAGTTTACAATTGTCTCGGAGTGAACCAAAGCGATGTTGTTCCGACATGCAGGAGATACAAGGAGACAGTAACTCTCGATGACATGCCACGCTCAGGCTGCCCAAGGGCTACTACGCAGCGGATGACGGCTACCTATGGGTTATGGCTCGGAGGAACCCTCACAGCAACGCCACCATGTTGAATAAGGCTTTTCCTGCCCTCACAGGACGTCGTCTTACGACTCAAATTGTGTGCAATAGGTTGCGTGATGCGGAACTTCACCCCCGATGTTCCTGGCGAGGTCCATCTTTGCAACCACGACACCATGTATTGCGGAACATATGGACCTAACAACATGCTGAATGGACTACTCGGAATTAGCATCAAGTTATCTTCACCGATGAGTGTCGCATATGCCTTCAACCAGCCAATCCTCAGATGTGTTTGGAGGCAGCCCGGTCAGGCTGACCGCCTTAGACACACTGTCCAACGAGCGCACCAAGGTGGAGGTTCACTGCCATTTTGGTGTGGCATTATGTGGGGCTGACGTACGTCGCTGGTGGTCATGGAAGGCTCCGTAATCGCTGTACGATACGTGAATGCCATCCTCCGACCGATATTGCAACCATACTGGCAGCATGTTGGTGAGGCATTTGTCTTCATGAACGACAATTCGCGCCCCCATCGTGCCCATCCTGTTAAGGACTTCCTTCAGGATAACGACATCGCCCGACTAGAGCGGCCAGCATGAGCTCCCGATATGAACCCTATCGAACATGCCTGGGACAGATAGAAAAGGGCTGTTGATGGACGACGTGACCCACCAACCACTCTGAGGGATCTAAGCGGAATCACCGTTTAGGGCTAGGACAATCAGAACCAACAGTGCCTTGATGAACTTTTGGATAGTATGCCCCGACGAATACAGGCATGCATCAGTGCAAGAGCACTTTCCTCAGAGTATTAGAGATACCGGTGAGCACAGCAATCAAGACCACCACCTCTGAAGGTCTCACTGTATAGTGGTACAAAATGAAAGGTTTGGTTTTCACGAGCAATAAAAAGGGCAGAAATGATGTTTATGTTGATCTCTGTTCCAATTTTCTGTACAGGTTCCGGAACTCTTGGAGCCAAGGTGATGCAAAACTTATTTTGATGTGTGTACTACGGCTGAGTGCTGGAATAAAGAAATTAATTGAACAATCCTACTGATTTCCTGACGTCTCATTTCACTCTCCACGGGTGACAGTCTAAGAGTCATCTAACAATATTATTATTAATTACTTTTATTATTATCATTATTATTACTTATTATGTCCTCTGGAATGCAATGTAAATAGCATTGGAATTTACAACAAATATTCGAGTTTACGACGAAAATTTTAATTTGGCATTTTGAATTTTCCGCCAATAGAGGCAGGGAGGGGAGAACTGGGGATTTCTCTGCGGTGAGGGCAACTTAATAAACCAATTTAACTAATTAAATTGGGTTGAAAGTGTGATGTACACGTCAACAGCGGAAGGTGGAGGAGGTTTGCGGGAGGATCAGCGATCTTCAATAAATTTTTCAACAATGCATATACTGAAATGGAGGATCCCCCACTACTGCCGAGAACCAATACCATAGTCAGCTATATCGATCATTCCATTCTCCATTAGCATGTGGGGAAAAACACATACATTAAATACCCAAATCCTTTCATACCATGAAGGTATCTCTGCACTGTGCTGCCACATACTGGCGATGGGGAATAACTAGTCCATAGCCTGTGAGATGATGGGGATGGAAAAAGTGCATCCCTGGATTAGGGTGCGGGGTAGGGGCTGAGACAGGACCTGGTGCTGGCACGATTTGGATTCCTTTCATCGCACTGCAGATACAAAGCATTATCCATAGTGACAAGGGCACAGTGGAGGATGGCATAGAGAGCACTGTTGAGAATGGCACAATGAGTATGGCAGAGGTCAGCGCAGCCAGGGCTTACATTTGCTGATTGCTAGTGGTAAGCATGAGGCAACGAAAGTTTACATAATAAAAAACATTGTAAATGTTCCTTCCCTCCTACGTCATTCGGTGGTACAGTGCAGCAGCGGAAAAGGAAATGCTTCTGGTAATTTTTTAACATCGAAACAGAGGCTGTTTGTGTGAATCCTGCAACTCCATAGTATAAATGTTACTGACAAGAGTAAACTCTGATTAAGAAAGTGAACTTCAATACAAGGTGTAACTATTTAGTTTAAGGGTTTCCTTTGTTCAATAAAGATGACTACACGCCTACTGCTGGAAGGTTTGACCTGTTACATTACATCAAAACTTTCCTAAATGTTTAAAAAATAGATCATGCAATCTGAAATACTGAAACAAGATATCCCACTTGAATTTTTTTTTTTTAATTTTGGACATTTCAGCATGGACTATGTTCACGTCAATGTTACAGGGATGTGGGGGGGAAATCCTCGGGCAGCGTTCTTGAATATAGTGTTGGGATATAAATTATAGCGATACGGATCTTAAATAAACCTGCACTAACTGCATAATAAATGATATCTTAAATAACGGCCTTACAGTATAAGAGAGCCCACGCTAATCGGGTCATAAATTATGGTGATGACGATAATAAATTGGATGATTCATAAACACAAGATAACTGCGAAAATCTTCTAGTAGGTGAGGTAGAGTGGCAAGTAAGGGTGATGTAATCTTGTCATAGTGTCTAGAGATTCAAAGCTGGACGCCCAAGGAATAGAATCACAGACAATCATTAATACGAAAGATAATGGAACAGAGAGGGAGAAGATGGAGGGAAGTTATAAATCAAGGTATTGATGAAGGAGGAGAAAGGGTATCATAAATCATCCCGGTCCCTCATGACACAAATGCAGATGAAGTGAAAAGGGGTCAGAACTCCTTCCTTCATAGGTCATGCGTGCATTATTTTTGTTTCAAGCTGTTTGTAAACTACCTAAGCAGCCACTACTGAGAATATTTACAGGTACATACTCGATTACGTTTCGTACATCACCATGAAACTGTTGTGTCTGACAGGAGAGCCAACATAGGGTTTCTAAAGGAGGCCGAAATGCACGCGTCTCAGCTCATGCACACTGGCGTGAGGTGTGGAACATGACAAGGGAATTAGAATTGAGAAAAACGGACGTAGCTGGTGGAATACTTAACTTTAATCCATTAATGCAGAACGTCGCTCTTATGGTACATGATTCACAATATCAATAGTACGAATACTGGCGCCTTGCTAGGTCGTAGCAAAGAACGTAGCTGAAGGCTATGCTAACTATCGTCTCGGCAAATGAGAGCGTAATTGGTCAGTGAACCATCACTAGCAAAGTCGGCTGTACAACTGGGGCGAGTGCTAGGAAGTCTCTCTAGACCTGCCGTGTGGCTGATCTCGGTCTGCAATCACTGATAGCGGCGGCACGCGGGTCCGACGTATACTACCAGACCGCGGCCGATTTAAAGGCTACCACCTAGCAAGTGTGGTGTCTGGCGGTGACACCACAGAAACATAGTTATACAATGAATTCTTGTCAGATCACGAATGAGTCTGGCTGCTGTTCAGTTAGTTTTGTTGTTGTTGTTAACAGCTCGTTTCAGAGAACCAGGTGACCTTTTATTTGAACAATATTATACACAATATTGGTATTTACCACATGTAGTCAATACCGTTGAGATATTAAAAGATACTTTTCTAGATGATTGTTAAACCAGTAACTGAAGCCAGAGAACAACGAATTTCAGTTGACTGAAATTCTACACAAGCACCTGTTCACTTTGTAATTGTGACTGAGCATTCCTCTGCCATTCCCATTATAAACATCAGAGAGTAAAAGGTTTTTTACAGTGACATTCTTGTACACATCGTGTTTACACAAATTTTGCGGTATTTAAGATTTTTACAAGGTAGATTAAATACTGGATTGTAGCTGAAATATAAATATCAACGGTTTTGTAGCAATGGTAACGCATCGAGCGTTTTATATGAAAACAGCTATTACAGTGTGACTAAAGAATGGACTTCAGCACACGTTATATGAGTTTTCTTACTACACTGTCGAAGAGATTTCCTCTCATATTTTTTAAATTACTTTTCTGTGTATAACTGTTGTTGAAAAGACTTTAGAAACAAATGAAGAATACTGCACAGCACAGTTTCTTGTTTTAAGCTTTTTCTTGTTTTAGCTTTTGAGTATGATGCTTGTTTTACTATACTGATTTTAGCTAGCTGACTCTGTTGGATCGGCAACTTCTGAGGCCACAAGATAAGTTCTTCTGTAATTCAAAATAATTGTATGCAGTAAAAGTGAAGATATCTGTTGGATGGAATCGTAACAGTGCCTGTTACACCTCTTGGAAAATGTTGCGTTAAGATTCGAATAATTTGCACTGAAAATGGTCACACACTGACGGAAAGCGATCTGTAAAATAAAGGATTTTATGACCGATGCTGCCATTTATTTAGAATATATTGACATACTCAAGTATTACCTACACTTATCATCCGGTTATTACAGGCAGCTTTACGTCATGGTAGAACGAACTATTTCGAAAGCTCTAAACACTTAGGAAATGTGTCGGGTTCATAAATGAATTTCAAGACTGTTGAAGATAATGCAGCATAAATATATCAGCAGTGACTTGTATAAATCATAATTTCCACAAAAGTCCTTCTTCATAAACTGAAAAACTGCAGTATCCAAAACACGTAGTATAAACTCGGAAGAAACGGAAAATAGCAGATCTTACGACTTTCGCTTCATTACAAGTTTCTTCAAATTTAGTATCCGTGCTTTGAGTACTACAAAACGTGTCACAAATCTCCATGGTGTTTCAAAAACTAACAAATTACGATACAGACGAAATCGGGAAAGCTAAATACATAGTAAAACTGGTTGTTAAATCAAACAAAAAGAGCTACCTATGGTAAAGACCCCACCCTATTCTCTTTCTTTCCAGTAACGATGTTTCTCTCCTTAGCCTTCGTCTTAATCATTGTAGTTGTTCTGTTGCACAGACGCCAGTGTAGTGAAATCTACCTACCCGAGTAGAACGTCAGTGAAACTTTAAGAACATGGTACGAGGCTAGCGCTACTACCACTATAAATGAATATTGTAACCAATACTAGCGAAGACAACTGTGGGATTGCAGTGTCTACACATGGTACGTATTCTCAGTGCTTCATATACTATAAATAAATAGACATGCTACATAGAATTCAAACTGATATACGTATGTTTAATGATTCTATTGTATTTGATTTGTTTTAGACTCTTTAGTCACGTCGTTCCACTGATGGATACACCATGCACCACAAGGTACAGTAAATCAATCGTGACAGAAATGGCATAAACTAAAACACACATGAAAAAGGTATAGTGGCAGAAAACATCTACAGTCACATGACATGTGCATAATCGTTGGCTGGATCTGTAATATTCTGTTAAGATAGTTTCTTTCACCATAAGTCAAAAACAAATAACAAAAGTTAAAAAGATATTGGAAATAAAAAAAACAAATTAACTCGATACGTTTCAATATGTATGTATTACAAATTAGAAGATAAAAGGTAAATGTATGAAGCAATCAGCAGTAAACTGAGCATCATAGACTTTCTTTCTTGTTTATACAGTTGGCAAAACAGAGCGAAATTGAAAATTTCCTTTATTTATTAGAAACGAGTAAATAAAAATAAGAATACTGAGGGCTCCTACTGTAAGACAGAAAAGGAGAAACCACTTATATATACAAACAACCATAGGATTTAAAGAATAGTGTTAATCGTATTAATACGAGAGTTGCCTACTAGTAGGTTTGGCTTGTATTAAATATTTATTATTACATTGTAGACAGGTCTCCTCCTATTTCTAAAAAATTCTTTCCATTGTACAATTAATTTAACACACTTAAGAAACAAATGAAGAACACTATACAGCTGTTTTTACTGACAATTTTTTTGCCTTTGGATACATATTCAGTTATTATCCTGTTGATATGTATAGTCGTAAGTAAATGAAGTATCTTTGAACGCTCTAAATTGTAGGATTGATAAATGGTTTACAAGTCTACAGAGGATAAAACATGACATGTTGGAACACGTATCAACATATCTATTAAAATAAATCAATAATGAATTGCATTAAATATAATTTTGATATCAACTTTTTCTTAAACTTGGGAACGAAAAAGCTGCAATGTGCAAAAGATGTAGTATAAACTAGGAAGATGCAGAGTATACGAAGAATTTAAATTACAATTTGTCATGAATGAATGATATGTCACAAAGGAGTCCTTATACCTCACAAAAGACCCATCGATTTAAGAAGAATGATTTAATATGAAAGCGCAAGCGGTAACCCTATTAATGTGAATGTAGTGAACAAACTGAAACGGATTTGTATGTATAACATTGTTTGTTGACTTACTTAGCAGACCTAACCACTTTCTGTTCATTAGAAATTCGTTCAAGCCTAGTATTCGTGATATGAACTCTGTAAAACGCTTCGATAGTCTCTATGGTGTTCCACAAACTAACAAATTACAATATAGACGAAATGAAGAAAGTAACAGTGGCAGTTATGTCTGACAAAATGAGCGACGTGTTATAAATATACGACTTGATTTTTTTTTCTTTCCAGTCACGATGTTTCACTCTTTATCGTTGTCTTCACCACTGAACTTCGGCTGCAGCTGAGCATTCTATTGTATTCCACACAAGTTAAATGTAGAACATTCTGTGCGGCATACAATGAACTGGAATAAAAGTGGTAGGATATCGCTATAACGAAACAAATACATTATAAGCATCTAATATTGAAAAATTACTTTTGTGAAACTTTGAACATAGATGGAAAAAATTAATTGTATCGTAAATAGTAGTGTTCGTCACTGATCTTCAGAAGAAGACCCTCCAGAGATTCAAAAATTTTATGCATGCCTATTTTTGCAAGTGTCAGTTTTGGATGTTAAACACTGAGAAATTTAAGTAGCACTGCTACAAACAATTTTCAGCCACGAAGCAGAACATTCGTTCCTAATTTTTGATCCGAGTACATAGAATTGTAGAAAGGGCGCATTCAGAAGTAGCCACTTAGTAATCCATCTTAGCAGTGCTGGTGTGTTGCGTCGCATTTGTGGATGAGCAAACCTTGCTCAGCCTGTCGCAGGATAAACGCCTAAGCGTTCTTCCTGCTTTTCCTAACAGGACTGAGTAGTCTGAACGCAAGGGACACATTTCGATTCTTATCGCCATTGAACATATTCTAGTGTAGAACAATATATGAGACACCAAAGCCCATACGGCCGTTAACTGGGTGAAACACTCCACTTGAAACGGCAGCACGTATGAGAAACAGATAATATAAAAGTTGTATTGTTTTCAATATACATTTAATATACATTACCATAGTGCATCCAGATTTGTCGAAAAAGTCATTTTTTAACCCTTTATTATTTTGTATTTAGTTCCGACATTAGACAATAGTAAAACGAACAGCATCATTAATACCAAGTTCAGTCATGTATGACGATATGGTGTTCAAATACGCTTTTGGCGGATGTAAGCTGGAAATTCTCTGTATAAAAGTGCATTCAGCATTTTTTTTTTTACCTGCAGCTTTCTCGTTGTTGTACGTATTTAAAATAATGTTACAGGAACAATTTCAGTTATAATATGATCAAGTCTGGAAAGGTTGGAACTGAAAAAAGAAAAGTACGCAAATATAGGAAGAAAATACAATTACAACACAAGATGTTTCATATTTCATTACATTATATTGGCAAAAGTTATTAAACAACCCAACATGACAATTGGCATTGAAGTGGACTCATATCAGGCACCCATACAATGAAATAGAGGTGTTACTATCTCATTTCTGAAGAGTGCATCTTTACAGTACTTTATCATATACGGCTGAATTTAGTATTTAGGATGCTATACGTTTTGCTGTGAGTCAAATGTCGAAACGAAAACAAATTAGTGATGGAATCTAGAAAAAAGTGACCTTTTCGATTAACTCTGGATGTACCGTTGTAGCCTACATGAAAAATCATAGAACTTTCATTTGAATTTTTTTTTCACTCACTGTCCACGTAAACACATCTATTTTAAACGAGAATCACTGTCATTTTTAATAATTCACGTTATTTACTTACGTATGCTATTCGAGAAGTTAATAGTTGTACCTTTGGAAAACTCCCTTTTTTCAGCAAAAAATTGTTCTGACACTTTGACAAATCTGTCTGTTAAATTATGTCACTCGATGTAAATTAATAACTTTTTTGCAGAAATTACGATAACAGGTGGATGCCTGACTTGTAAAACACATCTCTTCTTAGTAGTTCTTTAACGAGGTTATAAATACAAGCAGCAAGAAGCCTCGTCAGCTCAGTCATGATAGAACTTTTGTAAAGTGTGTATGTTATTATCTTATGTGGAAAAACAATGCAAAGATGTTGTAAGAGAAGTGTTACTCTGTACTGTGACAACGTCTTTGGGTGGTCGGCGGAGTTAAGATGGCAACCATGCCAATAAATATTTGAAATTTACTTATGCTGTCGTTCATAATTTATGAACAAGCACATCAACAACACGGGACCTCATATTTTTACCCCTAGATGAAAACATATAGAGCCAACATTAACATCAAGATAGAGCAGTGAACTAGCCGGCAGCAGCAGCAACTACTACAATACAATTTAATGGCGCCAACCCAATTCTCTACATCAAGTGCTAACAAGCTTCGTACATTGGAGCGATATAGTAATATGAACGATTGGGCGACCATTATATAATCCATCGTAAGCAAATTCGAAGCAAATTTCATAGGCATTTCCATTGTAGAGGAAAACTTAATCGCAAAGAAGTAATGCTTATTTCCACCTAATATCAGTAATCCGGGAAACATTGTAAGAGATAAAATGCTTCATAAATTTAGTACATACAAAGTCGTGTTTCCAGAAAGTATTTCAACTGGGTGTTAATCCTGGTTTCAAATTTTATGTACGTTTAAGTCATATTCATGCCCCTTTCTTTGTGAAGTAATCAGTAAATGCTGTTCAAGCGGTTTAGTAGCACCACTAGGTAGACAGTTATCTACTGGCATCTTGTCCATTTGTCCAGTAAGACAATGTGCGTCCTCAGATTTATACCCATTTCTTTCCCTCATGACGTTATGTAGCACGCACTAAGTTTACATGGTAATTTCTGCAAAATACTGTTGAACGTTTAATGAAATATCCGCCAATAATGCATGTTTGGAGTTCCACTCATACTGTGTGGTAGCGCCACTCGTATCAGCGGAAGCATTGCTTGCGAACCAATGAGCCGTGCTGCGAAGTAGCCCAGTGTGAAGCCGGCCATAGACTTGAATCTGTGAGTGAATAGACTAACGAGAGTGTGTGAGATGGATCAAGACCGCTGCCTTAAAACAAATACAGTATTTTGGTACTGAAAAAATGTTTTCAGTTTTCGAAGTGGTTGATGACACAGAGTGAATAAGAAAGTATTCATTACGATGTTGTAATCTTTATTTTAGTGTGATATCAAATTCAGTATTGTAAATTATGGAATAATTTTCTTGAGGCTGAATGACCACCTCTCCAATTTGCTACTCCACACCAGAAGTTTTGCTCCTTAAAATAACAGTCTTCAACATTAATTCCACTGTGTCATTTGCACATTTCTGTGTCCATCTGAGGAATGTTTGAGCACTTTTTCTGTCTAACCGATCCAGGTGCACGAAGCACATTATTTTGGCTTATCTTCCAGTTCTGGTAATCTTCATGTGCTAGTTAGCAGTAAGCAGTTAAGATGCTTATAGGTTGCTGATTCTCGTCTCAATATGACACAAATTTTCCCCTTTGTCACATCAGCCTCCATATACAAATGATGTTGATGCTAAAACAACAACAAGATATTTATTGTAACTCTTCAGGCTTTCCCGGCGATCTAATGACATCTTGGGTTGTCGGGTGTTCTGCCGGATATCAGCGTCGTACTTGCACGATATTTCGGTCACGTAGCTCGTAACCTTCAGCAGGTGCGACCTGAGACAGTCTCAGGTCGCACCTGATGAAGGTTACGAGCTACGTGACCGAAATATCGTGCAAGTACGACGCTGATATCCGGCAAAACACCCGACAACCCAAGATGTCAAGATATTTATTGCTACTACATCAAATAAGACAAAATACCCTCTTCTTGACTGTCCCTTTCAAGTGCATGTACGTGTTTCCGGACAAGAGAACCAAATAATGATTTGCGTTAATTGTGGAATAAATTTTTCTTGGTTTTTTTACGTCATCTGCAGTAGTGTACAGGAAACATAGCAACGTCATACTTTTCTCCCTTCTGGACACATAAATTACGATTGCCAAAATTGTCCTACAGAGAAAAATGTTGATGATAAAACTAACTAGGATGCAGAAGCCTTCATTTGACGTTTAATTTACTTTTTGTCTTGTTCCACTACCTCTCACTTGACCTGGAGGAATTTTCATGATACTGTGTACATGTATTCTCCTCTTCATTGGCAATGAACCATTGAACCATTGAACCATTGAACTCCGTCGTGACCAATAAGGAATTCAACACTTCTGTTGTCTGTATCACGTAATTCTTCACTGCTTGCCTCACTTGGGGTACTGGAAGATGGGATATCATCAGCCTTGAAACCCTCAGTGTCTGAATTTCCACTACCTTCCTGACTAAGGAAAGCTTCACTTCAATAGTTCAGTAATAGTTTACTGAAAATTTCAGTCGCTTGTGTTGACTTCAGATGATATTCTGTTGTGCCTTAGAGTTGTGTGGTACCCGTGCTGTAAAAAACAAAAAAACAAAAAACAAAAAAAACTCCATAAATGCTTTGTTTATGACACTAAACTTATGCTCATCTGAAATTATTTTATCACCAATAGAGTACTCATTTGCAGCTTACAGAGTAATTCTCACCTCTCAATAAAGAATATAACTGTACAGAACTGAAATTGTTATACAAACATGCTACTTAATGTGTCGTTCAAACCAAAGATAAAAAAAGATTTAAAAATTGATTGTTTGGTGAAGGGCCTAAAAGACAGCTGTCATGCATTTCACATGTAGGATTACAAAATTCATAAAATAAAATAATTTATTTGATTTGGAACATACAAGAACTTTTTCTGGAGGTAGTCAGTGGAATTTCCAACGATGGCACAGGATGTCAATCAACATAAACTATGTTTAAGAAAACTAATTGATGGAATGGAAAGTTGCCGGGTCTAAAGCACCCCTTTGACGCATCTGAGGTTTAAACCACAGACACACCAGCGCCAGAGACGTTGATCGACGGCAATGAGTATGTACAAGCTGAATCTGTGGCGCGATCGATCGACTCGTTGATATCGATGAATCATTATTACACCCATTGTAGCGACATCGCTGTGAGATTATTAAAGAAAGCGAAGGGTCCCATAATTTTTCGAGGTAGAAACCGATATATTTCTCAACTAAATTCGCCGTTAAATGGATTGCAATTGCTTCTTTCACTGCCGAGTTGCTACTAGTATTTCGACATTTTCGCTACGCATGGGGTGTTCCGTTTCGACGCCGTCCTCTACCACAACTGGTTTATTGGGGTTTTAAGGAACCATTTGCACTCGAGCACAGACGATATTAATTTACTGAACTTAGATTATGTGTATCGATTTTTAAGACAAGAGAAAGCAAAACAAATGAATTAACACCGCTCTCTTGTCGCAGTCAGTAGATATCAGCACACTCTTATGTCATTCGTCGTACTAGAAGGCTGTAATATTTTGTGTGGCTCCACAATTAGCCATATTGATACTTATTTGCAGAAAAAAGGCGCAGAATTAATAAGTGGTTCCTCATTTGTAAATTATCTGCAATTATTTACCTAGAATTTTACGAAAGTGTCATTCATATCGTAATGTATATGTTGAAATGAATATATGTTTCATTTAATCGTATGCTTTTCTCTGTCTTTGTAGTTTCAGTCACCCCATTGTCATGATTGAAGCTGAGGTCAGATATCAGACTTTCTCTACAAAAAAATATATAATGAGCTCTGGCTACAAAAAAAAAAAAAAAAAGTGGTTCAAATGGCACTCAGCACTATGGGACTTAACAGCTGAGGTCATCAGTCCCCTAGAACTTAGAACTACTTAAACCTAACTAACCTAAAGACATCACACACATCCATGCCCGAGGAAGGAGTCGAACCTGCGACCGTAGTGGACTCGCCCAGAACCTCTCGGCCACTCCGGCCGGCGAGCTCTGGCTACGTTCCGTACCTCTTCGGACGTGAGAAGCTCGATAAATTCACGGCGTAAATTGCATTTAATTTATTGTGTGACCTCAATGAACAATGTTACGTAAGATTTTATGAAACATTAAGAAATTCAATTCCAATCTTAAAGGCGAAACAAAATTTAATTTCTCAATTACTTATCCAAACAACAATAATAATAATTATTACAATAATAATTATAATTATTATTTTATTTTATTTTTATTTCTTAAAGGGTGTAAGACCCGAGTGTACTAACAGTGTTCAATTAATGTTTCATGTACTGTACGAGCTCTCTGTCTGCACGAAAGGCCACAATCGCAGTGATCTACACTCCAACCTTGCGGAACTTATTTGCGGTTTAAAGCGACGGAAGGAATAGTGCGGCTTCTGTCCGTCGGATCTCTCTGAAAATGGCTCAGAGGTATACCGGCAAAAAGAAGAGAATAAGAAGAAGTAGGGTTCACGCGACTCAGCTCCCCAAATTTAATGGATTAATCACAGCACCACGAGAATGACAATTAGCCTATCACGTTTAATCCTATCTCGCTGGTCGAAGCGAGGCTGCTGGCGCTTATTTATATGCGTAGAAACGCACAGAATTAATCCAGGCTCGCCAGTAAAATGTTTCGAATCAAATCTGTGTGGCAGTCCGTGGCGGAAATTCTCTCAGGCTATCCACGTCCCCAAGACTGCATGTATTTTGACTACGGGCGCGAGCGTGATTCCGCACGTCGCCAAGGAAGCTCATGTATGGTTGTACCAGCTGTGTCCTCTCTAAAATAAGTACAAAAGCGATAGATGGGAAACGTTTCAGAGAACTTCACCTTAGGTACAGCATTAAGAAAAAATAATATTTGTTCAGAAACTTTCTATAGCAAAGGTTGCCAACCTTTCTGAGACAATTACCCCTGAGTGCCATAACATATTACCTAGTATGCCTCTGCTCTTAACCCACCACTATAACCATTATTGCATGACTAAAATGTAAGTTCTTGGTACATTTTTAATTTAAAGATGATGAAAGATAAATGAAATATTTTTGTGGGTACTTTATTACACAACGAACTAATGAGTTTGTGAGGCAAACTTTTCTTATAGATTGATGACCAACTGTGAACGCACTGGAAGTGTTGCCCACAGCTCCTTCTCAGAAAAGAAACAATCTGCCCACACTGAGCTACAAAACATGAGTCCCCAGCACCTCTGCTTTCCTAGGCGGCACGTGCACCATCCATAACATGCAGTGCCACTAGACATCAAACAAGGATCAAGCAAACAATATTGAAGGACCAGGCCCCTTTAACGA
The DNA here is from genome assembly GCF_023897955.1 of Schistocerca gregaria. Lineage (NCBI taxonomy): Eukaryota > Metazoa > Arthropoda > Insecta > Orthoptera > Acrididae > Schistocerca > Schistocerca gregaria. The sequence continues at coordinate 145,939,983 of NC_064923.1, forward strand.
ACATCATTTATCTTTTTTGACAACAAACATTTGTTTATTATTATATAATACGTCTCTGCACCCTTGGCCTAGGCGTAGCGTCTTTGATTAACAATCGAAACGTCCTCTGTCCCGGGTTCGAAACCCGCCACGGCATTAAACATTGATTAATAATCACCATTGGTGGCCGAAGACTTCTCGCATAAGAAGTCAGCCTCATTCTGCCAACGGCCTTGTCAAAGAGGGAGGAGGAGCGGTCAGAGGTTCAGGGCGCTGTCTTGTCCTTGTGGTGGGAAACTTGTAAGGTGTCAGGCAAATCCAACACCTTCCATGAAAACCCTGATATGATAAGCAAATCCAGTAGTATCTCATATAGCTCCGAATAAATCGTGACATTAAATTAACCAAAGTAATACGAGTAACAAGTGAGCAAATGGAATACCACAGACTAACACAAGAATGCCTAAATGCATCTCGTACCTTCCCACCATGAGACCGACGCAGTTCCGAGGGGAGAAACGAGAACAGAAGCTGAGAGCAGAACCGTGTTAAACTAGAAGGCCCTACGATAAGGGACGGACTGGACACCCACGTCGCCAGCCTACCTCTAAGACTACCACCCGCATGTTTTAGCGTGAGACTTTTTTGTGTCTCTATTACGTCAAGGACCACCCCACAGCTCATGTTAAAGCTACAGCCCTCCAGAAAAACAGTATAGATCTTACGATAACAAAAAAGGGCGACTACCGTCCGCAAGGTTTAGCGTGAGACTTTTGCGCGTGTCTGTTACATTAGGACCACCCGCCAGCCCATGTTAAAACATAGAGCCCTCCAGAAGAACAGTATAGATCTTACGATAACGCTAAAAGGACCACGCCAGCTGCAGGTTTTAGCGTGAGACTTTTTCGCGTCTCTGTTACGTTGCAAACTTTAAAAAACATTGCCCCACCACGAAAAGTATAACGTTTCTCATTGGATAGACAGAATTTTTGTAGGCGGAGCTTAAGGTTAACATTGAGATCCTGATTGGTCAGATGAAAACATAGCCAGATATTGTTTTTAAACCAACTTCGGTAAATTGTAGTAAGGAGAAGGCAGAGTTGCTTCCGAGATGGCGAGGTGAGTGGAGCTGCGCCGGTCGCTGCCCCTTGAAGCTGCCTAACCAACGACAAGGTAATGAACGCACGCGATGCCGCTTAACAGCGCATAAAGCTTCACTCAGAACTGCAGAAGTCTCATCTGTTACACCCTCTTTTTTGCGTAATACTATTGTCGATCGTCAATTAAAGCTCATGGTGTTCACATTTGCCACTTGAAGTAAAAATCTGAAACGCGAATATTTTTCTGTTATATAGTTATTGAAAAGCCACATCAGCCACTGTAATTTACGACAAGTTAGATAAGTAATTAAAGATAATTGAGGGTCACTGTAGACCATTTTGATAGTTTGCTCTTTTGTGAAACTTAATTTAAACCTAGATTATAGATGTGATATGGCATAGGTCATCCTTCGATCCATTGTAGAACTTGGAAACACACTCAGGGAATATTCGTTCACATTTTTGTTGAACGCAGTTGGTTTTTACCATCCTGTATTGAAACATTTCCTTTTATCAATAGTGCAATTTATAAACGATGTTTTGTGAGTAGAATAAAATTTCCAATGGTAAACTTAACTGCTTTTTGGACGTTATTTTACCAGCTAACTAAAGATAGGAAAGCCTTGAACCCCTTCCACTAAATTTAGTTAGTATTAAGATTCTTTTACAGGGAGTGCAGCAGAGCTGACACTGAGATCATTTAGTATTTGGTTATATCATCGCTAGTCTTACTGAGCTCTTCTGAATTTTACATGTCATGTGTTGTCTGGAGTCTCCTTACCAGCAACAGGTCCCAGGTTCAAACTAGTCACTTCCCTATAAAACACGCTCAGAGCGTCGTTGCGCGAAAGTGGTAGGGAGACACGATATAGAACAAACAGACACCACCATGAATGTTTAGAAACTGCCCCTAAAATGTTGAGGGAAATTCAGGAATACAGAAAAACAAGTCCCTGAGCAATGAAGCAAACAGGAAGTGTATGGAAGCTAAGACGAAATAGCTGAATGAAAGATGTGAAGAAATCGGAAAAGAAATGATTGTCAGAAGAAAAGACTCAGCATACAGAAAGCAAGAAGAGCAATCGTTGAAATTAAAAGCCAGGGTGGTAACATTAAGAGTGCAACGTGAATTACACTTTTAAATGCCGAGGAGGCAGCGTATAGGTGGAAAGACTAAACTGAAGGCCTCTGTGAGAGGGAAGATTTATCTGATGTAACAGGAGAAGAAACAGGATTCAATTTAGGAGAGATAGGGGATCCAGTATTAGAATAAGAATTTAAGAGAGCTTCGGATGACTTAAGATCAAGTAAGGCTTCTAAAATCATTCGGAGAAATGGCAACCAAACGAGTATTCACGTTGATGTGTAGAATGTATGGGAACATACCACCTTACTTTCGGAACATTATAATCCACACAACTCCGAAGACAACAAGATGTGACAAGTGTTAGAATTGTCGCACAATCAGCTTAACAGGTCATGCATCGATTTTGTTGACTAGAATAGTAAACAGAAGAACGGAAAACAATATTGAGGATGTGTTAGCTGACGTAGATCTGTACATCGAAGCAATGATGGACATAAAAAAAGGTGGAGGAGTGGAATTAAAAAAAATCGAGGTGAAATGGTATCGATGAATCGATTCGCTGGTGCCATTGGTATCCTGAGTGAAAGTGAAGAAGAATTACATGATGTGCTTAACAGAATGAACCGTCTAATGAGTATAGAATATGGACTGAGAGTAAGTCGAAGAAAGATAATAAGAAGTAGAAGAAAAGAAAACAGCGATGCATAACATCATGATTAATGGTCACAAACTAGATGAAGGTAAGGAATTCTGCTTCTTAGGCAGCAAAATAACCAATGATGGGTAGAGCACGGAGGACATTAAAAGCAGACTAGCACTGGCAAAAAGAGCATTAATGGCGAACAGAAGTCTGCCAGTATCAAGCACAGGCGTTAATTAGGAAAAGAAATTTCTGAGAATGTACGTTTGGAACACATCACTGTATGATAGGGAAGCAAGGACTGTGGGAAAACCGGAGCAGAAGAGAATCGAAGCACTTGATATTTGGTGCTACAGACGAATGACGGACTGATAAGGTAAGGAATGTGAAGGTTCTGCGTAGCATCGGAAAGGAAGGGAATATGTGAAAAACACTGATAAAGATTAGGGACGGGATGATAGGACATCTGTTAAGACATAAGGAAACAGCGTCCATAGTACTAGCGGCAGCTGTAGTGGACAAAAACTGTAGAAGAAGACAGAGATCGGAATACATCCAGCAAATAATTGAGGTCATAGATTGCAAATTCTACTCTGAGATAAAGAGGTGAGCACTGGAGAGGAGTTCGTAGCGGGGTGCATCGAACTAGTTAGGAGATTAATGACAAAAAAGGTAATAACAGGTCCCCTTTGAAAGATAGGTATGAAAACTGAAGTTGACTTGCCATTACAGACATGAAGGCATTCAAAATGGTGAATGAGACAACGTAGAATGATAATAATAACCACATTTCAAGAAATAAGACCCTGATATTATTGGCCTTCTCAAATTTTTTAAATTCAACAATTTTAAATAAACCACATAATTGAAATAATTAAAACTGTTCTAAATAAATATCTTCAAGTGAATCCAAATCCAATACGTTAGGCAGACCCTCAGAATATAAATATTAACTAAGATAAGAATTAAATTACAGTGAAATCCGGAGCTTTGTAGCTGCTTACAGATGTTGATAAATATCAATGGGGAAAGTTGAAAACGTGCGCCCAAACAGGGATCTCCTGCTTACAGGCAGACGCTCTGTCTGAGAGAGCCATCGAGGACACAAAGAATAGTTCGACTGCAAGGACGTATCTCTGGCACGCCCCCTGTGAAACCCATATCTCCAACTTATTGTCCTTATAGTGGACAGGCGCACTGACGGGGAGCGTGCCAGAGATAAGTCCCTTAAGTATCAGTATCCTCTGTGTCCTCGTGGATCAGTGTGATAGAGCGTCTGCCATGTGAGCAGGAGATCCCGAGTTCGAATCTCAGTCGGGGCATACATTTTTTAGCTGTCCCTGTCGGCAGTTATCAATGCCTGTAAACAGCCAGAAAGGTCTGAATTTCATTGTAATCTCATTCTACGAGAGCTGCAAGATCACCAATGGTGTTGTAAGTAGGCTGTTTAGGGTTTTATGTTGGTAACGCCACGTAGCGCTATGTATGGAAATCACGGACTGTGCTGTGAGCAGTCTGTGGCTGGCTGGACTCATTGTTGGAATATTTGCTTGTGTAGTGTTGGGCAGTTGGATGTGAACAGCGCGTAGCGTTGCGCAGATGGAGGTGAGCCGCCAGCGGTGGTGGATATGGGGCCAGAGATGCCAGAGTTTTGATAGCGGACGAGATGGACGTGTTTCCGTCAGAAAGAAGAAAACTGTAAGACTGGATACCATGAACTGGTATATATATAATGATTTTTTAACAGTAATAAGGTAAATACATTGTTTGTTCTCTATCAAACTCTTTCATTTGTTAACTATACATGTCAGCTGTCAGTAGTTAGTGCTTTCCGTAGTTAGAATCTTTTATTTAACTGGCCTTATTGGCGCACGCTGTATTGCAGTAGTTCGAGTAACGAAGATTTTTGTGAGGTGAGTGATTCATGAAAGGTAAAGGTTATTGTTAGTCAGGGCCTTTCTTTTGTAGGGATTATTGAAAGTCAGACTGCGTTGCGCTAAAAATACTGTGTGTCAGTTTATTGATGATCAGAATGAGTAAAGAGAGAAACGTCTGAGTACGTTTAGTTTTACTCAGCTGTCCCTGTATCAAATAACGTAGAAGTGAACCAGCACAATAATTTCTACATTTTCTAAGGGGATTTTTCATATGGCGACCTTGCTGTATGTATATATTTTCTTATTTTGTTTGATATCTAATTTTTAGCTGCACTGCAGCATTGATTAAAATAAAATTTAATAGATGTACTAATATAGATATTTTATGCCTACAGATCCATTAAATAGTAATTTTATGATCTACTTTCTTAAAAAAAGGAGCACAAATAGACATTTCCGTCACAGGAATTGGATACATAATTTTTCAACAACTTGGCAACTTGTTTGGTAGAGTATGTTATTTTGATGCGTCATTCTAGTGTTAAGATCTGACCTAGGTATTTGACATTTCCTATCTTTATTGTAATATTTTTTTCTTCTTGAGCTTTGTCATATTTGGGTATAAGTTATTACATTTGCTGATGCTGGTTGTCAGGCATTGTTCTACTGAATTTTACTTTGTATTAAGCCAGTTTTACTAATGATTTATTTTCTTGTTGCTGCACATTGGCGCATATTAGTTGTAATGTTGCATTTGCTTTGCTAATTCATATTTACTGCTGCTTGCTTTGTCAAATTGCTTTTTTTTGTCGTTGCTGTTCGTGTTAATTGTTTTCTGCTGCTGCATTGCCTTGTCCTTTAGTATATATATATATATATATATATATATATATATATATATATATATATATATATATATATGAGTTCAGTTTATTTAAGTTAGCTTAAGAGGGGGTAGGCTATATAAGAGAATGAGTTGTGATGAATTGGAAGGAATGCATTGAGAAGCTATAAGAAAAATGTTTGGCCAAAAAAGTAGAGTACTATGAAGAATAATTATTTTGAAAGAGGATATGAACAAAAAAGTAGGGTTTAGGGAGAATAGGTTTAGGTAGAGTTTTCTTGGAAAAAATTATGATTTAAGATAATGGAAAATAAATAATGAAATAAGACATAGGTGAACATATAAATACAGAAAGCATGCTTGGATAGGCTTTTCTTTTGAGGAGAAAAATATTGAAATACGAGGAAAGATCTATGGAATGTAGTTTTTGGTTGGATTCAAGTACCAAATGTCTCACTGAAACCAAACCCTGTCCCTTCCTTTTGTGTTATTCGGCTGTGTGTTTGTCTACCCTTGTGTACTTGTGCTCTTCCTGTCTTTATGTGTTTTCCTGATAAGAGTTATGTTGTAGAATTTTTCTAATACTGAGCTATATTCACTGCGATGAGTTATACTGTTATCCATAAATATGATTTACATGTATAATATGTTATTTACTCTGTAAAGATGTTTATACATTATTTATTCTGTTCTGTCTTAACGTGCATGTGTGAAGTTAATCGTTCGAAAGCTCTTCTCATTTTTTTATATTTATTTACGTAACACAGATGTATATGTGTATTTCTACTCTTTTGTGTAGTGTGTATTACTACAAATGTTATGTCTATTGTTATGTTCTTTAATGATGTATTTTGTACCTTTGTGATTGTATTCTCATGTCGTAAATTTGTAACTGTATAGACACCAGTTCTTCAAATTAAGTTTCATTTCACTGCACACGTTTTTGTTGGTCATAGTATATGCACAATATGTGAAAAAAAGGTGATTGTTAGTGCTCGCATGTGTGTTGATAATTTAGCAAGAGACTGGTTAACAGAACTGAAGGTTTTAAGGACATTTCAAAAATTTTATTTGTGATTGCACAAGTGGTGGTTGGTGGACTTGCTATATTATCCGAAAGACTCTTTGATGGTGATTGTGCACCTGCATAGTCACAATGGATGGCTGCTAGCCACATCTACAAGGATTACAGTGGATCTGCACATTTGATGACCCACCGATACCATTATCTTTACAAGGACAGCAGTGGGTCTGCACCTCTGGTGGCCCATCAGTACCATAATCTCTACCAGTACTACATTGGATCTGCTCTGTGATGACCTGCCTGCCAATATTCTTCAAAACTTCGACTGACTCAGCTGTGGGTTTGCTCTGTTGTGGCCCATTACGTCTCTGCATGTCAAGAGTCAGCACTGTCTTCCCGTTGGAAGGACAACACTACTTCTTCAAGACTGCATGGAAATCCACTACTTCAGTGGGAATTTTGTTTTACTGATCAGACTTTGTGCAATGTAATGACTACTGTGAGGAATGACCAAGACTTTCTTCATGGACAGTGGACAATTTTAGCTTTTGACCAACAGTGTATCAATAATTGTGTGCATTTGACGTATTTATTAGCATTAATGTAAATTTTTTAATAAATATGTATTGGGAACTGCCCAAAACAATTTGTAAAATTTATGTGGGGAGCATGGGGGCTATGTAAGTAGAGTGTTTTGGGTTTTATGTAGATAACGCCACGTAGCGCTCTGTATGGAAATCACTGACTGTGCTGTGTGCAGTCTGTGGCTGGTTGGACTCATTGTTGGAGTATTCGCTTGTGTAGTGTTGGGCAGTTGGATGTGAATAGCGCATAGCGTTACGCAGTTGCAGTTGGAGGTGAGGCGCCAGCAGTGGTAGATATGGGGAGAGATATGCCAGAGGTTTGATAACGGACGAGATGGACGTGTTTCCGTCGGAAAGAGGAAATTTATAAGACTGTATATCATGAACTGATGACTTTTGAACATTATTAAGGTAAATACAGTGTTTCTTCTCTATCAAAATCTTCCATTTGCTAATTATGCCTATCAGTAGTTAGTGACTTCCGTAGTTTGAATCCTTTTTTTAGCTGGCATTATTTGCGCTCGCTGTATTACAGTAGTTCGAATAACGAAGATTTTTGCGAGGTGAGTGACTCATGAAAGGTATAGGTTATTGTTAGTCAGGGACATTGTTTTTTAGGGATTATTGAAAGCCAGATTGCGTTGCGCTAAAAACATTGTGTATCAGTTTATTGATCAGAATAAGTAAAGAGAGAAACATCTGAGTACGTTCAGTTTTACTCATCTGTCTCTGTATCAAATAATGTAGAAGTTTACTAGCACAGTAATTTATATTTTTTCTAAGGGGATGTTTCAGTGTCTGCTCTTTCGGACACCATATTCATAAAGATAAGATTCGGCCTATTCGAATTAGCGAAAATGTTTACACAAAAGAATATGCAGCAAAACTTAGGGTAAGGTTACAATATGTGCTAAAAATGAAACAGAAAACTTCCTGTGCGAATCTAGTTAATCACTGGCCTCTTGGCTGACAGCAAAATTTCGTTTACAGTGCAAGCCAGATAACATAAGATACTCATCTTGAGGACAGACTGCACTTACGCGTGACTGCAAACAAACAGAAAGCCGTTCTAGGAATTGCTCGAGAACTATGCACATAGCCACAAGGAAGCCAGGCCCACGCGGGAAGAAGCCGTTCACACAGAACAACCGAGCGAGGTGGCTCAGTGGTTAGCACACTGGACTCGCATTCGGGAGGATGACAGTTCTATCCCGCCTCCAGCCATCCTGATTTAGGTTTTCCGTGATTTCCCTAAGTCGTTTCAGGTAAATGCCGGGATGGTTCCTTTGAAAGGGCGCCGCCGATTTCCTTTCCAGTCCTTTCCTATCCCGAGCTTGCGCTCCGTCTCTAATGACCTCGTTGTCGACGGGACGTTAAACACTAAACACTAACCACTAACTACCACCACACGGAACACTCTGCCAGCAACTTAGTAAGCGTTGTTAAAAAAGGAAAAAGGTGAGTGTCTGACTGGTTTGTACTAAAAGCAAAAGTTATGCTTTAACAATAATTACACTTGTAGAGTCTTTCCAGTAAGCTGATACGCCCTAGGAACTAAACTTCGCTAATAGAGAACTACTCAAAGGGAGCTGTAATTGCCTCCATGAAGGATTATAAATAACAACTCGCTAGGATCTGAGCATTAACTGGAGCTCACAACATGCTTAAAGGGCTGCGTATTGGTGATACCGGAGAGCCCACCTTCTTCTAAGACATCGTGAAAGCAAATATTAAAATTCATAAACAGCTGGTTTTCTTGCATCAGAATTTCAGAATTTTTATTTTATTTTGTGAAAACTATAGAAGGCGTAGCCCCTTGATACAGCTAAGCATTACAGCTGGGCACATTAAATCAGCATAACAACACTACCCTTGGCGAATTTTTGAGAGAGAACGCTGGGCAGCAGATTAACGTAAGTTACTTCAGTATCACGCAGACCAGACAGGGTTGTACACTGGTCCTACAATCACATTCCTATCTAATAAGGATACACATCAACATTTGCTCAAACTGCTCGCGGTGCCGGAAATCGGTGCACACAGCTGAACAACTAGTTGCGAACAACGTAATAGCAACAGACCTTTGCTTTCTGCCCAGTCCTAGCGAAGAAGAGAGAACGACGACACAGAAAAGACGTCGTAGCGATCCTCACCACGTGTTTGTTGCCCCAAGCACTGCCGCTGTTCCCAGCTCCACACTGTGTGAAAACTACCCATCAAGTCCCTGCCCCGAGCTGTTCAGAGGCCTCTGGCCTGCCGTGACTCCAGAAGATGCTTTTGGAAACTGGGTGAGGTAGCGATAACCTCACTAGGGAGTAATCCGGCCCCCTGGTGATATGCGACCTAAAAGTTATCAATAGTGGGAAGATGAAATCCCTCACTCGAGCCAAAAATGCCGCTGGTTTTTATTTGGCTCACATGTACCTTCAAGATTTTCTCAGTCAGCAGGTTGAGGACTAGGAGATTAAGGGGGCATAAGACCTTATCAACTGCACAAGGTCCCACAAACTTAGAATCAAGCTTCCTGGTAATACCATTACGTCGATTATCACCCCTGCTAAAGTTCTGAACTAAAACCTTATCCCCAACTCGACAGAGAAGGGGTTTCCTTCCGCAATCATACCGCCTATATTGCCGTTGGTGGGTAAGGTCGATATTTTTCCTAGCCTTATCCCAGTTTTCCTTAATCATACAAGCGGTAATCTGCCAACGCAGCAGATCGTTTACGTTCCACAAATTATTCACGACCGAATTAACGGAATAAGAAAACATCAAGGCAAAAGGAACTGCTTTAGAAGCCTCGTGCTGTCCTGAATTGGAGACAGTTTCAATCCAAGGGATGTAAATGTCCCATTTGCTCTGATTCTTACGCTGATAAATAATTCATACGGGCTTAAGATTACGACTAACCCTCTTCGGAAACGAAGGTTGAGTATAGTAGGATGTGGTCACAATGTGCTTAATGGCATTGACGAAATAAAACCGCTTAAATTCTCGTGACACAGGGGCGGCGAAATTGTCACTGATGAGCACCTTTGGCGGACCGAAAGAGGAAAATATTTGAGTTAAATGGCGAATAATTAGCGAGGCGGTAAGTCCACTAATTGGCAAAACCCACACAAAACGAGAAAGGGCATCCACGACAGCTAATATATAAAGGTTCCCAGTTAATTTTCCGGGAAGGGGATCAACATGATCAATGAATACTTTATCCAAAGGGCTTTCTCCCATCCAGCATGCACAAGCCTTTACGTGAGTTGCGATTGGGCTGGGCCATTTTGCAAGATTCACAGTCCTGAACCAACCGGCGAATATCATTATACAAGGACGACCATGTAAAAAAAGCACGGACATTAGCAAGGGTTACATAGAGGCCCACTGTTAAGGAACTGTTAAGGTAACAAAAAACAGATGGCACGAGTTCAACAAAAAAATGGCTCTGAGAATTCCGAACTGCAGCGCCCAGAGTCGCTCGGCCACCTCGGCAGGCCAAGCCTGATTTAAATCAAGCACAGAAAATTGGGAGACATCAGCAAACTAAGTAAAGCAGTTATGGAGGACTGATTCTAACATAACCTTTACATTGAGGACACTATAATCAACAACGAGTCTACAATCTTTGCCCTGTCCCTTAGGCACCAAAAATATAGGTGATGCATATTGAGAAGCTGAAGGTCTAATTACACCATTTCGAGGCATGATCTCAATTTTTTGCCCTAAAACCTTCATTTTAGGTGGTGACAGAAGATACTGTTTCTGACGAACGTGAACATCGTCCATGAAACGGATTTTATATTTATGTATCTTGTCAGCCAGTCCCAATCGAGCAGTTAGTGCATCAGGAAACTCGCTCAAAAGGTACCTTAACTGAATAGCATGAGGCTCACTAAGATGACCAAGATCCACCTCGGTCCGATCAGTCTGCAACGTATTAATATTAAGACCGCTAGCGGAACAAGAACCGAAGGCTGTTTTTTTCTGACGGACGAAACCTAAAGAAAATATTAATGGCAAAACTGAGGACAAATTCAGTACGCTGCATAAAATCATATCCTAGCAATAACGTGGCCGATAATTTCTTCACAACTAACAATTTGAGCGGCCAGGAAAAACCAAGAATCGACAGGCCCACTCGCACCTCACCTACCAGAGGCAACTGCTGCTCATTGGCAACACGGCATCTCTGGAGGAAGGTGTAAGAGAGGCCAACTTACACAAATGTCGAAACTCAAGGTACCAATCATGATCGTGTGAAGAAACAGCACTTACGGAATCAAGCAGACATCACATTGGTTCTATATTAAATTGGGCTTATACACAAGAAAAAAGCGGTTTATTATAATCGCAAATAACGCACAAAAACCAGCGGGAGTTTTCACTCTAGCGGTTACTCGCTTACGAAGGCATCATCTGTTGGACCTACACCCGCGTTCAACCGAACACTCCCGCTCTGTGTGGTTCCAGGAACCACACCGAAAACAAGATTTAGCAGATGACAGTTTAACAGCTGACCCGCGATAGTTCTCACTATAATTAGAAGAAACAGTTGGCTCACCCTCACTTCGCTCACATTGCTCATCGGCAAATATTAAGGCTTCCGTAGAAGTTACCAATCACTGAGCTGAGCAAAGACGGCCGGCTTCCGAGTCAGGACGAGCTGTGACCGATGCTCAGACCTCATGCCCACTACGGTGTTAGAAACATAATCCTGTTCGGTGACATTCATACTCAAACGTGAGGCAGTTGTAAGGACACTCTCAATGTATTGAAACAAGGTCTCCTCAGGAGCCTTTAGCTGCCAATAATATGAGCGCTCAAGTCCGTTCCTAATACGTGCTGGCAACTTCCTTTCAATTACACGTGCCCTAAGCTGCTCCACATTTCCCCCTCGTAGTACACGCGGCCCTTCATTATCTACACCTAACGCGCCCACGCTAATTCGTAATTCTTTAATCCTCGTGCTTTGCTGTTTTACAATGACCCTCTACTGATCACTGATTCCAGCGTGGCATGGATTAGCAAGACGGCCACTCAAATGACATAACTGGGTCTGAACCCTAGACAGTTGCTTGCGTGTGAGTTGGTTACTCCAGACGAATTTGGTATTTTGAAATAACTCACTCAAATTTAAGGAAATGGTGTAACTAGCGGCATCTACCTCACCGATTGTTAGGATGAAAAGTGCAGACACTCGCCCAATGCCGGCCGCAGCCTTCCTTCCAGCTTTAAAACACCACCATCGATAGGTGTGCGACGAGTGTGCAGTTCCTATTGAAGATGTTGGCGTTTGAAACAGCCTTTGCCTGCACAACTCCTTGCCTCAACACCTGGCTCTCTGAAACAAAATTGAAATCGCTTACAAACATTACACTTGATAAGGACAAATGATGTCAACAGGGGTAGACAACTCTCCCCCCCCCCCCATCCAGCTGCCTCCCCCTCCTCCCGGGATTAATGAACAGGAAGGCAAACACACTCTGTGGCTACCTTTCAAGTCGGGAATTACCAGGATCAGATACATGACATGAAAGGAATAGGTCCCTTTTAACATCATTTATCCTTTTGACAACAAACATTTATTTCTTTTAAGGTAACAACAGGTCCTCTTTAAGAAAACAGACAGGAAAATTCCAAGTTAATTTGCCACTCTCAGTTCACAGACTTGAAGCTGTTCAAAACAGTGAATGACACAGTCACTGAATTACAATAACGATGACCTCAAATATAGTGCAAGAAAACAAAACTTTAACAATATTGGCTTTTAAAAATTTCAAATTAATTTTTCTAAATAAACCAGGCAACGGCCTTGCCGCAGTCGATACACCAGTTCCTATCCGATTACCGAAGTTAAGCGCTGTCTGGTGCGGCTGGCACTTGGATGGCTGACTATCCGGGCCACCATGCGCTGCTGCCGTTTTTCGGGATGCACTCAGTCTCGTGATTTCAATTGAGGAGCTACTCGACCGAATAGTATCGACTCCTGTCACAGAAAACCGTCGTAAATCCGGGAGAGCGGTGTGCTAACCACACGCCCCTCCTATACGCATCCTCAGCTGAGGATAACACGGCGGTCGGATAATCCCGATGGGCCATTTGTGGCCTGAAGACAGAGTGCTTTAAGAAAACCAGCCAATAAATATAATTAAAATGTGAGTTCCACATAAATTCCTTGAAGCGAGTTCAAATGCAAGACATTAGGCCGCACCTCAAAAGATAAGTAACTAGTTAACAGGACACAACAATTCGTCTTTACGTCTTATCCAGAGGATGTACACTAAATAATTTGCAATCAAATTTAGAACAAGGGTACAATATGTATTAAACAAAACAATAACATTAAAGGGAAAATTTCCTGTGCGAAGCCAGTTAATCAAAGGCCTCTTGACCGACAGGAAAACTTCACTTACAGTCAAAATCGGATAAAATAAGATACTCAACTTGAGCACAGGCAGTCAGGAGGTGCGACTGCAAATAAAAAGCAAGCTGCGCCAGGAAGTGCTCGAGAGCCGTCCACACGGCAACAAGTAAGTCAGACCCCACGCAGCAAGAAACGACCGACACGGAACTCTCACCAGGCAGCTTATTAGGTACTCTTAACAAACACCAAATACAAAAGTCTCACTGAATTACACTACAAGTGAAACTTCTTGTTTCACCACGGTCGCACTTCTAGAACCCTCCAATAAGGTCATACGCTATAGTCAATGAGCTACGCTACAATGCAAAATAGAACTACTCAAAAGGAGCTGTAAATTGTTCCAGGAAGGAATATAAATAACAACTCGCTAAGGTCTTGCCATTATCTGGAGCTCATAGCACACAAAACTTGAAGGGCTGGATGGTAGTAATACCAGAGAGCACAAAAAAGCTCGCGCTACGACTATACAGGAACTCGAGACACTCGAAAAATCCTTTCACTCTTACTCTGGGGAACTATGATTACAACAACAGGTTGCGACTAAGGACAGTGTAAACTAGGGTCTAGCCACCCATGGCGAGCTAACGCTTATTCACAAATGATAACATCGGTGAGCCCCTCCACATCAGCGACACTGACTGAACATGCCAGCTGCTATCACAGACGACCGACAGACAACAGCAGGGGAACCGATAAACTCGCACACTAACGCACAAAAAACCGTCAACACTACTGTATGCTGAGCACCCGGTGTACGACCTATCGGACACTAACCGGTGACAAACTGTTACAGCTATGCTGAAGCAGGCTCAGAACGCAACTCCAGTACCCAGCAGCAGCCACCGAATGTCAACGCCTCGCAACGTCAAAGGTATCAGCCTGCACGGTGCCCACCACTAACTTACCTAGCCCTTGCGTGATCTGTCGCTGATAGAAAGCAAACCGCTACTGATCATACTACTCAACACGAGCACAGGGGTTTTTCCCCTTGGCTCCCCATTCCTCTGTCCTTCAAATCGCTACCCTTCTTTCAATCTATCTACAGATGAGCTCATATTAATGGTTAATCATAACCAGACGTACTCTAACATCATAGTACCAACATCTTGCGGAGACATCTCTTGGTGATAATTAACCTCTGTGAAGAGAAGGCTGTAGAGCAGGCTGTTCCAACCGAGATCCGGGGAGCCGGAGCGCTCCGTAGCGCTCACTGCGGCAGCTCAGAGCCCGCGTGGAGGGGGAAAGCGAACTCACTGCCCCCTGGTCGCATGCAGCTGCAACTGACGCAATAATCCGTGTTCAATGACATCTATGACTAAGTGGAGTAATGAAAGGTGTTGTGAAGTGTGTGGATTTTGTGCGGTGTCACGGTATGGATCATCGCCAATTCAAAGGATTCCTGAAAGATATGGAAGCGGAGTATAGGGATATACCTCGCCACAGTGCAGTTCTTCGGCTGAGTCGGGAAAAAGTTCTTGATGTTTTCTTTGCCATTCATGAGGAAATATCCCTTTTTCTCGAAATGAAAGGGGAAGAAATGCGTTCTCTGAAAGATATAAAATGAAATCAGACCTGGCGTTCCCAGCTGACATAACTAAGTATCTGAATAAATAAAATCTGTCGTTTCAGGGCAAAGGGCAGCTAATCGTGGACATGCACGACCAGATCAAAGCGTTCATGGGAAAGTTACGTTTATTTGAGAGTCAGATGTTCAATCGTCTTGCTTCATTAAAACTGCCTGAAGGTACTACTTTGGGCGATTACCAAGCAAAGTTAAAGCAGCTCATCACGTCGTTTGAAACACGATTCCGAGACCTCACTAATTTGGAAAGGGAACGTGAGGTGTTCAGCACTCCTTTTTCAGTTTCCCCCAATGACTTGTCATCGTCTCTTCAATTGGAGATTACTGATTTGTAAAATTCAACTTTGTTGAAAGAGAGGTACTACAACAAGTTGGATTTGTCACGATGGTATCGTTCATTGTAGCAAAAAACGTTTCCCAAGCTTCACAACAATGCCACTCAGATCATGTGCGTATTTAGATCTACATATTGTTGTGAGCAGCTTTTCTCAGCAATGAAAAGAGTTAAAGTAAGGAACGATCGTTTCTTCAGGATGCAACAATGAAGGCCATTCTCCGCATTAACGCTGCGAACAGTCTGACGGCTGATATTTCCGATCTTGTAATGAAAAAAAAATGTCAATCTACAGAGGTCCAATAAATTTAGTATGCAATTTCTTGTAAAACAGTTGTTTCTTATTTCTTTCCTGAACATCGTATTTCCTGGTGTAGCATGTCACCACGTCTTAGCAGCTAAGAGTACGAGGTTGTCGATCTTGTGAGACGCAGCTGGCACATCAAAACGCTTGCCTTGCCGCCAGCCTCAGCCAGCCGTGCCACGTGCCGGCGTGCCGGCGCACTTAGATGGTCATAGCCAGCGACACGGCTCCCTGGAGTCGGGAGCGCTCCGCGGCCCACAGCGGAGCCGACGTGCTCGAACAGCTTTCTGTAGACCCTGTGTGTTGGCCTTGATGCCAGTGTGGACGTGGAGCGGTCCACCCAGTACATATTTAGTGGATACAAATCCTAAAATTCATAATCATTTTGCTGTCTCGTGCAAATATGTTTGAAACAAACCCGAAATAAAAAAAAACTGAATAATTCTTACGCACTTGATATAATTATGCATATACGCTGGGTATATTACATAGCCACAACGACATTAGCCATGGCAAACTTTAGGGAGAACGCTGGCCAGCAGATTAACACAAGTCACTTCAAAAACACACAACAGATTGCGGACCGGTGCAGAAAGCTGAACAGCCAGATACGCACGGCACAGGCGAACCAAACCGTTTGCTTCTGCGCAATCCTAGCGAAGAAGAGTGAACGACGAAAAGGAAAGTATGTCGTGCCGATCGGCACCAGCTGTCCGTTGCTCCAAGCACTGCCAATGGCCCCAGCTGCACACTGCGCAAAGCCTCCACGTAAACTGCCTACATTGCGCTGTTTCTAGGCCCCTAACACTGCTTTAGGGGCCATTTTTGAATCCTAGCTGGGGAACCCATCCACGAGATAAATTTTAGCTACAATGCGACGAGAGGAAATCATGCCTCTAACAGCTATAAACATTATCTATCCGACATATGAAAAAACATTGAAAAACAGCAAAAGGAGATCAGGGACCAAGAAAAGGAAAAGAAATTTATGGAAAATATAAACATTTTTGTGGAAAGAGTTAAAGAAATTGTCCGTTGGATAAATCAAGTGTTGGTCGATAGTGATAATGCTATTACTATCCAGTTTAGGCAGGAGATTGATGCAGTAAAAACCACTATTGAACCGTTAGCAAACATTCCAGTTCAGGTCAATAGCCGTCAAACTGAAGTAGATAGACTAGAGCGCCAATTCAAAGCTTTGGCTACCGCTGTGGAAGCAATGCAAGAGGGCATTCCGTTGGAAATCAAAAATCAAGTCCGAACAAAAGTAGCCAGGATTCTGAGCTCTGAAAATCAAAACTTTGAAAACCAAACAGTACGCAGTAATGACAACACTGGTAATGACAGGCAAAAGATCGCAGATAATCTAATGGCGAATTTTAATATACCACAAGGAAGACCAAATTTTGGTAATCAACCGATATTACCAGAGTAATATGTGACACCAAGGAACAATAATGGTGGAATAGAATGTACTTATAATAAAGTAACCACATCACCTGCGAATGATAGCAATTCCATGTAAAAAAAAACATGGTTCAGATGGCTCTGAGCTCTATGGGACTTAACATCTATGGTCACCAGTCCCCTAGAACTTTGAACTCCTTAAACCTAACTAACCTAAGGACAGCACACAACACCTACTCAACACGAGGCACAAAAAATCCTTGACCCCGCCGGGAATCGAACCCGGGAACCCGGGCGCGGGAAACGAGAACGCGGACCCATTCCATCCACTTAACTACACTCCTGGAAATGGAAAAAAGAACACATTGACACCGGTGTGTCAGACCCACCATACTTGCTCCGGACACTGCGAGAGGGCTGTACAAGCAATGATCACACGCACGGCACAGCGGACACACCAGGAACCGCGGTGTTGGCCGTCGAATGGCGCTAGCTGCGCAGCATTTGTGCACCTCCGCCGTCAGTGTCAGCCAGTTTGCCGTGGCATACCGAGCTCCATCGCAGTCTTTAACACCGGTAGCATGCCGCGACAGCGTGGACGTGAACTGTATGTGCAGTTGACGGACTTTGAGCGAGGACGTATTGTGGGCATGCGGGAGGCCGGATAGACGTACCGCCAAATTGCTCAACACGTGGGGTGTGAGGTCTACACAGTACATCGATGTTGTCGCCAGTGGTCGGCGGAAGGTGCATGTGCCCGTCGACCTGGGACCGGACCGCAGCGACGCACGGATGCACGCCAAGACCGTAGGATCCTACGCAGTGCCGTAGGGGACCGCACCGCCACTTCCCAGCAAATTAGGGACACTGTTGCTCCTGGGGTATCGGCGAGGACCATTCGCAACCGTCTCCATGAAGCTGGGCTACGGTCCCGCACACCGTTAGGCCGTCTTCCGCTCACGCCCCAACATCGTGCAGCCCGCCTCCAGTGGTGTCGCGACAGGCGTGAATGGAGGGACGAATGGAGACGTGTCGTCTTCAGCGATGAGAGTCGATTCTGCCTTGGTGCCAGTGATGGTCGTATGCGTGTTTGGCGCCGTGCAGGTGAGCGCCACAATCAGGACTGCATACGACCGAGGCACACAGGGCCAACACCCGGCATCATGGTGTGGGGAGCGATCTCCTACACTGGCCGTACACCTCTGGTGATCGTCGAGGGGACACTGAATAGTGCACGGTACATCCAAACCGTCATCGAACCCATCGTTCTACCATTCCTAGACCGGCAAGGGAACTTGCTGTTCCAACAGGACAATGCACGTCCGCATGTATCCCGTGCCACCCAACGTGCTCTAGAAGGTGTAAGTCAACTACCCTGGCCAACAAGATCTCCGGATCTTTCCCCCATTGAGCATGTTTGGGACTGGATGAAGCGTCGTCTCACGCTGTCTGCACGTCCAGCACGAACGCTGGTCCAACTGAGGCGCCAGGTGGAAATGGCATGGCAAGCCGTTCCACAGGACTACATCCAGCATCTCTACGATCGTCTCCATGGGAGAATAGCAACCAGCATTGCTGCAAAGGTGGATATACACTGTACTAGTGCCGACATTGTGCATGCTCTGTTGCCTTTGTCTATGTGCCTGTGGTTCTGTCAGTGTGATCATGTGATGTATCTGACCCCAGGAATGTGTCAATAAAGTTTCCCGTTCCTGGGACAATTAATTCACGGTGTTCTTATTTCAATTTCCAGGAGTGTACTTTGATGCATAAAAAAAGCCTGATTAAGTATAGACAGTTTCAAATATTCAACGAAAACAGCAAGAAAAATATACATCCAGTAGTTTTCATTCGAAACTTCAATAGTGTTCTTCCAAAGTCATGGTCGGAAGAACAGAAAATACAGTTTGTGGTTTCATATATTTGTGGTGATGCATCGCTCTGGGAATTAAATGCAGCAGAAGCTTGCAAGACTTTCCACGACTTTGAGAAGGCGTTTCTTGATCAATTCCTGGTCAGCGTCTACTCAAAAGCGACTCTGTAAAGTTGTTACAGTGCAAAAATGTACAATCCGAAGTCAGGTTCCTTAAGGAAGAACTTTGAAAAATATATTAACATGACCCGGTACTGGGATGAGTCAGTAACCACCAGAGACTTATTACGAGTTGTAAAAGCTAGATTACCCATATGTAATAGAGTAAAATCATGTAATATAACAGACACCGATGTGAAAGAATTTCTGTCTGTAATTGAATCTATGGATCTAGTGCAAGAAGACGACAGAAAAAATTCTGACGTCATCAGCAATACCAATAGTCCTCATAGAAAAAAATTCATGGAATGGAAATAATGGAAATAGGGGCGAAGGTAGTACAAAGAAAAATAAAAGTAAAGCATATAGTAAAGGGAAATGCAATAATAACAATAATAGTAGGAATCTACACACCAAAATTTTGGTTATCCTATTAAAAATAGCAGTAATTATCAAAAGGCCGAAGAACACCAACAACCGAATGGTAATCAGAGGCAGTACCTCAATGAAAATCCAAACAATAACAATAGCAACCGAAAGAGACGAAGTGACAACAGGTCAGACAGTCCATATAAAGACAAGCCTAAAAATATGCGGGGTGACAGTGAATATTGGCGACAGCCAGGGCCAAGTCATTGGCTGCCGCAGCAAAATTCTATCAATTCAGATCAGCCAATAAATTATGTACAAAGTATACCTAGACCAAGCAATCAATATCCACCGTGGTGGGATCCAAGCAGGTCACCTCCGACTGAAAACTCACAAAATGTTAGAATAGTGGAGGTACCTTCAGAAGCAAAACAAAACACTCAGAAGGCAACAAACTAATTTCGGTTCCTGTAGGCCTTCGCCAGGTGACCGGGGCCAACGATGAAGGCAATAGGTCGACGAAACAAAAAATAAACTTGATGGCAACAGGATCGAAGATGAGCTCTATCAGGAACCTGATGTCTCTGATAAGCCACAAAGGGAAAATATCCACGCCAAGTGTCACCGGAACTGTAATTGGTGTAACAACTACTGTTTTGCTTGACACAGGTGCGAATGTATCAGTTATGAACACGCAGTTTTTCAAGAAGGTATCAGAGATAAGAAGATTGCCGATTTTGCGTGTTGCAAATTGTAAGGTTATACGGGCATTGGGAAAAAAAGGCACAAATACCAGACACAGGTGGAAGTTTCCATGGGAAATGATTGCTTATTATGCACGTTCCTACTAATGGATAACTTGTCAGTACCTGTGCTACTGGGTCTTGAGTTCCCTCGGGAAATGAAGCTGTGATTGATCTCGCCCGCGATACATGTGCACTTCAGTACCAACGCCGACCGATAACATTAATACGGAATCGGGAGTTCGGTGCGAACCTTCCGCTAATGAGAAAAGTGAATCTTTCTGTCAGCAAACAGAAGTTGTTAGTCTTGGATCATAAGCACCCACAAATGTCTCACAAAAATCGAAATGACGATGCACCCAGCCACGTGAGTGACTTCGTCACAACAATAGAAGAGAAAGTACAGGAGGCAACTTGCATTAATGCTTCAGAGGCTTGACAATTAACAGCATTATTATCCGGATACCTCGAAGTATTCACAGAACGCCCTGGAATCATAAAAGGTTACCAGTATAATATGAAAGCATATCTGCACAAGACCTATTGCAGAGTGTCTTACTCCGTCCCCTGGACAAAGAAAAATGAAGTGAATATACAAAGGACCAATTAGAAATGCAAGTGCACTATCCTATAATTGTAAATATAATGTTTATGGTAAAATAATTAGCGGTAAGAATGTGATAATTTATGTATGTATTAGTTTATAAGCTTTTATGTCAACTATTACACTGTAATGTTCTTGCATTATTTGAACAAGGAGTAGAGAATCTCCATAATAAATGTATTTTACTCTGAAAGGGATCAATAACTTGACAAAAGTTCACGTGAGTGTTGTTGCATGAAATGTGAGGAATTTTACCTTTTTATGTGACATAGAAATGATTAAAATGCTTAAATAATATATCTGTTCATGTGTAAGAATTGATATAACAAAAATATTTCCATAAGATTGAGCCATATAGTTTCAGCACTTGTTAAGCGGAATCTGAATGTGTACTGATTTACGTACACGGTTTCGTTACGAAGTCATTAAAAATATAGAAATACATATAAATATATGTATCTGTAATAAAAACGGAAGTGTGCTGTTATCTGGACAGTTCAGTAATGATCACATGGTCAAGATAATGTAGCAGATACTGAAAGTTTTATATTGTCTTATGTTTATGTGACAGTGTATAATATTAATTTTTTTTATTCAATCATGGTAATATGAACTTATGTGCAAGTGTACCAGACTTCTTTACTTGAAAAGTGTCAGTTGCATATAGATTGCCTGTTAAGTACTGTAGAAAACTACTGATAGCAATCAGAACAGTGAACGTGTTTCGCAGGAACTAGTGGACGCGTGAATAACTGTGATCATTATTGTGAATAATGATGAACAGTGATAAAAACTGTGATCACGTAACCTCATGAACGCTCTTGGAGTGTCAAAGTTAGCATCAACGCTATGAACGTTGAGTACTGTTGACTGTATTTGCTCTGAGCACTACGTGACTTAACATTTTAGGTCATTAGTCCCCTAGAACTTAAAACTACTTAAACCTAACTAACCTAAAGACATCACACACATCCATGCCTGAGGCAGGATTCGAACATGCGACCGTATCAGTCCCGCGGTTCCGGATTACAGAGCCTAGAACCGCACGGCCACCACGGCCGGCTGTTGACAGTATTAATAATGAACTTGAACTGATAACCTTTAGTAGTTTGATAAGAAGCGTCTATGCGTGCTCAATTTAATGTGAGAGACTGTACAGCCAGCCGCGCGGCAAAACAGTGATGCAACGTTGGCTACGGAGCGCGTAAAATATTTACATTCCGCTTAAGAAAACGAAGCACACTACGGACACAAGTACGATTAACGGTGCTGTGTTCAAAATGTGCATATTGCGATAAACTTAGATGTGAATCACTACATTGTGCTGAACAGTGGCAAAATACAGAGCATACTCCAAAAACAGTCTAATACCATCCGTGTGAATGGGAGTGAAATGGACATTAGTAAATTTTTCACAGGATGGGAGTAGTAATTACATTGTCACCGATGCTAATATTTTGACATTTCTTGTACCCGTCTTAAACTAAGGGACCTGGAAAGGAGAAACAAGACCTGCTGCAGCGCGACTTCTAGCCAGCAGCAGATCCAAACCACGATGCAGCCGACGGAGTCGACACCCTACAGACACGGCCGGGGGCGGTCAAGCAGCAGCCACTACCTGTCTGCGGTCCTACGGCTCGACACGGGGGCGGTCTTATGACGTCGGCGTCAAATTGTTATGATATACCACCATGAAAAAACATTCATTATCTCAGATGCTTACAACAGAGTCATAAATTTGCGTTTTCCGGCACATTTTATTACATTCATGTCAAGCCTGACTGTTAAAAGCAGGTGGCTGTATTTTCTTGAAACCCCTTGCACGGTTGTATTTCCGGTTATCCAAGTCCAGTGACCCAAATGTGGGGGAGGGGGATAAGTTAATCCGTAAAGTATACGCAGAAACGTCCGAGATATTACAGTTACTGAAGTCATTGAAAGTACTCGATTCAACTATAATTTTATCATGTCTAATACAACATTGAAACTAAACATTTTTGAGTCTTGAGAGTAGTTGCGTGGACTGATAAGAAGATATACAATAGATAAACTAACTATTTTTCTGAGCCGAAGGGGCAATGTAACATCCGCGAGATAAATTTTAGCTACAGTGAGACGAGAGGACATTATACCTCTAACTCTTAAAAACATTATCTATCCGACATATGACAAAACAGTGAAATAAACGTTAATTATTTATATAATATTTTATGATTTAATTGGACATACCGATGTGTATCATACAATGTTGTTGTTATTGTGGTTTTCAGTCCTGAGACTGGTTTGATGCAGCTCTCCATGCTACTCTATCCTGTGTAAACTTCATCTCCCAGTACTTACTTCAACATACATCCTTCTGAATCTGCTTAGTGTGTTTATCTCTTGGTCTCCCGCTACGATTTTTACCTTCCACTCAGCCCAACATTGCTAAATTGGTGATCCCTTGATGCCTCAGAACATGTCCTACCAACCGGTCCCTTCTTCTTGTCAAGTTGTGCCACAAACTCCTCTTCTCTCCAATTCTATTCAATACCTCCTCGTTAGTTATGTGATCTACCCATCTAATCTTCAGCATTCCTCTGTAGCACCATATTTCGAAAGCTTCTATTCTCTTCTTGTGCAAACTATTCATCGTCCATGTTTCACTTCCATACATGGCTACACTCCATACAAATACTTTCTGAAACGATTTCTGACACTTAAATCTATACTCGATGTTAACAAATTTCTCTTCATCAGAAACACTTTTCTTGCCATTGCGAGTCTACATTTTATATCCTCTCTACTTCGACCATCATAAGTTATTTTGCTCTCCAAATAGCAAAACTCCGACTTTAAGTGTCTCATTTTCTAATCTAATTCCCTCACCATCACCCGATTTCATTCGACTACATTCCATTATCCTCGTTTTGCTTTTGTTGATGTTCATCTTATATCCTCCTTTCAAGACACTGTCCATTCTGTTCAACTGCTCCTCCAAGTCCTTTGCCGTCTTTGACAGAATTACAAAGTCATCGGAGAACCTCAGAGTTTTTATTCATTCTCCATGGATTTTAATACCTACTCCGAATTTTTCTTTTGTTTCCTTTACTGCGTGCTCAAAAGACAATGATAATTGTAAATTCCTTTTATGATCTGCGTTTGTCGTAGTTTGTTTGTACCTTTTGTTGGTTGGCTTTTGTAAGTTGCGAACGCAACACGCATTTTAAACTGAGGTTTGTGAAGAAATTGTAATCATTTGTTGATTATTAATTGTGAATAGAGTTAATTATATTATAAATGTGTGTGAATAATTATTTGTAACTGTAATTCCTCCCTCTATAAGCATTATCTGTGTTAATGATTTCTCTCCGCTCCAAGGAGGGCAGCTATTGATGATAGCGATTTGTATCGCATTTTTATCTGTGTTTTCCTTAGGAAAACATCAGATGTTTGCTTGATGAAAATTAGTCTAAATAGTGCACAATATGAAAGTAAAGTTTAATAAGCATTTCAGATACTTATCCTATTAAAATAAAAATTTACTCCAACAATAGAAAGTCTCTATCAATTGTCTGCCGCCATCTTAACAATTATCTCAGCGGAAAATTCAAATTATACTACTATGCAGACATAAATGCCGAAGGTAATAAAATAGTGTAAAAATAAATGTGCACCGGCGGTTCCGAACTCATTTTACTTAAAAAAAATTCGAATCAGATTGGTTCATTAAAAACAGTGCTCATAGCACGTTACATATAACAAACTTTTCTTTCTGATGTATGGATCCAAAATTAAATACGCACGAGTTGCGAAGAATAGTGTTTCAGGTAATAACACAGTGTCGTGCGCGGCTGATATTCGGTGGTTTTAATGATCATTCTGCTGAAGATAACTGTTTCCATAATAATCAATAGTTGCACAGAATCTGTTGTATGAACTGTGATTTAGTGACACTTACGCAGCTTACAGACAACACTTTAACACAATGGTAACTTTGGTCTCTTTACCAACTTGACCAAATCTTTAGCCGGGAGAGAAATTATTTAGTAATTACTCAATGTAATGAAATAAGATTATCATTTTCATTTACAAATTAATTGACTACCAAACCACTGAATAACACAGCGAACGCCACACCATAACCTCACAAAGTAGTCATCCGAGACACCTGGTGAGACGCCAGATAGAAGCAATCGATAGGGATAGATGAAACCAGCCGCCACAGCTCACCAAGTTATCGTCTGAAAATTACGTGCCAGCTAACACAAAAGGGATGATTTCAGGCGACCAATATTTTGTGTCAGGACACACCTGCGAAAAATGACATTAATAATTATAATAATAGTATTCTCTAGGTCCTACAGTGATGTACACTGTAACACCAAATAAACTGGTATAGGCATGTGTATTCAAATACAGATATATGTAAACAGGAAGAATACGCCGCTGAGGTCGGAAATGCCTATATAACACAACAAGTGTCTGGCGCAGTTGCTAGATCGATTATTGCTGCTGCTATGGCAGGTATTCTAGGTTTAAGTCAGTTTGGAATTGGTGTTATAGTCGGCGCACGAGCGACGGGACACAGCACCTTCGAGGTGGCGACGAAGTGGGGGTTTTCCCGTCCGACATCGTTGCGGCCAGGAAAAGATACAGCAAGAACTTGACCAACGACAACTGAAGGGAATCGTTCAACGTGATAGAAGTGTAACCCTTCCAAAACTGCTGCAGATGTCAACGCTTGTACGTAGGCTATTTAGGTTTTTATATTGGTAACGCCACGTATCGCTCTGTATGAAAATCACTGGCTTTGCTGTGAGCAGTCTGTGGCTGGTTTGCATTGTTGTTTGCTATTGTAGTGTTGGGCAGTTGGCTGTTAACAGCGCTTAGCGTTGCGCAGTTGAGGTGAGCCGACAGCAATAGTAGATGTGGGGAAGTGAGATGGCGGATTTTTGTGAGTGGATGATCTGGATGTGTCCATCATAAACATTACATTTGTAAGAATGGATGTCATGAACTGCTATATATATTATGATTTTGAACACTATTACGGTGAGTACATTGTTTGTTCCCTATCAAAATCTTTCATTTGCTAACTATGCTTATCAGTAGTTAGTGCCTTCAGTAGTTTGAATCTTTTATTTAGCTGACAGTAGTGGCGCTCGCTGTATTGCAGTAGTTCGAGTAAAGAAGATTTTTGTGAAGTAAGTGATTTGTGAAAGGTATAGGTTAATGTTAGTCAAGGCCATTCCTTTGTATGGATTATTGAAAGTCAGATTGCGTTGCGCTAAAAAAATTGTGTGCCAGTTTAAGCACAGTCATTTATAATTTTTCTAAGGGAAAGTTTCACGCTGGGCCATCAACAAGTGTCAGGGTGCGAACCATTCAGCAAAACATCATCGATATGGCTTTCGGATCCCAAGGCCGACTCGTGCACCCGCAATGACTGCAGAACACAAAGCTTTACGCCTCGCCTGGAGCCGTCAACAGCGACACTATGCTGTTGATGACAGGAAACAAGTTGCCTGGTCGGACGAGTCTCGTTTCACATTGTATCGAGAGGATGGACATGTACGGGTATGGAAACAACCTCATGACTCCATGAATCTGCATGTGAGCAGGGTACTATTCAAGCTTGTGGAGGGTCTGTAATGGTGTGGGGCATGTGTATTTGGAGTGATATGGGACCTCGGCTACGTCTAGATACGACTCTGATAGGTGATGCGCACGTAAGAATCCTGTCTGATCATCTGCATCCATTCATGTCCATTATACATTCAGATGGACTTGGGAAATTTCAAAGGGGCAATACGTCACACCATGCGTCCATAATTGCTACAGAGTGACTCCAGGAACACTCATCAGTTTTAAACACTTCCGCTGGCCACCAAACTCCCTAGACATGAACATCATCGAGCAAATCAGGAATGCCTTTCAACGAGCTGTTCAGAAGAGATCTCAGTTCCCTTCAGCACTGCTTCAGACATTAGTCGAGTCCTTGCCATGTCATGTTGCGACACTTCTGTGTGCTCGCGGGGGTCTTACACGATATTAGGCAGATGTACTAGTTTTTTTGCCTCTTCAGTGTATTAACCATCACAAAGTTACTGTTGTGTCGTACTGTCAATTATTTCGTTTAACTATTGGCCAGTGAATAACGAGGCAGTGTCTGGTCCATTGCAAAAAATACCTTCTATTCGAAGAATCAGTGTCATCAGGTATTTAAGCATATGTGATGTCTATGCTTCTGTTTTACGGTGATAGATATACGGTAAAAAATAAGAGGGAGGGTCAAAAGAAAACGTTAAAAATGTAATTGAAAGTCGACATTTCTCGCCATTGTTCTCCAAGTTGGCAGCACCGTTACCAACGATGTACTGAAACCCCAAAGGTCGGCAGTATATTGTAGACAAGCGACAGGTCGCCACAATATCAGTTCAAAACGGCTAACCTGCTTGTGACACGGACCCAGACATGACAGCGTTCTCTCATACTTTTTCTGAACAGTGAAATCCATCGGAGAATGAAGATCCAGTATAATGATGCATGTCTGTAACTGCATCAAGGGTATGAATGAAATAGAGAGTTCGAAACGGCGGGAATTCAGTGACACTCACTCAGTGAGCGGGTCAGTCAACCCGCATTGTAACATTAAAGTCTACTGCAGCAGCTCAAGCGACTGTGTTGGAATATCACCGTGTAACGATGTAGATGAAGATGAAATGGGAGATATGATATTGCGCAAAAAATTTGACATAGCACTGAAATAGATACATCGAAACAAGGCCCCGGGAGTAGACAACATTCCATTAGAACTAGTGACGGCCTTGGGTGAGCCTGCCCTGACAAAACTCTACCATCTGGTGAGCAAGATGTATGAGACAAGAGAAACACCCGCAGACTTCAAGAAGAATATAATAATCCCCGTCCCAAAGAAAGCATGTGTCGACGGATGTGAAAATTACCGAACTATCAGTTTAATAGGTCACGGCTGCAAAATACTAACGCGAATACTTTACAGGCGAATCGAAAAACTGGTAGACGCCGACCTCGGGGAAGATCAGTTTGGATTCCGTAGAAATACTTTAATACTTATCTTAGATTAAGGAAAGGCAAACCCAAGTTTTTAGCATTTGTAGACTTAGAGAAAGCTTTTGACAATGTTGCCTGGAATATTCTCTTTCAAATTGTGAAGCTGACATGGGTAAAATAAAGAGAGCAAAAGACTATTTACGATTTGTACAGAAATCAGATGTCAGTTATAAAAGTCGAGGGGCACGAAAGGAAAGCAGTGGTTGGAAAGGGAGTGAGACAGGATTGTAGCCTCTGCCCGATGTTATTCAATCTGTATATTAAGGAAGCAGTAAAGGAAACAAAAGAAAAATTCGGAGTAGGTATAAAAATCCATGGAGAAGGAATAAAAACATTGAGGTTCACCGATGACATTGTAATTCTGTCAGAGACAGCAAAGGACCTGGAAGAGCAGTTGAAAGGAATGGACAATGCCTTGAAAGGAGGATATGAGATGAACATCAACAAAAGCAAATCAAGGATAATGGAATGTAGTCGAATTAAATCAGGTGGTGCTGAGGGAATTAGACTATGAAAGAAATCCAAAAGAAATCCGTTGGAATTCGATTACTCGATAAATAGTACAATTCTCAAGGCTGTCAATTCATCTAAGTACCTGGGTGTTAAAATTACGAACAACTTCAGTTGGAAGGACCACATAGATAATATTGTCGGGAAGGCGAGCTAAAGGTTGCGTTTCATTGGCAGGACACTTAGAAGATGCAACAAGTCCACTAAAGAGACAGCTTACACTACACTCGTTCGTCCTCTGTTAGAATATTGCTGCGCGGTGTGGGATCCTTACCAGGTGGGATTGACGGAGGACATCGAAAGGGTGCAAAAAAGGGCAGCTCGTTTTGTATTATCACGTTATAGGGGAGAGAGCGTGGCAGATATGATACACGAGTTGGGATTACAGCATAGGCGTTTTTCGTCGCGGCGAGACCTTTTTAAGAAATTTCAGTCACCAACTTTCTCTTCCGAATGCGAAAATATTTTGTTGATCCCAACCTACATAGGTAGGAATGATCATCAGAATAAAATAAGAGAAATCAGAACTCGAACAGAAAGGTTTAGGTGTTCGTTTTTCCCGCTCGCTGTTCGGGAGTGGAATAGTAGAGAGATAGTATGATTGTGGTTCGATGAACCCTCTGCCAAGCACTTAAATGTGAATTGCAGAGTAGTCATGTAGATGTAGATGAAAGGAGACACTTACAGTAGTAAATGAGTTTTGCTATTTTGAGAGCAAAATAACTGATGATGGTCGAATTAGAGAGGATATAAAATGTAGACTGGCAATGGCAAGGAAAGTGTCAAGGAAAGGGTTTCAGAGTAAGAGAAATATGATAACATCGATTATAGATTTAAGTGTCAGGAAGTCTTTTCTCAAAGTATTTGTATGTAGCGTAGCCATGTATGGAAGGGAAACATGGACGGTAAATACACTCCTGGAAATGGAAAAAAGAACACATTGACACCGGTGTGTCAGACCCACCATACTTGCTCCAGACACTGCGAGAGGGCTGTACAAGCAATGATCACACGCACGGCACAGCGGACACACCAGGAACCGCGGTGTTGGCCGTTGAATGGCGCTAGCTGCGCAGCATTTGTGCACCGCCGCCGTCAGTGTCAGCCAGTTTGCCGTGGCATACGGAGCTCCATCGCAGTCTTTAACACTGGTAGCATGCCGCGACAGCGTGGACGTGAACCGTATGTGCAGTTGACGGACTTTGAGCGAAGGCGTGTAGTGAGCATGCGGGAGGCCGGGTGGACGTACCGCCGAATTGCTCAACACGTGGGGCGTGAGGTCTCCACAGTACATCGATGTTGTCGCCAGTGGTCGGCGGAAGGTGCACGTGCCCGTCGACCTGGGACCGGACCGCAGCGACGCACGGATGCACGCCAAGACCGTAGGATCCTACGCAGTGCCGTAGGGGACCGCACCGCCACTTCCCAGCAAATTAGGGACACTGTTGCTCCTGGGGTATCGGCGAGGACCATTCGCAACCGTCTCCATGAAGCTGGGCTACGGTCGCGCACACCGTTAGGCCGTCTTCCGCTCACGCCCCAACATCGTGCAGCCCGCCTCCAGTGGTGTCGCGACAGGCGTGAATGGAGGGACGAATGGAGACGTGTCGTCTTCAGCGATGAGAGTCGCTTCTGATTTGGTGCCAATGATGGTCGTATGCGTGTTTGGCGCCGTGCAGGGGAGCGCCACAATCACGACTGCATACGACCGAGGCACACAGGGCCAACACCCGGCATCATGGTGTGGGGAGCGATCTCCTACACTGCCGTACACCTCTGGTGATCGTCGAGGGGACACTGAATAGTGCACGGTACATCCAAACCGTCATCGTACCTATCGTTCTACCATTCCTAGACCGGCAAGGGAACTTGCTGTTCCAACAGGACAATGCACGTCCGCATGTATCCCGAGCCACCCAACGTGCTCTAGAAGGTGTAAGTCAACTACCCTGGCCAGCAAGATCTCCGGATCTGTCCCCCATTGAGCATGTTTGGGACTGGATGAAGCGTCGTCTCACGCGTTCTGCACGTCCAACACGAACGCTGGTCCAACTGAGGCGCCAGGTGGAAATGGCATGGCAAGCCGTTCCACAGGACTACATCCAGCAACTCTACGATCGTCTCCATGGGAGAATAGCAGCCTGCATTGCTGCGAAAGGTGGATATACACTGTACTAGTGCCGACATTGTGCATGCTCTGTTGCCTGTGTCTATGTGCCTGTGGTTCTGTCAGTGTGATCATGTGATGTATCTGACCCCAGGAATGTGTCAATAAAGTTTCCCCTTCCTGGGACAATGAATTCACGGTGTTCTTATTTCAATTTCCAGGAGTGTAGTTTGGACAAGAAGATAATAGAAGCTTTCGAAATGTGGTGCTACAGAATGATTCTGAAGATTAGATGGGTAGATAACATAACTCTTGAGGAGGTATTGAATAGAATTGAGGAGAAGGGAAGTTTGTGGCACAACTTGACTAGAAGAAGGGATTGGTTGGTAGGACACATTCTCAGGCATCACGGGATCACCAATTTAGTATTGGAGGGCAGTGTGGAGCGTAAAAATCGTAGAGGGAGACCAAGAGATGAATACACTAAGCAGATTCAGAAGGATGTAGGTTGCAGTAGGTAATGGAAGATGAAGAAGCTTGCACATGATAGAGTAGCATGGAGAGCTGCAACAAACCAGTCTCTGGACTAAAGACCACCACACACACACAACGATGTATGAAACAGTCACAATTCCGAACGTTAGTCATAACTCAGCACATTCCATCGTTTATGAAGTGCCTCCAAAGTGGGTACCACAGCAGCTTAGTCAAAGAGGCGATGGGGAGGGGGGGAAGAAATTTCTTTCCAGTATAGGCCTGCAACAGGAGGTGCACGAGTGGTAAAGCATACAACCAAATTAATTTTATTTCCGAGGAATCTGTGCATTTCATGCACGCTGGAGGATGTGTGTTGAGCGACAGGAAGACTGCTTCGTAAAATGCCTTACATGTGATTCACTTCTGTCCAGTGAAAGAATTTTTTTTTAAATGTTTGAGTTGTCATCTCTCTCTCCCTCGTACGAAGTACTAGTCAGTGAATAAGTTAGGTTGCTTATCATAAAGTGCATCAAATTCGTATTTTTGTGGCACGTTTTATGTACCCCACCCAGTATATCTGTAGTGGGTGGACTATGTCAACAAGATTTTCATACAATTGCTTCATAAATTGTAACCTTCACCCCCCTGTGTCACTTGTCAATGCGTGTATTTGAAGAAGTTAATTATTGTGTCATATTGCACTCTTATGTTCAAATGTGTGTGAAATCTTACGGGACTTAACTGCTAAAGTCATCCGTCTCTAAGCTTACACACTACTTAACCTAAATTATCCTAAGGACACACACACACCAATGCCCGAGGAAGCACTCGAACCTCTGCCAGTATGAGCCGCACAGCCGATGACTGCAGCGCCCTAGACCGCTCGGCTAATCCCGCGCCGTTGCACTCTTATCAAAATAGTGACAATAGTTATCATAGTTTAAAAATAACATTGTTTCGTGAGCGAAACACAACCGAACCATTTTCTTATTATCCCTCATAAAATTTCATTTTACCCCTCAGCAGGTTGGCGACCACTGTTCTATTGGGTATGGTTTCTAACCCTGCCTGATGCAGAGTCGTTTTTAAGTTGCATGTCAATGCGGCAACTCAGATCTGGTCATTGATTTTACCAGTCATCTCAGCAACTGGCAACAGCCCTGAACACGTTACCATTTCTCCTAGTTTGGTCTTCGCCGCTGTCAAACATTTACATCTCAGTGAGTTTGCTCGTAGGTCGGAAACTGCCTGTCAAGTGGGGGAAAGACCGAAAGAAGCGAACGAGCGAAGCGCTTACTGACACAGGGTGAGGGGAGCAGGCAGCCGGGTTCCCGTTTGAATATGCACCGAAGCCGAGGGGGCGTGGCCGAGCTCAGTGGCAGCGGCGGCCTGAGGCAACGCCAGGGGGGAGACGGCAAAAACCGCCCGGAGTCGCGGAAAGGTCTCATTTGCGTCGCAAGAAACCGTGGAAGGCGCCCAGAAAAGGGGCGCGCGATTCCGGCGAATTTAGTCAGTGTTAAGCGCGGTGACGGCTGGAGACGGGCTGGGGGTGGATCCGCATAAATCTGGAGAGCTGCTGGCGCCGCGCCGCCTCAGGTGTCTGCCGCTCCATAAATCAGCGGACAAAGGCCGGGCCAGACCGGCGCCGCGACGACGAACGGGCGGGGCGCGGCCTCATTTACTTATTATGGCGCCAGCCAGGGGGCGCTGATTGTATTCCGCTCTCTGGCGGACGCCGCGAAGCGCGCCTCGGAGCCAGGCACTCACTGCACCTGGCGCCGCCAGAGGCCAGCAGTGCGCCCGGGACTTCTCCGTTCCTGCCTCCCAGCCACGTCTACCATCCGTACAACCTGTACAGTCTTAGACGGCGTGAAGTTATTGTGTTGTGTTTTCTTGTCAATCTACAAACCACTGTAAGTACTCGGTATACACTACCTGATGAAAAGTACCAGGTGTATCGGTATGAAATGAGCGTTAAGATACAAATGTGCCGATAGGGAACATTTGTTGTGAACGAGATTTCACCTCTTTTTGTATGGTTGGTATGACATCTGTCACAGATATTCAGTATACAGTGGAAACTCGATTAACCGTCATCTTCGGGACCGCGGTCGTGACGGTTGAGCGAATAGACGGATAACAGAAACACTGTGTTCCTCCAAAACAAATAACCTCAATCAATTATTTTATGTATAGACACATATCACTCTCACAGTAATATAATAATATTTAGGAGCGAAAACAAATTAAACACGATTGTAATAGCAAATAAAACTATTTATTAAATGATAAAAATATCCGTACATTAGCTACAAAAGCTGCAAAATACGCAATGTACAGTGCAGTACTGTACTATAAACTTACAGGTGAAATAGTTCATCTAGCTTGGAAATAGTCAGTCAATTTCTTCTGCCTTTTTGATGTTCGAGCTTTCATCGCGGCAATATTTCGCATTTTTCGGAGCAGTAGTACCTGCGTTGCATTAGCCTCTTCTTGACTTTCAAACCATTCTATACACTTGGAGAGCATGGTTTCGGCCTCTGAATGGCTAATAGTTTGCTTTTCTTCATGGTTTGAACATCTCATCAGCCCCTTCTTCTTCTTCTTCTTCTTTGGTGGCACTTACGCTGGCAACAATTTCGTCATCACTCAAAATTTGAAAACCCCCGTCCATTTTGTCACACTGTAACCACTCTGATACGTCTTCTGACGTCAAATTTGTGCTGATTTGTAAATTATTGCACAAATTGAGCATCTCAACTGTCACACACTCAGAATCCTCCGATACTTCACCTCTAGGTTGAGGTCAAAGTTTATTCCAGCCGTTCTTGAGATTTGACACTGACAAATCACACCATGCGCTGGCAACATTGAAAATGGCATCTTTAATACTGTAAGACCTCCAAAACTGTTTTACAGATGTCGATTCATCAGATGAGAGCAAAATTTTTGATAAATATTTTTCTATAACGACGTTTCATGTTTTCGACGTTTACGTTTTTCAGACATTTTATCAAGTCACTGTATCACACACACCGGCACTATATACGGTAGTGTAAAATATTACTGAATAAAGTTTATTCAAGAGGAAAAGACGAACACGGCACAGCCTGCTAGATACACTGTGACAATTACAGTCTTCTCGCCACAACTGGAAACGAATCCAGTGGTGATTGTTGACTCACAAGTGAGACAAAGACAAGAAAAGGGGGAGATGTGTTAGGTCTTGAAGGTCATATTTTATGTACCATTCTACGGCGGGCGGGTACATTCACTTCCAACTAATATAGAGTAAATAAACAAAGCGAGTGCGTTACAGCACCTTAGAGCATTCTGTTATTACAGTATTATTATGCTGTTACAGCAGTGACAGTTAACAGAAACTGACGGTTTAAAGAGTGACGGTTTTTTGTAAAAATACAGGTTTCATTCAGCACGTGTGAAAGTTTCACAGTGTGTAGATGCATCCTTCCCGCTTGTTTTCAAACTTACAACGGAATGGTCAGACTTGTCATGTCGAAACCTGTGTTGCTTTTTTACCACTGGGAGTTAACATTGAAAAAAGTATGTATACAGAATTTTTGCTGCTGACATGACCTGAAAGTCTGTAAACAATTTTATGAAGTAAGACATTATTGTCGAATGGTTTCCGCGCTTATAACTACCTCTTGTACAACCTTGACATCTCTCGCTACGTTATACCAACGCCATCTAGGGACAAGGTGGCGTTAGCTACGCGCCGCTCTCTTGCCACAGCAGTGAGAGAGCTGATTCCCCCAGTGAAAGCGATCGTATGATAATTAAACATTCGTTGACAAATATAGCTGATATGTTATCTACAACATTCTTTCCAAATAGCTATGAAATAGACACAAATAAATATACGGTTAAGAGCACGTCCACATTTTATTTCTTGTAATTACCGCAAAAATGCGAAATATTGATACAATGTTCGAAACATAGGTTGTTTGTGCACCAAGAGCATACAAGCAAAGACGACATATGACAGCCCTGCTAATCACAGACGTTGATAGATGTCCGTAGACAAAACTGGGCTGGCGTTAGGAATGAATCAGGCCGGAGTATCCGTATATTTCGAGGAGGGCCACGCATATTTAATCAAATTCTGAAACCGTGGGGAGGAAAATTGATAATGTACTACTGATTGCAGCTTGAGAATATTGTCACGGTGATAGACAGGAAATGACTGTGGTCTGCACACAATAATTTTCTCTGTTAATTTTCTATAAAATGCCTTCCACTGACGGAAACATTCTCTGTGTAAAGGTTGAACCACGTTCGTCGTGCCGGGTGGAATCTGAAGTATCTCTACTTCTTTGTCAGTGTGGGCTCGAAATAGAGCTTTTAATGAATCAGACCTTTTATGACCTGACCACGAATCTAGAAGGACAAGAGATTTGTTCCCACAGAACCGAAGAAAAGCATGACGCATGAAAAGTGTAACGTTTTCATTTCCCATTTTTCCAGATTTAGATGCGTCTACCACAAGATTGTTTGCGTAGAACATTGTTCTTTTGACACGTGGTTCCTGAAGACACACATATAGTTTAGGCAGCAATGAACCATCCAGACTAATTATGGGCATTATAGTGTACGAATGGGTGAGTGCAGACGTGGACTGCGCAATCGCCTCAACATGTTTTTCCCCTTTGATTGACAGTGTTCTTTTCGCACGCATTTCTTTTGGAAAACCTGACTGATCTGCTTTGTACACGTAAGATTGACTAAAACTAGTCGATTTTTTGCATTCGTAAGAAAAGATTCTATCATTTCGATTTGTCACTTCATTTTCCGACCTGTTTCTCGACACAAATTTTGTTATTTTTCTTGCCACAATTTTATGTGATCTTTTGAAGCTACTAATCCAACTTTAAGAAGCTGTAAATTCTTTAGCGCCTATCACGTTGGCAACCTATAACGCCCAATCATGCAATGTTGTATCGCTGACACTAAATGACTGTTGTCTGGCATCGGTAAACAGCTAAAAAAGTAGCGCATTTATCTCTGTCGCAATTTCCAGTCGACTCTTACGTCGTGAAGCTACTTCCTTTTTCCATCTATACAATTCACGGTCAGAACGGACAAAGCGATACTTACTTTGAACAGTACTGACACGTATGCTTTTCTTACCACTTTCGTTCGACCAATACGTCACCGCTTTTTCTTTGTCTCACAAGGTAATTGTAGTGGCTGGTGTTACTTTCGGAGATAATTGATGATGGTACGTGGCACTATCACTCGAAGAGTCTTCATGTGTGCCGCTTTCATCGGTGTCTTCGCCGTCTGTAGATTCACAAGCTGCAATACCGAGTGTTTCAGTTGTTTCTAGCCACAGGTCTGCGCCATTTAGATGCTCGTCTAGAAGTTTAAGAAGCATGTCGCACAACACATAGTCTTCACGCGTGTTTTCTGTTGATTGCTTCAATTGGCGTCTGTGGTGTATCTCCATGGCAAGCAGCAAAACATTTACAGGGTTCTCCATCACCTGTGAGCGGAGACTGAATGTTCACCGTAAAGTGGCTTGCGGAGTATAGATGAACATGTACATAACATCTTTCACATCTCTAACCAGTTTCAGGACGGTATGTTTCGAAATACGTACCAGAAATTAAAAGGACGTGCATGCCACAGAAATCGAGGCGGATCTCAGTCCATTAATATATTAACAAACGATTGCTGACGCGCTGCAATGTTGAAGGTTCTTAAATATTCGTTTCCCCTTTTCACCAAAACCGTGCAGAGATACTCCTCTTTAATGAACGCCGCGATAAGACGGCCGCACTTCCCGGCCATGCGCACAACGCTCGCGACTCGCCATTTCCAGGGGTGACCAGCCGTCACTGCAAGCGCCAGGCAGGAAACACAGCCATGTTCGCGATTTTTTTTTAGGTGACTTCCAGTTCATGTCAGCAGCTACAAATTTGCATACAGACCTTTTGCACAGTTATATAACAGTGCTAAAAAAAAGCAATACATGTTTCGGCATGACAAGTCTGACCATTCCCTTGTTAGTTCAACCTGTTCCCGTGAGTGGCGCGGTCACAGCATGTCTTCAAGATGGCTGCTACACTTGTTCGTCAGAAGCAACGTGCTGTCACAGAATTCCTGTGCTGTGAAAGCGAGACAGTGGGAAACATCCACAAGAGGTAGGAATAGGTGTATGGAGATACCGCAGTACAGTTAGTCGGTGGGCAAGCAGGTTACGTGATGAAAACGGGCACGGCAATATTGAGGATTGTCCTCGCAGCGGCAGGACTCTCACTGCACACACTCCAGATAATGTGCAGAGAGTTAACGATTTGGTGACTGTTGAGAGACACATCACAGTGAACGAATTGTCACGCTACGCTGGGATAGGGGAAGGAAGTGTTTGCATAATACTTAAAGTGTTGGCGTTAAAAAAGGTTTGTGCCAGGTGGGTTCCCAGGATGTTGACAGTGGCACACAAGGAAACAAGAAAAACGATATACAGCGAAGTTTTGAAACAGTACGAAAATGCTGGAGACGAATTTCTTGTAAGAACTGTGACAGGTGATGAAACATGGCTCCATCATTTTTCACCAGAGACGAAGAGGCAATCAATGGAGTGGCATCATGCAAATTTACCGAAGAAAAAAAATTCAAAACCACAACCTCTGCAGGAAAAGTTATGGCTACGGTGTTTTTCGATTCCGAAGGACTCTTGCTTGAGGACATCATGCCAATTGGAACCAACATAAATTCTGATGCATATGTGACGACACTGGAGAAACTTCAAGCTCGACTGAGTCGTGTTCGACCACATCGGCAAAAGCAGGATGTTTTGCTGTTGCACGACAATGTACGGCCACATGACAGTCAAAAAACCGTGGAAGAGATCACAAAACTCGGATGGGCAACACTGAAACACCCGCCTTACAGTCCTGACCTGGCTCCATGTGACTATCATCTCTTTGGAAAACTGAAAAACCCTCTCCGTGGAACAAGGTTTGAAGATGACGATTCCCTTGTGCACGCTGCCAGACATTGGCTCCATCAGGTTGGTCGAGAATTATACCGTGCGGGTGTACACGCGCTAGTTCCAAGACGACGTAAGGCAGTTGAGAGGGATGGAAATTATGTGGAGGAATGAAAATATTGTTTCTAAATGATGTATCTACACACTGTAATACTTTCAAACATGTTGAATGAAAGATGGATTTAAAAAGAATAGTGTGCCTTTCCTTTGGAGTGACCCTCATAATGTCTGTGGAGGAATTGTAACACACACTACCTCGAGAGTAGAAACCAGAGTTGGCATTGTTTTTGGAGGTCGGAGACTGGAGAGAAGTCGACGTTCTGATCCATCCAGAGAGCATTTCATTGGGTGCAGGTTGGTCGCTAGCCAGTTCAGTCTATCTCAGGAATGTTATTATCCACAGACTAGAGCAAGAGCCGAAAAGTGCGAGAATTATCGCACATTCAGCTGAACAGCTGATGCATCCAAAGTACTGACAAGGAAAAATATGCAGAAGAATGGAAAATAAAATTCAAGATCTGTTAGCTGTTGATCAGTACGATTTTAAGAAAGGTAAATTCACTCGAGAGACATTCCTGACGCTGCAGCTGATAACAGACGAAAGACTGAAAAAAAAAATCATAAGATTTGGCGACCTGCTGAAAGCGTTCAAAAATGTCAAGTGGTTCAAGATGTTCGAAATCCTTAGGATAAATTGTAGAAAAAGATACGCAACAGACAATATTTGCGAGAGCCAGGAGGGAACGATAAGACTCTAAGAGTGATGAAGTCTTTTCCCCTTGCCTTTCAACCCACAGATCGAGGACGCAGTGACGAAAATAAAAGAAAGGTTCAAGAGTGATTTAAAATTCGAGGTGAAATGATACCAATGTTGAGGTTCACTGATGACATTACTATCCTCAATGAAAGTCAGCAAGAATTCATGACCTACTGAATGGAATGACCAGTCTGATAAGTGCAGAATATGGACTGAGAGAAAATCTAAGAAAGACAAACGCAACGAGAAGCAGCGAAAAATAATTTAACGTCATAATTGATAATCATGAAGTAGGTACAGTTAAGCAATTCTGCTACCAGGCAGCAGGACACCCCATTATGGGTAGAGCAATTGAACATAAAGAGCAGACTACCACTGAAAAAATGTCATTCCTGGCCAGCAGAAATCCATTAGTATCGAGGATAGGTCCTAATTCGAGGAATAAATTTCTGAGAACGTACGTTTGAAGCACTGCCACGCATAGCAGTGAGACATCGACTGAGGGAAAACGGGTGCTGAACAGAATAGATGCATTTGAGGTGTGGTGCTACAGAAGAACGTTGAAACTTACGTGGACTGATAAGGTAAACAATGAGAAGGTTCTTCGCAGTATTAGCGAGGAAAGGAATATATGGAAAACACTGCGGGAAATTCGTATCTGGCCGTCAAATAAGACTGATGATTAAAAAAAAAAGTGGGCTTCATAGATGATCTATGACAAAGTGGCCTGTCATTCTGATACAATAATTGTTAGCTTCTACTGTACGCACTACACAACGCTGTAACATATGTTTATATCTTTACATATGTAGCGTTTTTATTAAGGGGAGACTTACAAAGTTGTAACACTTTGAAAGAAATCTTGTAAAGTTCAAAGTTCTCCAGAGAATGTAACTAAATAAGTTTTAATGGGTAATGACATTTTCAACAAGATTAATATAAGTGCGTACTTTGGAAAATCTATCGTAACGAAATTAATGGATATTACATATATCGAAGGCTGCAGCCCCTGGTCTCGCGGTAGTGTTCTCGTTCCCCAACACGGGGTCCCGGGTTCGCTCCCCAGCAGGGTCAGGGATTTTCACCTGCTCCGAGGTGACTGGGTCTTCATCACCATCATTCATCCCCATTACGGTCGGAGGAAGGCAACGGCAAATCCTTCTGGATTTTTACAGCTCTCTAAATATCTCTGAAAAATGCACTAAATTTTATGTCCTTACTTTTATATATATGCCTTAGTATTGTATTAAATGAACCTCCCTTTCACAGAATGTTTCACAACACTATTGACTAGTTGCATGCCAAATTTTAGTACCCTATCGTCACAGGTCTGTAAGTAAGAGCTACATAAAGTTCCCAAAATGTAATTTACTTGAAACCTTAATCACGGATTTGACACTGTTTATATTAGGCCTTACCTAATCTGGGTGAACCAGTGCAAACCATGTGCATATTCCCCTGCATATCCTCTTCTTTGGTTACCTTGATTTTCCGATTGAGTAGCAATAATATCAGGTGCAGATATTCTCCTGTTATTGATTTCCTTCAATATCGACGGGCGGAAGCTCCTGGACCAAATCCTAGCCTCTGCAGAGTTATAAGTCTGTCAGTGCCACCACAGTTAAAATCTTAACAACCATTAGGCGCTGAAGTTTTGGAAACAAATGTTTTCTTGAGATATTGTTTTCATTTCAGAGATTTGTAATTTTCATTGGGATTTTGGATTTTTCATACTTCCAGACATGAACACAAACTTTCCGTACATTGTGATTGCAAAAAACTGGAAGCAAACGCTTGGGGAATAAATAATATGAGCAAACAAGAACAAGAAAGGGATATGGCCCCATGCAAGCATTTTCAATTACTGTTTTTATCACACTTAGAAGTGCAATTTGAACGTAATATTCAATAATTGAAATAGCAATTCTACGAAGTAAATGAAGAGCCAATAAAAAGATTTTCACTATTTTCGTCACTTTCATGTACGTTCCCCCTTACTTGTTGTTAGTTCCCCACTATGTGTATCTGTCTGAATTTAGCCCAAATTTACCCCCAACTCTATGAAAAGTCTACCTATTATCAGAACTGTGTGCCCACAAACTGTTATCCAACTTAATCTTGTATACTAAACCTTGACTAAATAGATCCTAATTTGGACTATAAATGGTCTGAAAACAATTTGTCTTCACATTAAATGTGAACTGAAGTAAAACAATTATTTGCTCCTAATCAAAATTTCGATTCAGCTCGCACCTTGACAACATTGTTGCAGATTTCTCTAAAGCACAACAGCAAACGGTAAGTAGGGAGCAGCTATGCTAATTTTTAAACAAAATTTGCAAACGATATTCGAACTGTTGTGGACCACATGGTCTAGTGTCGTAAAGCGTAGTGATAAATCTTTAAACAGTGGGATGTGGAGAATTACTAATCCTGTGATATAATATTCCAAGATAATGATTGTGAAATGAAGTATTTAATCTAAAGACAGAGTAAAACTTAGAGTGATCTTCACACATAACTTTGGACTGAAGAGTATTATTGTTAACAATGTGAAGAGCGATTTAAAAACAGTACTGTGTTAAAAGAGAAGTTCTATAAAAACCAAACAGATTAATCAGTTAATATGTTAATGTATGACTTCAGGAAGGCGTTTCTTTCAGCTGTGAGCGAGTGAACAAAGTTAACTAGCTGACAATAATCATTCCGACAAAGTAGATGTGCAGCACTGCAGTCTTACCTCAAACTTCTTCTCTTCAGAGTAAATAATATTATTCACTATGTATATTCTTTTCGCCTTTAAATACAAACATAATATTCCTCCTTTCTGTCCTTTACAAGAAATCCTTCTTCACCTAAAAGATACCATCACAAGCCAACACAGCACTACTGAATACGTCCCTCAGCCACAACACTCCAACTGAGAATGTATCCGACTGCGCAGAAGCAAAGAATGTGCCACAATAAGACAAAAGATTGTTTAATGGTAATATAACTTGCTCTCTCTCTGACGCACACATTGATAACTTACAAAAATCCAAATGATGTGCCCACCTTAAAGTGTAATGAGGGGATCACATCCCAACCACGAAAATCACCGCCGTAACGTAACACAACCTTCTCCACACCTCACTGTTGTCGCTACAAATGGTGGCAGGTAACTTTCGCCAAATACGAGCCCTTCTGTTGCAACAGGATAGTGCGTGGTCCAATAATCCAGCATTCCGCACGGCACCTGAAGCTGTATCGCCGAGAGTACTTCTACTACCATTGGCTGATCGTCCTTCCTTGGTCCTTTCGTGAATGGCACTTGAGAGGAATAATTGTCTGTAAGCCTCCGTATTAGCTCTAAAAAGCGGTAACTTAGACTATCGTTTATTACAGGCTAACCAATTGCCAGAAGACGAGTGGAAAAGTCTGCAGGAATCTGAAGAAAATAGTCTGGGAGCTAATTCACGAGGGCATTGTTGCAGATGAAGAACACGATTTCGTGTGAAACGTGATGATTTCCGTCGTTCAGGTGGGATTCGGAAAATACAACCTGGTACCTAAGCAAGTGAGACAAGGTTAAGGCATCGGATGCCAGAAAGTGATTTATAACGGTACTGAGAACCCTGCTACTCTTGTCACTATCATCGCAGATCACTTTATTGCCAGAACATACCAGCTTAATGAGGCGAATGGAAGAAGGCATCAGCGCTGAAAGTGATACCCGCAGCCTGCACAAAGAATGAATTTCTCGGCTTGGCTCCCTTTCTAGAAGACGAGATCAGCTACGGCCCGGTCTCGATTAAGAGTGCCATTCTGCTTCACGTCCCAACCAAAAATAGTGTACTGCTTCACGTCAAGACGGAGAATACTGTTCATCTTCGCATTCTGACTGAGAAAAAGTTACACTCCTGGAAATGGAAAAAATAACACATTGACACCGGTGTGTCAGACCCACCATACTTGCTCCGGACACTGCGAGAGGGCTGTACAAGCAATGATCACACGCACGGCACAGCGGACACACCAGGAACCGCGGTGTTGGCCGTCGAATGGCGCTAGCTGCGCAGCATTTGTGCACCGCCGCCGTCAGTGTCAGCCAGTTTGCCGTGACATACGGAGCTCCATCGCAGTCTTTAACACTGGTAGCATGCCGCGACAGCGTGGACGTGAACCGTATGTGCAGTTGACGGACTTTGAGCGAGGGCGTATAGTGGGCATGCAGGAGGCCGGGTGGACGTACCGCCGAATTGCTCAACACGTGGAGCGTGAGGTCTCCACAGTACATCGATGTTGTCGCCAGTGGTCGGCGGAAGGTGCACTTGCCCGTCGACCTGGGACCGGACTGCAGTGACGCACGGATGCACGCCAAGACCATAGGATCCTACGCAGTGCCGTAGGGGACCGCACCGCCACTTCCCAGCAAATTAGGGACACTGTTGCTCCTGGGGTATCGGCGAGGACCATTCGCAACCGTCTCCATGAAGCTGGGCTACGGTCCCGCACACCATTAGGCCGTCTTCCGCTCACGCCCCAACATCGTGCAGCCCGCCTCCAGTGGTGTCGTGACAGGCGTGAATGGAGGGACGAATGGAGACGTGTCGTCTTCAGCGATGAGAGTCGCTTCTGCCTTGGTGCCAATGATGGTCGTATGCGTGTTTGGCGCCGTGCAGGTGAGCGCCACAATCAGGACTGCATACGACCGAGGCACACAGGGCCAACACCCGGCATCATGGC
The DNA here is from genome assembly GCF_023897955.1 of Schistocerca gregaria. Lineage (NCBI taxonomy): Eukaryota > Metazoa > Arthropoda > Insecta > Orthoptera > Acrididae > Schistocerca > Schistocerca gregaria. The sequence goes on from NC_064923.1 coordinate 145,983,579, forward strand.
GTGGGGAGCGATCTCCTACACTGGCCGTACACCTCTGGTGATCGTCGAGGGGACACTGAATAGTGCACGGTACATCCAAACCGTCATAGAACCCATCGTTCTACCATTCCTAGACCGGGAAGGGAACATGCTGTTCCAACAGGACAGTGCACGTCCTCATGTATCCCGTGCCACCCAACGTGCTCTAGTAGGTGTAAGTCAACTACCCTGGCCATCAAGATCTCCGGATCTGTCCCCCATTGAGCATGTTTGGGACTGGATGAAGCGTCGTCTCACGCGGTCTGCACGTCCAGCACGAACGCTGGTCCAACTGAGGCGCCAGGTGGAAATGACATGGCAAGCCGTTCCACAGGACTACATCCAGCATCTCTACGATCGTCTCCATGGGAGAATAGCAGCCTGCATTGCTGCGAAAGGTGGATATACACTGTACTAGTGCCGACATTGTGCATGCTCTGTTGCCTGTGTCTATGTGCCTGTGGTTCTGTCAGTGTGATCATGTGATGTATCTGACCCCAGGAATGTGTCAATAAAGTTTCCCGTTCCTGGGACAATGAATTCACGGTGTTCTTATTTCAATTTCCAGGAGTGTATTTCACGACCCAGCCAAGAAAGAAGTTAAAATAATATACTCCCGTGCTCTCTGAAAGCCAAAAGTTACTGGTTGTGCAGTCAGATAAAACGTTAGAAACGTTGTTAATGATTGATCACGTAGGTAGGAAACATGTCTCTCTGACTTCCGAAAATATTGTTATTACTTGAGCCACTATCTACTTTTTTTAAAAGTTTGAATTACTTTGCAACAAAATTGTTAAGGTTTTTGTGTCCATTTGTAGACAAATCGCTTGTTGGCTTCTGTCTCGGATTCTTCGGACGACATTTATTTAGTTATTTTTCTGACGTTTGCCAAAATTTCACTCTCCATTGCTTGTGGTACACTGGAGTCTCGCTGACGGCTGCAGATTATACACTGAAGCGCCAAAGATACTAAGATAGGTATGCGTATCCGAGTACAGGTATATGTAAACAGGCAAAAAATGGCGCTGCGGTCGGCAACGCATAAATACTACAACAAATGTGTGGCGCACTTCATAGATCGGTTACTGCTGCTGTAATGGTGAGTTTGAACGGCGCACGAGCGATGGGACACAGCATTTCCGAGGTAGCGATGAATTGGGGATTTTCCCATACGACCATTTCACAAGTATCCGTGAATATGAGGAATCGGTAAAACATCAAATATCCGACATCATTGTGGCCAGAAAAACATCCATCATGAACGGAACCAACGACGACTGAAGAGAATCATTCGACGTGACAGAAGTACAAACCATCCGCAAATTGATGCAGATTTCAATCCTGGACCATCAGCAAGTGTCAGCGTATGAATCATCCAACGAAACATCGTCGATATGGGTTTTCGGAGCCTAAGGCCCACTCGGGTACGTTTGATGACTGCACGAGGCAAAGCTTTACGTCTCGGCTGAGCTCGTCAACAGACATTGGACAGTTGATGATTCGAAAAATGCTGCCAGATCGGACGAGTCTCATTTCAAATTGTTTCAAATGGATATACGTGTACTGATATGGAGGCAACCTCATGAATCCATGGGCCCTGCAAGTCATTAGAGGACTCTTCAAGCTGGTGGAGGCTCTGTAAAGAAGTGGGGCGTGTGCACTTGAAGTGATATGGGACTCCTGACACGTCCAGATACGACGCTTGCAGGTGACACGTACGTATGCATCTTGTCTGATCACCTGCATCCATTCATGTCCATTGTGCAGTCCGATGGTCTTGGGAAAATCCAGCAGGACAATGCGACACCCCAAACGTCAAGGATTGCTACAGAGTGGCTCCAGGTACACTCTTCTGAATTAAAATGCTTGCGCTTGCCACCAAAGTTTTTTGGCATAAACGTTATTGAGAATATCGGGGATGTCTTGCAACCTGCTATGCAGAAGAGATCTCCATCCCTTCGTACTCTTACGGATTTATGGACAGCCCTGCAGGATTCATGGTGTCAGTTCGCTCCAGCGCTACTCCATACGTTAATGGAGTACGAGGCCACGTCGTGTCGCGGCACTTCTGTGTGGTCACCAGGGGGCCTACACGATATTAGGCAGATGTACCACTTTCTTTGGCTCTTCAACCTATGTACCTGGCGCGCCAACGTCGAACGGCTTTCCATCGGTCATTTCCCCTGTTTCTTCACTTACAATAACTTTATTTTCGAACTCTTCTATTTGATCTGTGTCTGCATAGAAAAAAAAAACAACATGGCAATTGTGAGTCCACCTTAATGCAAAACACTTTTTTGTTATTTGTTTACTTACTTATTTCCCAGAACTAGGTTCAGCGACAAACACCGCTGTCATCAGTGGGTTCTTTAAATCTAAGACATCCAGAAAATAGCATGGCTATACAAACACTGTAACACATCATTAAATTTTTACTGTTAGTCTTTTTCATTATAGTTTCTGTCGATACTTTCATACTGCCTTATTTATTGTACGTTATAGAATGTTTTAAGAATTGTTGACGCTGTTTGCCGCATATTTTGTGTGCTTTTTCCTGTTGCCGTTTTCACATCATGTCATCTGCAGTTGTGTGAGTGCATGTTAGTAAACAAAAAACGGGTAAGATCACCTTTCAGTATTTATTTACTAATAATAATGACTTCTGTGTCGGCGAATTTCGCTATGTTGTCGGTCTCACACAGCGCGTGTTCCTTCACAGCTGATTTCTCGACCTGCCCCGACCTGTAATGCCGCTTATGTTCGGTGATCCTGGGGTTCTCTGATCGTCTAGTCATTTCACCATAGACTTTTCCATATGTACATCGTAATCGCTGTATTTTCGAGATTGCAAGTGGATCCCTTTTCTCCTTTGTCCATTTCAGACACTATTTTATCTTCTTTGTCGATTTATAAATAATGATTACGCCGTGTCTGCGCAGTCATTATGTAGCAAACGTCAACCAAGCACGCAAGTGACAGAAGCCAACAGGCAATCCTGTCAACTTTACAACAACCTGTTTCTAGACCGCCACCATCGAAACTTTCACCTCTTCGAAAGTCGACGAAAGTTCTCTCACTCTGGCTAACCTTTAGGAGATCGTCAAATTAATGTGTGGGCTATTTCCCGCGTCAAAACCTCGGGTAAATAACCTTCAAGTATCAACACCAAAGAGACAGTGAAATTCAGGGATAGGCTTAATGTGCGAGATAGCACTCCTTATCTTCCGCAAAATCTGTCTACTGTCCAAACTAATGCCTAAAATTGCCGGAAGTGACCTGTTAGCTCACCGGACCAGTACTAGCCGCGATATCGTCAAACTACAAACCAGACTTATGTGAACGCAACTGCATTTGTAAGAGGTGTGTGACAAAAGTAATGAGATTGTCTTTCTCTGGCAAACTTTATATTTTTTTCCGAACAATGGTATTATCCTCATCAAAGTAGATCCCTTCGACACCTATAAACCATTGGGCTCGTTGTTCCCGCTCTTGTTAGCAGAACTGAATGGTCTCAAGTGGTCGGTCACGTTCTTTCCGAAAGTTCTCCAGACACGCAAAATTACCTCCGCAGTTTTGCGAAAAGAAAAAAGGTCACAAGAATTCAGGTCAGGTGAAGAGAGGGCCTCTAGAAGAGTAGGAATGTGTTTCGAGGCCAAAAATTCCGTAATGGGAGTGGCAGCTGGCGTGTTCTGACGCATTCTGACGCGTTCTAAAGTAGACAACATCAGTGGAGTAGCGTTACGAGTTGCTTTGAGTACTGTGCAATGCTCACCTCAACTTCCGGAGTGTGTCTTCTTATATAGTGTTATTACATCGTGCTTTTTAGAACTATTATTCGTTTCGTGTCTTCCGTGATATAAAACCTACGTTAAGTGGAAATCAGTAGTGTGTTTATAAGCTAGTGTTAAGTTATACGTGCTGTAAATTCGTTATGTGTCGTCTTGGATTCATTAGAGTGCTTTAAAAAAATTCCTGATGGTGTCAGTCGGCTTAGGAGTATTGTAGTAAAATATCATGCCCTCATGAAATTTTATGCTCTTCCTGTATGGTGCTACCTACTTTCAACGAACTTCGATCGTGTTATTCTACGACTGTCGCCTGGAAGTTAAGTTTTACTGATTATTACTTTATTATAGGTTAAGCGTGTTGTGACGCTTTTTATTTTACTGTAAGAGAAGAGTTATATGTAACAATGTTACAAATGTGTATGTTGCCATAGGTTATTTGATGTAGTGGACACATGTCAGGACTCTGGGTTGGTATTTCATTGGGGACTACGCAGTGGGGGAGCTAAGAAAGTGACAGACGCTGCTCTACAGTGTGTTTGTAGATTATGTAATCGAGATAACAAAATCGTGGAACAACAAAAAGAGATTTTGGACCTCAGGGCAGAATTAGAAATGATATATTTTGAATAGCGGACTGAGGGGGAAAAGAGACAGTGCGCGCGGGGAGAAGGCGACAAACTATAGGCCAAAGGATGTGGCGTTCGCTGTGTTATTCAGTGTATTTGGTATTTAATTAATTGGTAAATGAAAATGATAATCTTATTTTATTACCGTGAATAATTACTAAATAATTTTTCTTCCCGCTAAAGATTTGGTCAAGTTGCTAAAGAACTCCCAAGTTAAGGTTGTGTTAAAGTGTTGTCTGTAAGTTGTGTAAGTGTCACTAAATCACAGTTAGTACAACAGATTCTATACAACCATTGATTATGATGGAAACAGTTATATTCAGAAAAATGATGATTAAAACCACCGGATATCAGCCGCGCACAACACTGACGTATGTTATTATCTGAAACAATATTCTTCGCAACTCGTGCGTATTTAATTTCGGCTCCATGCATCAGCTAGAAGAGTTTGTTATATGGATCGTGCTGTGAGCACTGTTTTTAAAGAACCAATCTGATTCAAATTATTTTCATTAAAATGAGTTTGGGACACCGGTGCACATTTATTTTTACACACTTTTATTACCTTCAGTATTTATGTCTGCAGAATTGCGTAATTTGAATTTTCCGCTGAGATAATTGATACGATGGCGGCAGACAAATGATAGAGACTTTCTATTGTTATAGTAAGTTTGCTCTTATCAGAATAAGTATTTGAATTGCTTATTAAACCTTAATTTCATATTATGCACTATTTAATTTTCATCAAGCTAACATTTGATTTTTTCATAAGAAACACAGATAAAAACGCGATACAAATCGCTATCATCACCGTCTGCGCTCCTTGGAGAAATTTCATTAAGGAATAAATATACTGAGAAGCTGTGCTTCTTTGAAGAGGTTTCGACATGATGTTCTTGGATTTACACTACACATTACTCTTATTATACGCTTCTGTACCCTAAAAACTTTTTCTCAGTTTATGCAGTTACCCCAAAATATGCAAGTTTTTTTATATTTATATCTCCTATGTCTGACGTCAATTGCATTGCAAACACAGACTCGTTTATGCGCTTTAGGAGTTCATTAGTATGTCGGTACCAACTGAATTTATTATCAAGTTGTAATTCCAAGAATTTCATACTCTCTACTTCTCCTATTTGTATGTCACCATATTTTATACACACACTAGAAGGAAAGGTCTTGGAAGTTCTGATCTGCATACAGTGGGTCTTTTCAAACTCTAATTACAGTGAATTGGCTATGAACTACTTATTAATGCTATAAAAAATTTCATTAGCTGTCCTTTCTATATTTATATTTGATTTACTATTTATTGCAATGTTTGTACATTTGCAAATAAGACAAACTTGGCATCTGGTAATGTAACAGATGACAGGCCATTAATATACACAAGAAAAAGTAGTGGACCTTAGGGAACACCACATGTAACTTCTTCCCAGTCAGATGATGTCTGCTGAAGTGTTATGTAATGATTCCCTTTGATTTCTAATAGTGAGATATGACTGAAACCACTTTGCAGCACTACCAAAGATGCCATAATATTTTGATTTACTAAAGAGAATGCTATGATTCACGCAGTCAAAAGCCTTTGAAATGTCACAGAATATGCCAGTTGTCTCTAATTTTTGTCTAATGAATTAAGGACTTTTCACTGTAAGTGTAAGTGTAGATTTTGATGGGGTGAATAAGATACTCATTGTACGAGCAGCAGGAAACATAGAATAGACCATTAAAGTTGACCTAAAATAAAACAACAGGAGCAGCAACAGCACACACTCGTGTGGGGTTTGTCGAAGTTTTGAAGCGACATGAGCAGGCCTGGGTTAACACGCGTGTTAGCCATGTGAACAAGGATCTGAGCGAGCTGCTTTTGACTGAAGCAGGGCTTCATATCTGTAGCTGCCGTTGGGAGGTGGGGATCTATTAGTCATGGCCTGTACATAAATAGGAGAGAGGAATGGAAGATTAACTGAGTGCATTGCGAAAGTGTAAGGGGTGGGGGCACAAGAACACAAAACAAAATGCATGTGATTGCTGGAATCAAAAGGCCACACTTTTTTGTTTAGTGTGAGCTTACAGAGAGATAGTATTGAAAGAAATTAAACCAGTACTGGATAATAATAATACCTGTAGTACTTTCCAGAAGAATAAGATCAATTATTTTCATCAGAATATTAAAGGGTTAGAAAACAAGATAAATAAGCTTTTTGCATGCTTATAAGACGTGGAAAATTCTGAAGGGCCAGATGTTCTAAGTCTCTCTGAACACAATGTAGCCACAATGACAGGGAAGTTAAATATCAGGGACTATAGACATGCACCATTTTCCTCTAGAGTTCGCATAGAAAAATGAGAAGTTGCAACATTTGTAAAAGTTGGACACAAAGGGAAAAATATTCAAACAAACAGTTTTGTGTTGATCAAAACCTAGAAGCATATGTTTATGAATTGTGGCTGTAGCATAATTCTCTGATAATTGTAACAATCTGCAAATCCCTTCGAGGAAACTTTCTGCTACTTATAAGAAATCTAGATGCATTACTGAGTCACGTTTAGAACAACAAGAAACAATTGCTTGTCGGGATTTCAGTATAGATTTCTTAAAACATATGGACAGGAAAAATTAAATTAAATTATTATTTGGGTGGTTCAGTCTAAGTGTATTAGTCAGTATTCCAGCTCATCTGCAGCAAAATAGGACACTGATTGACAACGTTTTTACAAACAGTGCTCACGCTGAAACAATTATTGTGTACCCAGTTGTTAATGGACTAACTGATTATGGTGAACAATAAGTAGAAGTAAACAGTATGGCACCTTACAACTCGGAAGTAGGTTCATACTAAGAAATGAGGCTTATTAATGAGAACAGGATACAACGTTTTAAGTGTAAACTAAGAGTGGTGGTATGGGATGAAGTATATGCAGAAACAGATGACAACACTCTATTTATTTCAAAGTGAATGTGTGTCAATACGTGAAGGTTGCTTTCCTACAACATTATCGAAAAGTTCCATTAGAAAACAAGCAGCCGCGCTGTGTGGCCATGCGGTTAGAGGCGCCATGTCGCTGACTGCGCCCTCCCCCTCACGGCGGACGTTCGAGTCCTCGCTCATGCATGGGTGTGTGTGTGTTGTTCTTAGCATAAGTTACTTTAAGTAGGGATTGATGACCTCAGAAGTTTGGTCCCTTAGGAATTCATACACATTTGAACATTTTTTTAACAAGTAAGCTGTGGATAACTAAGGGAGTTAAAATCTCATTGAAGAGGAGGCGGGAAGTTTATGTAAAGACCATAGTAAGTCAACATCTGGCATTACTTCAATAGTAGGAAAATAACGTAATGTAGCAAGGAAAGTCATTAAAATGTCCAGAACTGCACATGAACTGAGAGAAATAAACAATACAGATAATTAGATTAGAACTGTATGGGACACTGAGAAAAGGAAAACAGGACAGCCACTCACTGTACAAGGTTCCCTAACAATCAAACTAAATTACAATGTTATGGCTAATAATTCGGGAGTTGCAAGTACTTTTATCAATAACATTCAAAACTTAGCAACAAACATAGAATTATATGATTCAGTTAAAGTAGCAAAAGACTATATTAAAAAGCTATTTCACAAAACTTTAAGCAACTAGGAGTAGCAGCAACATCCTTCACTGAAATTAATACAGTTAGAGACCTTCTATAAAATGAAAGCTGTTATGTGTTTGATGGAATTTCATTGAGAATTCTGAAAAGTTGTTCCAGCTTAATAAGTAATGTCCTAAATGATATATGCAGTGTATCTCTCGGACCGGTAATTTTTTCCAGACAGTTTAAAATAAGCAACTATTAAACCACTAGATAAGAAAGGTGCAAAGAGAGAGACAAATAATCAACATCCAGTTTCCTTACTGATATCTGTTTCCAAAACCTTCGAAAAGCTATTTATTCAAGAGTAGTTACGTGCTTAAGGGGAAGCAGTTTACCTAGCACATCACAGTTTGTACTCCAGTGAGGTTGATCAACTAAGAACGCTATTTACGGTGTGCATTCAGTCATCAATAGCACAAGACTTAAAAAATAACATATCGTAAGTTGTCATTTTTTATTATCTGTGTAAGGATTTCGATTGTGTAGATCATGAGACTCTATTAGAAAAACGCTAATGTTATGGGATTGATGGCTTTATATACAATTGGTTCGAATCATACTATACAAAAAAAATGCAAAAGATTGTGCAGAATAATTCAGACGATGTCAGAATAATAAAAAAAAAAATGATGACTCGTGTAAAATGAAAAAGGCAATCCTACAGGGACGAATTTTGGGACCATTCTATTCCTTATATGCGTTAATGCCATAGCATTTAACATTCAATGAGTAAAATTGGTACTTTTGCAGAAGATACTAGTGTTACAATGAATCTCATTAGGAAAAAAAGCAAAAGAAGATTTAGTAAATGATGTTTTCTAAATGTTATTGAGTGGTTCTCTCAAAAATGGACTCCCTCTAAATTAAAAAGAAATGCACTACATTCAGTCATGTATAACTAATGGAGGCATGCCAACAATTGATGAAACTCATGAGCAGGGGTCAGAGAGTAGGACATAATACTCCCAATATCTGGGTGTAGATATTGCTGAAAACCTGAAATTGAAGAAGTGTATTGCCAAGCCTCTCAAACAATTAAGTTCAGATACCTTTTCTCTACGTATAACTGCTGATCTTGGGCACGAACATATCAAACTCCTAAGATGGTTTGCATATCTCCACTCAAAAATGTTGTACAAAATAATTTTCTCTGTGGTAATCTATCACATAGAAAGAAAGTATTGATTGCACAAAAGGAAGCAGTAAGAATAATATGAGGAGATCATCCACGGACGTCATTTAGGTACCTCTTCAAGGAGCTAGGCGTTTTAACTGTGCCGTCACAAAATAAATAAAAAAAACACAAAAAATACAAAATTTGTTATATTAACTTAAGTATGTTGTTAAATTAACTTAATTATATCATGTATTGCAAAATTTGACTCGTTCCACATCATTACGAAATGTCGTATTCATGCTCCATGGAACTAGTATTAATCTAATCTAATCTAATCTAATACATATTTTCGCTAATGAATTTCGTCATTAAAAATCCAATTGAATTTTAGAATTACAGTGCTGTTCATACCTGACACACTAAATGGAAAAATGGCCTTTATTACTCATTGTTAAAGCTATCTGTGGCTCAGAGAAGAGTTCACTATAATGCAATAAAAATTTTTGATCATTTGCCCAATAATATAAAATGTCTAACAGGTAGCGAAACAAGTTTCTAATTTAATTTAAAATCTTATCCCGGACAACTCCTTCTATTCTATTGGAGAATTTACACTTTACAACTTGTAGGCAGTAAAAAAGATTAAAAAATTTAAAGGAACTTGTTTTTAAGTGATTTTGAATGAGTGTGAATAAAATGATAATGTGTTCATCAATTTTAACAGTAATCATGTATACATATACTGTAAACTGACTCGCCCCACAGTGATCTATGGAAGTTATTAGTAACCAACGAAGTAATTAACTACTCTTGCAATACTCATGGAATATAGTGCTTTTTCATGGTGCAGTATCCACTTGTCTGCAGGGTCTAATATCAATCGATTCACGTTTCACCTGAGCTTTTCAAGAATATCTTTGTAAAACACTTGGTTGACAGTTCTTCTGGAAGGAACAAATTCTTTATAGACCATAACCTCACTGTCAAAAAAACAAATCAGCATTGTTCTGATATTTCATTTGCTCATTCGAGCTTTATTCGGTTGAAGAGATGCCTCAGTGTGCCACCTCTAACTTTCTCGTTTTGTGTCAGGAGCGTACTCAAAATTCCATCATTCGTCACCAGTGATCAAGCTACTGATCCGTTCGTGATCATTGGCAATACTCTCAAGAAAATCAACGCACACGTTTCTTCGATTGCCCTTCGGCGAATTTGCTAGGTCTTTCGCTGCCAATTTAGCACAAACCATTCTCATGTGGATACCTTCGGACAAAATGTGAACTACGGTGGAAGTGTTAAAAGTTTAACAGGCCACCGTCATCCTCATTATTAAACGTCGGTCTGATCGCAAAAGAGCAAAAGCACATGTCCGATGTTTTTGTTGGTTTTTGAAGATGAAGGTCTCAATGAGCAAGGTTCATCTTCAACGTGATCTCGGCATTCCAAAAATTATTTGTGCTTGTGAAAAACTTGTGCTTTTGATAAGGCCAACACACAACAAAAACACAACTTCACTGGTGGTGCTCTCAAAAATAATGTGATGGCCATACGGAGCTCAAACTCGGAAAGAGCATCTGGAAGGAATGAACACATCAGTCTGAACAAGTAGAACAACACAGCGTTGCCAGATCGCTCGCAGTGTTGTCAGTCTCATTACTTTTCTCATACAGCTCGTATTGGCTCTGCAAGATATTATCTGCAGCCTGCTCAATTGCCAAGGATTTCAAAGCAGCACCTCACTCAACAATTTGTGCGCCTTGACAACGTGGACTGAGGCTGACCTCCATTGGGGAGTGGGAGGTTGGACCATCCATTGTGGCAACGCAGTTGTCTGTGGGCCTCAGGTAACAGCCACCCAGGCCCATCCTGTACAAAAGAATGGTTTCAGTGCCGGCAACCTCAGCGTGATGGAGCAAATGTACTATCCAGAATCCAGTCCAGTACGGGAAATAAATTAAAAATACTTTTTTGTTAGAGGGAAGTAATTATCTCACCAATCATCATGTAAAACCTATTTGCTTATCAAATCCTGCAGTGTACTAACTGAGCAGGACAAGAAATCTTCCTATCTCTTGACCAAGTAACGAGTATTCTTACCAATGAGGAAACTGTCTGGTTCGCTATACACTGACATGTTTCATGCTCTTCACCTTCTAAAGAGTTCTCCTATAAATGTACATTATGTGCTTTCTGTTTATCATTTATCTCTCTTTGTATATCTTTGATCCAAATTTCTATACATCTATTACGATTGGATCTGTGTTTTTCACCTAGCACTTACTTTTCTGTTATAAGTGGGCTGCATCTGTGTTGGCAGCGCTGTGTAGCGCTTTGCATTGGATCTCTGCGCTTCCTTTGTAAGAGACTCTGTGGCTGGTTGTAGTCGTTGTTGGAAGTTAATCGCCAGTAGTGGTGGGCAGTTGGAAGTTAGTCGCCAGCAGTGATGCAAGTGATATTGGGCAGTTGGAGGTAAACAGCCAGCAGTGATGGATGTTAAATGTGAGAAGTTAGCATTGATGGAGGGTAGAGGTCTGAAGTGTTAGCGTAGGCTATCGATCTGGAAGTATCCGATTTGGAAATTGAAAATTATTCATGATTATATATTTGTCAGATTGTTAAGGTAAAAAATACATTATTTGGTTTGCAACAAAATCTTTCCTTTGCTAACCATATGCTTAAAGGTAGTTAATGGCTTTAGTAGTCAGAATCTTTTATTTAGGTGACAGTACTGACGCTCGCTGTATAGCAGCAGTTCGCGTGATGATTTTTGTGAGGTAGGTGCTTAGTGAAACGTATAGGTTATTGTTAAGATTTCTTTCTAGTCAGGGCCATTCTTTTGAATTAATCATCTGAAGTCAGTTTCGAATTTTTTTTTTTTTTTTGAGCAGTCAGATTGCATTGTGCTAGATTATTGTTGGGCAGTGTTAACACGATAAAATAAGTAAAGAAACAGTAAGTTTATTTGCATTCAATTTCACTCAGCAATTTAAGTAAAATTTTTCATACAGAAGTTTCACTATCTGTTTTATAGCATTTCTAATACTGCCCGAATGTCTATTTATGTCTTCACTTGTAGATATTTCAATAAAATGGTTCAAATGGCTCTAAACACTATGGGACTTAACATCTTAGGTCATCAGTATCCTAGCATTTAGGAGTACTTAAACCTAACTAGTCTAAGGACATCACACACATCCATGCCCGAGACAGGATTCAAACCTGCGACCGTAGCATTCCCGCGGTTCAGGACAACAGCTCCTAGAACCGCGCGGCCACCACAGCCGGCTCGTAGATATTTCACTGAGCTGTTGTGTGAGTTTTTCCTCATAGCGAACGAACCATTCAACGAAACATCATCGACATGAGCTTTCGAAGCCGAAGGCAAAACACAAAGCTTTACGCCTCACCCGGTCCCGCCAACACCGACATCGGACTGTTAATGACTGGAAACACGTTGTCTGGTCGGACGAGTCTCGTTTCAAACTGTATCTAGTTGATGGACATCCACAGGTAAGGATATATCCTCATGTATCCTTGGATCCTGCATGTCAGCAGGAGACTGTTCAAGCTGGAGGAGGATCTGTAATGTTGTGGTGCGTGTGCAGTTGGTATGATATGGAACCCCTGGTTCGTCTAGATACGACTCTGACAAGACACGTACGTAAGCATCGTGCCTGATTACCGGCATTCAATCATGTCCATTGTGCATTCCGACGGACTTGGGCAATTCCAGCAGGACAGTGCGACACCTCACGCGCAGAGTGACACCAGGAACACTCCTCTGAGTTTAAACTCTTCCGCTGTCCACCGAACTCCCCAGACATGAACATCATTGAGCATATCTGGGATGCCTTGCAACGTGCTGTTCAGAAGAGATCTCCACCCACTCGAATTCTTAAGGATTTATGGACAGTCGAGAAGGATTCAACTGGTTCCAGTTCTACTTCCGACGTTTGTCGAGTGCATGCCACATCTTGTTGCGGTGCTTCTGCGTGCTCGCGAAGAACCTACACGATATTAGGCAGGTGTATCAGTTTCTTTGGCTCTTTAGTGTATATGCGATTAAAGACTGTGAGGTGACTATGTCACACCTGGACCTAACGATGTAAGGAAGTCACCGCTTCGTAACAGCGCCCGCTACCTACGCCTCGAAACTGTTATACCACACACAGCGCGTTACACATTGGCGTTCAGTACCTAAGAGAAGGTGGCGTAAATGAAAGTTCATGTGCATAACGAAGTACTGGGGTGGACGACGGTCGCCTTGGTGAATTCATTAAGAGATTCGAAATTCTGAGGAAAATAGGTGTCGGCTGTAGGGAAAGTCGGGTAGCATACATTAAGTACAAGAATCCAGACCGATAAATAAGATTGGAAGCTCAAGATCGAAGTGGCAGGATCAAAAAGCTGTAAGACAAAGGGGCAGTCTTTCGCCACTACTTTTCCGTCTACAGGGTCGTCAAAATAGTCTGAAAAGCTTGTGAGCTTGTTTCAAGGTAGACCGCGCTGAGAAATAATTGTATAAGAATAATAACCGATACGTTACGCCATTTCCGAATTAATTAACATGGAAGTTATATAATCAGGCAATTGCGTCTGCAATTTCAAGCGGCTCTTAGATAGAATTGAAGCACTGAGATCTCTAAGGACACGAAGCACAGAAACAAAGTTTTGAGTAAAATAGATGTTTGTGCAAATTAAATTTATACACAAACTACCAGTCTCAAAAGTATTAATTGTTTTTTTTTTGATCACGTCTCCACGTCCTATACATCCCACAAAAAAATTTACCCATTTAGTGTTATCAAATTTGCATTTATATTTCACAAATTTTTCACGTATGGCCTATTCATAATAATGACTTTTTACAGATGTAAAGTTGGGAATTAATGGGAAACTTAGTCAGAACATAAAGAACAGATACTAAATGCACCGCACACACAATTATGACCTATCCAAACACTTCATGGTCCTCGTTATCATATTCATTCTGCATTTTGTGTGGTTCGAGGTTCAGGTAAGACCGCTGACACACCTCTGATTATGAAGTATTACTACTCAGTGCATGATTCATGATTTAGACACTAATTTATTTTGTGTACCCTTGATAACAATGGAAAAGTGCTGAGCAACAAAATTATACTTCGTGCTTTAGGCCGATGTGGAAGTGAATATCAGAGAAACCAGTGAGACTGGTTTTCGCGAATGTTCAATTATACATTGTGAGGCGCCAAATATAGATAAAGCTGGTTTACCAGAAGATAAATGTCAAGAACATCCACAAAAGCTAAAATCTCAAAATCGATCACAGTGTGCTTTAGACCTTAATGGGTCTCAGAGTTTCAATTAGTGTCAATTGTTCTCATAAAGTATATGCTAGCACATAAGACCGCTCGGACATTGGCTTGGGTTCCATCCGTACTAACGTTCCATGTCCGATTTCTGTATCGCTCTTACGAAGAACACGTTTAGCAACACCGTCGCTGGCGGGACCCCAAAACTGCTCGTGCAACGGCGTAATTGGAGAAGTTGACGTTTCACATTTTAATCTTAATAATTGTTTCTCAGCGGAATACCCTTACAAGCTTTACGGACTGTTTCTAACCCCCCTGTATAGGCTGAAGAAGCGATAAGTGAAATAAAAGAAAGGTTCAAGAGTGGCACTAAAATAGTGGGCTAAAGGGTATCAATAATAAGTTTCGCTAATCAGATCGGACCGGATGGGCTGAATGGAATTATCAGTCTGAAGAGTACAGAATATTGGCTGAGAGTAAGCCGTTTAAAGACAAAAGTAATAAAATTTTGCAGAAATGAAATTAACGACAATCTTAGCACCAAAACTGGTGATCACAAATTAGACAACGTTAAGGAATTCCTCTACCTTGGAATCAAAGAAAATCGATGACGGGCGAACCAAGGATGACATGAAAAGCAGGCTAGCATAGGCAAAGAGAACATTTCAGGCCAAGAACAGTCTACATGTGTCAAACATAGCCCCTAATTTGTGGTTAAATTCCAGAGAATGCACAGAATTGTATGGTAGTGAATCATGAGCAGTGGGAAAAACGAAAAAAACATAATCTAAGCATTTTGATGTGTTGTTAAAGAAGAAAATTAGATGGACTGATAAAGTAACGCCTGTGGAGGTTCTCCGTAGAATCACCGAAGAAAGGAACATACGGAAAACGTACAGAAGTCAAAGGAACAGGATGACAAAACATAAACTATGGTAAGGCATCAGGGAATAACCTCCTTGGTACTAGAGGGAGCTGTAGATGGAAAAAACTGTAGAGAAAGACAGAAATTGGAATACATGCATAATACAGTTGAGGACTTAGGATGAAACTGAGATGACTTAGTCATTCAGCTCACTGTAGCTAAATTCTGGAATCTAACTAATTAGATTTTGCAAAATATTAAACCACTAATGTAAGCACTCTTTCACACTGACTAGAATGTAAATGTCGTGTGACTAGGGCCTCCCGTCGAGTGGACCGCTCGCCGGGTGCAAGTCTTTTGTTTTGACGCCACTTCGGTGACTTGCGCGTCGACGGGGATAAAATGATGATTATGATTATGACAACACAACACCCAGTCCCTGAGCGGAGAAAATCTCTGAACCAGCCGGGAATCGAACTCGGACCCTGAGCAGTGACATTCTGCCGCGCTGACCACTCAGCTACCGGGGGTGGACTTAACACTACCTGAAAATTGAGTAAACCCTAATTGTACCATCGATCAAACAATCCTAGTTGCAGATTGCCTATCTTACGGCTTCAAGGCAACAACATTTGATTTTTAGAATTACATATAATTATTGACCAAATTAAAAAAATAAAATGCTGTAATGACCTACTCATTAAGAGGTATAATAACGTTAAGTCCTTAACAGAATAGTAAATGTATTTACACCAAAGTAACAAAGCCATGGGATGGCGATATGATCATGTACACATGGCGGTAATACCGCGAATACATGGAGTGTAAAAGTGCAGTGCCTTGCTGGAGATGTCATCTGCACGCAGATTATTCATGTGAAAAGCCTTTCATAGTTGTTGTGGCCATGATGGGAATTAACAGACTTTGAACAAGGTGGTAGTTGGAACTAGATGCATGGGACGTTCCATTTCGGTAATCGTTAGGAAATTTAATATTACTAGATCCACAGTGTCAGGTGAGTATCTAAAATACCAAATTTCAGGCACTGCTCTCACCACAGACAACAACGTGGCCTACGGCTTTCACTTAATGACCCTGAGCAGCGGCGTTTGCGTAGAGTTGTCAGTGCTAACAGCAAGAAACACTGCATGATACAACCGCAGAAATCAATGAGGAACGTACGACGAACGTCGCCATGGGGCGAAATTTGCCGTTGTTTGGTTGTGCCAGCAGACGACCGACGCAAGTGCCATTTCTAACAGAACATGACATGCAACGCCTCTGCTGGATTCGTGACCGTGGCCTAGTCAGATAAGTCCCGATTTGAGCTGGTAAGCACTGTGTATGAGGCCGGCAAACCATTGACTCAAGTTGCCGACATCACACTGTGCAAGCTTTTGGGGGCTCCATAAGCGTATGCGCTATGTTTACATGGAATGGACTGAGTCCACTGGTCCAGCTGCACCTGTCATTGATTGTAAATGGTTATATTCGTCTACTTGGCGACCACCTACAGCCACGTTCCCAAACAACGAGGGACTGATGACCCTGTAGTTTGGTCCCTATATCCCTCAAACCCACCAATCCGAACAACGATGGAATTGTTATTGATGACGATGTGCAATTTCACCGGCCCACAGTTGTTTTCGGCCAGTTTGAAGAACATTGTGCGCATTTCAAGCAAATGAATTAGCCACTCAGATTGCCCGGCATGAATTCCATCGAACATTTTGAATCGAGAGGGCAGTTCGTACACAAAATCCTGCACCGTCAACATCTTCGCAATTGTGAGCGGCTATAAAGGCAGCATGGGCATTATTTCTACAGGGGACTTCCAACGCCTTGTTGAGTCCATATCACATTTCGTCGCTGGACTACACCGGGCTGAAGAGGGTCCTAGACGATAGTACGACGTATACTGTGATTTCACCTCAGTGTAAGACACGTACTGTGTATATGACCTGAGGCAGGGTGTCATAGCTCGCGAATCACGCAGTTTGTATTTAACCAGTATTTGATAATAAGTGCACTTTGCGATTGACAAAAAACATTGCACAAAACTTCAAATGTGTGAGGAATCCTAAGGAACCAAAGTGTTGAGGTCATCGGTCCGTAGACTTACACGCTACTTAAACGAACGTAAACTAATTTATGCTAAGAATAACACACACACACATGCAAGAGGGAGAACTCGAAACTCTGGCGGGAGGGGCCGCGCAATCCGTGGCATTGCGCCTCAAACCGCACGGGCACTACGCGCACCAGACTTTACACAAGATTTTTAAGACTTTTCAAAACGTTTTCTCGCTGATGTCCATCATAAAACATTGAAATCGCTTATTACATTAACGTTGTCTATGCAGAAAACCTCCACCATCAGCTACGACGTTTTAATTTTTTACTTCTTTGCTATTTTAAACAGGTGGGCATGGGGAGGGTTAGTGGTAGCTTCGCCGTTTACATACAATTCTGCCACAATAGTAGAGAACACACGCAGATATCTGTTCCCATGCAGCACAAAACAGTTTTTAAATGCGACCCGGTATTGACAGATGTAAATGTGTGTAGAGGGACAGCAGCTGCATTTTGCAAAGTGCCAGGTGGTTGAAATTTTTTACAAGTTTATACCATCATGCACTTGAAAATTGTTACATGACGTAACAGGTTAATAATGTAGTACATCTAAATCTACATCTACATGACTACTCTGCAATTCACATTTAAGAGCTTGGCAGAGGGTTCATCGAACCACAATCATACTATCTCTCTATCATTTCACTCCCTGATAGCGCGCGGGAAAAACGAACATCTAAACCTTTCTGTTCGAGCTCTGATTTCTCTTATATTATTTTGATGATCGTTCCTACCTATGTAGGTTGGGTTCAACAAAATATTTTCGCATTCGGAAGAGAAAGTTGGTGACAAATTTTGTAATTAGATCTCGCCGCGACGAAAAACGTCTTTGCTTTAATGACTTCCATCCCAACTCGCGTATCATATCTGCCACACTCTCTCCCCTATTACTTGATAATACAAAACGAGCTGCCCTTTTTTGCACCCTTTTGATGTCATCCATCCATCCCACCTGGTAAGTGTCCCACACCGCGCAGCAATATTCTAACAGAGGACGAACGAGTGTAGTGTAAGCTGTCTCTTTAGTGAACTTGTTGCATCTTCTAAGTGTCCTGCCAATGAAACGCAACCTTTGGCTCGCCTTCCCCACAATATTGTCTATGTCGTCTTTCCAACTGAAGTTGTTCATAAGTTTAACACGCAGATACTTCGTTGAATTGACTGCCTTGAGAATTGTACTAGTATCAAAATTATTCTGGAGTTACACTCTTTGTGTAAACCAAGTTGACAACGTGAAGCATGTGGTGTAAGCATCAAATTAGCCCTCAGCTATTCTTTTCGGGAAGATTTCACAGAGAGTTAGTATGCATTTAGTATACCAGTGTGTGGTAATTTCATGACGTACAGGATTGTGCTATGAACGTAACTTCTTTGGGTGATAATTGAATCGGTTGGTTGCGGTTAATTTCCTCTTGGATATGTTTCAACGTCCTTCGTGTGTTATTTACTGAGTGCCGTGTTGTATGTAGTCTCCCAATCTTGGCTCCCTATTTGATGTGTTCCATAAGATTACAAACTGACATTTTCACAATCCTAAATAAGGCACCAGTTTAATTATGAATCAAGTTTAATATGCTGAAATTTTAACGGAACAATGATCAATGTTAAAATTAGTTCCCAAATATAAACCGATTTATTTCTTTTTATTTAAATTGTCTTTATATATATATATATATATATATATATATATATATATATATATATATATATATATATATATATATATATATATATCACTGGTTATCGTAAGATGAGTACTAAAAGATTATAATTAATGTTAGTCTGGTTGGGAATTTGGTAAGCTAGACTGGATACCTGGTGAAACAGTTGCGCAGTAATACAAGGTTAACATCCTCAGATAGCTCGCAGTTTTTAACCCACTTTTATGGTCTTGAATATCAGCACCGCTTTCAGAACGAATTAATGCAACAGCATTACAAAGTATGGCAATTATTGATAACAACGTTTACCGTTTATATATTGCATAAATATTTATATACTGTACATAAAAATATATATCCCACGTCCATTCCAATTTTCCTTAGAATATCGTCTAAAAATTTGAAGGAAATTGGTAAAGAACGTTTCCAGATATTTTGACAACGATATTTTCTTTTTATATTTCAGAAATAAACTTACGTAGTGTGTGCACTAAAAATACACTCCTGGAAATGGAATAAAGAACACATTGACACCGGTGTGTCAGACCCACCATACTTGCTCCGGACAATGCGAGAGGGTTGTACAAGCAATGATATCACGCACGGCACAGCGGACACACCAGGAACCGCGGTGTTGGCCGTCGAATGGCGCTAGCTGCGCAGCATTTGTGCACCGCCGCCGTCAGTGTCAGCCAGTTTGCCGTGGCATACGGAGCTCCATCGCAGTCTTTAACACTGGTAGCATGCCGCGACAGCGTGGACGTGAACCGTATGTGCAGTTGACGGACTTTGAGCGAGGGCGTATAGTGGGCATGCGGGAGGCCGGGTGGACGTACCGCCGAATTGCTCAACACGTGGGGCGTGAGGTCTCCACAGTACATCGATGTTGTCGCCAGTGGTCGGCGGAAGGTGCACGTGCCCGTCGACCTGGGACCGGACCGCAGCGACGCACGGATGCACGCCAAGACCGTAGGATCCTACGTAGTGCCGTAGGGGACCGCACCGCCACTTCCCAGCAAATTAGGCACACTGTTGCTCCTGGGGTATCGGCGAGGATCATTCGCAACCGTCTCCATGAAGCTGGGCTACGGTCCCGCACACCGTTAGGCCGTCTTCCGCTCACGCCCCAACATCGTGCAGCCCGCCTCCAGTGGTGTCGCGACAGGCGTGAATGGAGGGACGAATGGAGACGTGTCGTCTTCAGCGATGAGAGTCGCTTCTGCCTTGGTGCCAATGATGGTCGTATGCGTGTTTGGCGCCGTGCAGGTGAGCGCCACAATCAGGAGTGCATACTACCGAGGCACACAAGGCCAACACCCGGCATCATGGTGTCGGGAGCGATCTCCTACACTGGCCGTACACCTCTGGTGATCGTCGAGGGGACACTGAATAGTGCACGGTACATCCAAACCGTCATCGAACCCATCGTTCTACCATTCCTAGACCGGCAAGGGAACTTGCTGTTCCAACAGGACAATGCACGTCCGCATGTATCCCGTGCCACCCAACGTGCTCTAGAAGGTGTAAGTCAACTACCCTGGCCAGCAAGATCTCCGGATCTGTCCCCCATTGAGCATGTTTGGGACTGGATGAAGCGTCGTCTCACGCGGTGTGCACGTCCAGCACGAACGCTGGTCCAACTGAGGCGCCAGGTGGAAATGGCATGGCAAGCCGTTCCACAGGACTTCATCTAGCGTATCTACGATCGTCTCCATGGGAGAATAGCAGCCTGCATTGCTGCGAAAGGTGGATATACACTGTACTAATGCCGACATTGTGCATGCTCTGTTGCCTGTGTCTATGTGCCTGTGGTTCTGTCAGTGTGATCATGTGATTTATCTGACCCCAGGAATGTGTCAATAAAGTTTCCCCTTCCTGGGACAATGAATTCACGGTGTTCTTATTTCAATTTCCAGGAGTGTATATACAGCCAACGTCCATCCGAATGTTTATTAAAGTGTTGTGTAAAATTTTGTAGTAGATCGGTCCAGGTCTTTCGAAATTTGTGGTAACAATGTTTCCCTTTGCATATTACATATGTATTTTTTTATCATATACAGGGTGTGCCATTTATCTTGACCACCCTAAATAACTGTTTGTCCAGATGTAAATTACAAAATGTTACAAGAGAGTGTTCTTTAGCTTTCAGGAGGACATCAATCAGCATGATTGCCTTCGTTGTAGCTTTGTTTTTTACAAAGATATGAACAGTGGTATAACTTTTTCAAATGGCACCCTGTATTTCTTAATCGATAATTCATTTTCTCTCCTAAAGGTATATCAAAAAATGTATCACAGTGTACCCTTCACTGAAAGACAACGTTATTAATTACATAACACAACACTGACGTTGGACGCTCCCAGCGCTTAGTGCAAGTACTCGGGGTAATGGAACACATCCACGTGCTGACGTTGAAAGACGACAAATGTTGAAAAGTTGTGTGAGTAGAATGTACACCAACGAAGAGGAGGCAGATATGCTACTCATCTGTGGGGAATGTAAGTTAGTAATTGCAATACTGTTTCCTTATGTACGGGTACATTTATACACTAGTTTAGTCCTTTTAAATGCTGTTGTGTAGAGTAGGCATACATTGAAGGCTGTCCTTCCTACTAACTGCATCGACATAACGCTTCTTTTACTGCTGTTGTTGTTGAAGGAACGCGAAAGGCTTCGCAGCCAGCGGAACTGTACAGAGAGCGATATCCTGACAAGAACCTTCCTTCCCGACGGATGATTTCTCGTCTTATTGCGACGTTTTAGGATACGGGAAGTTTCAACCCACGACAACGCAGACGTCGTAGCACTCTCTCAGACGAAGCTGCGAAGTTACTGTTCTCCCTTTCGTTGCCACATGTGAGCACACGACCACTTGATCATGAGACTGGCATTCCTAAGTTGAGTGCACATCGTATTCTTACACGTCATTGGTTCAACCCTTACCATGTACGCATACATCAAGAATTGCATGGGAATGGTTTCCAGAATCGAGTACAGTTTTGTCAGCGGGTACAGCAGCAAATCCTCACCAACCTGAACTTCTTCTCCGGCGATGAATGTTCCTTCTCAAACAAAGGCAGGTAAATACAAGGAACATGCATTATTGGTCCAGCGACAACCCACGATGGTTTAGACAGGTGGTACGTCAGCCTTAATGGAGAGTTAACGTCTGGTGTGGGACGCTTGGTACTACAATTATAGGCCATTCTTTCATCAACGATAGTCTAAATGGCACAGCGTACGCCAACTTCTTCAGACGAATTCTTCCTCCTGTTCTGGATGAAGTGCCGCTAAGAACCAGAATGCTTATGTGGTATCAGCTCGATGGATGCCCAGCACATAATGCCTTGCGTTCACGGGACGTTTTTCTTTGGGGATGTCTGTCGCGATATTCCACCAACTCCAGAGGACATGCAGGAACGTATCGCGCTTGCTTGTAATTTTCTTCAGGAGGCAACACTGGAAACAGTATATAATTCTTTCATTCAACGAGTGCACCAGTGTATCGGTGTCCAGGGTCACCCCTTGGAGCACCTTTGAATGTTCTACTCCTGGGCAATGTTACAGGAGAGTCAAAGTCAATTTTGTGTTATGTTTTTACATGGTTTTCATTTGTTTTCTGACAACTCCAGCAAGTGGACCAGTTTGTAATCCGGGATGAAAGACAGTGTTATGTTATTTAATTAGCAACGTTGTCTTTCAGTGAATGGTACACTGTTACATATTTTTGTATAGGCCTTTAGGAGAGGAACTGAGTTACCAAAGGAAACATGCAGGGTGCCATTTAAAGAAGCCATACCGCTAGTAATATCTTTGTAAAAACAAAGCTGCAATGAAGGCAATCATGCAGATTGGTGTCCCCCTGACGGCTAAAGAAGATTTGCTTGAAAGATTTTATAATTTGCATCTGTACAAACAGTTATTTAGGATCGTCAAGATAAATGGGACACCCTGTACATTAGAAACGTATTGCCTTCGTCCATCCAGATATTATAGTACCATGGTATAATTTGAAGTCAAGAACTTTTCGAGATATTTTGGCAAAGATTATTTCTTTTTGAATGTCACTTATACATTTATGTATTGTGTATGATAAAAAAATATGTGTGTATAGCCTATGTCCTTCCGAATGGTCAGTATCGTGTAAAAGTATGATGCAAATCGGTGTAGAAAATTTTGAGATTTATGCTAACAACCTATCCCCTCTATATAACGGGCGTTCAAAAAGAAACGAGCCGGAGATATAATTACAGAAATCAGTACCTGTATGTTAGAAGTATTAACCCTGGCTATTGAGACACTTGTCCCAGTGCGTCACAAGGCGGTGAATGGCTATCTCATAAAATTCACAGGGCTGCGATGTTAACCAGTTCCGCACGTACAGCTCAACGGCGTCGTCCGAGGTGAACCGTTTGCCCCTCACAGCCTCTTCAAGGGGACCAAAAATAACTTAATTCACAGGGAGAGAGGTCCAGACTGCATGGAGAGTGGTCGAGAGCCTCCCATTTGAATTTCTGCAGGAGTGCCGCAACTGTGTTGGCCGTATGAGGCTTTGCGTTGTCATGCAGCAGAAAGACCATACAGGTGAGATTGCCTGGCGAAGGGTGATCACTGTTTGAGAGAAACGCTGGGCATTTACTGTTGCCCCGTGCTGCAGGAAGTGAAAACAGAAAGAAGCCATGCTGGCCAAAGAAGAACGTTAGCATAGGGGCAAGCGATTCACCTCGGACGACGAAGTCCAGCTGTACGTGCGGAACTGGTTAATATTGCAGCTCCGGGACAGTCATTCACCACACTGTGTCACAGTGGGTCAAATGTCCCAACAGCCAGGGTCAATATTTCTAAGATGCAGGTACTGGTTTCTGTAATTATGCCTCCAGCTCGTTTCTTTTTGAACGCCCCTTATATATTCCATATAAATTTATGTATTATACCTTATATGACACACACATTAAAAATATGTAGCGGTTGTCAGTTATAACGTTTATTACAACATCGTCAAAATTTGAAGTAAATTGGTTCACTAATTTTCGAGAATTTTGGTAACAACGTTAAACAACGACTTGATTTTGTATAGTAGTACAGATGAGGTCACGTATTTCAAAAGGCCAGCATCACTGCACATTTAGTGCTGCTTCATCGATTGGATAAACTCCTTAGTATAACAGAATATTTAAGAGAAAATTATCACATGATTAAAGGGCAGCGGTTTTTCACTCTGATTCTGTCAGTATTTGAGAAGATGCACTTCACACTTGATTTTGTATGTAGAATGAACGTGAAGTTTATACTAATCTACGTGTGTACCCGACCATTACGTAGCATAAACGGTCCATACGTAAAATTATTGTTAATTTCGTTGTGGTATTACAAACTGAATAATTTTATTGCGACCGACTGCGGCGTTGCGTGATATCCGATGCAACTTTCCGATACAACTTTAGCAAAGTCAAGAAACCGTGTTGACCACTCATTGTCCTTCCTGCAACTGAAGATATATGAATCTGTCTGTGAGTGCAGGTAAGTTGCAAGGTGAAACATTGTACAATTGTTTCTAGAAATAGTCCATCTACAACCACAAGTCAGTTGGCTGATGTTCGGGTGGGAGTGAGGGCGGAAGGCGAAACGCTGGAATGGTGCAGAACGCGCGTGTTACGTTTCCGGAGAAGCGCTGAATCACGGAGATGGAGGTAGATTTATACGTCATTCCTGCAAAGAGCAGCTGAAACAACAGAGAGGGCGTCGAGAATTTCCCAGCATGAAATTTTTATGCAGAAAGCCCAGGTACGGACGATAGGGAAATGGATTGCCTCGCGCTGCACAGATTGAAAACAATAGGACCGAAAATATGAAATCCGAAAAGTGTTTCCCTCGCGAATCAGCATATTGTGCTCTTTCTCCTTCAATTGTGGAACAATGTGGTGCTCCGTTGAGGCCGCTTACTCAGTTTTGCCGAAGTTTCTTTGGGCAGTATTGCAACCCCTCCCGGAAGCGTTGCAACGAGGCGAGTATCGGAAAGGAAAGAATGAAGAATGTCGTTGGTGGATCTTTTCGTGAGTTTTTAAGCTCGTCGTAGTAAGAAGGCGATGAAGCAATTATTGTGGAGTATCCTCTTACAGTGTTAAACACGTCTCTGAAAAAAGCAAAAAAAATCTTCTTTTTTCCTTTTGTTAGGGCGTACTTTGTTTTGACATAGAATAACAAGTTTTATAAGTAAACCCAACGTGAACTCTTTTCTTCTTTTTCCTTCTTCCCTCCAGTTTATTTGCTTGTGAATGGGAATGATCTGTAAGTGGATACATTGCATCGTTATTAATAAGTTACTAAATTGGAAGCTTTAATGTCTATAAGGGGTGGGATGAGAAATGATAATTTACCTTTCACGACGGTTGAAACTTTAGTAGTGGCAACTAGTTATTTACAGCTCGTACAAAATGGATACCTGTTTCAAAGTTTTACTGACCTTCAAAGTAGCCACCAGCGTTGTGTATAACCCGTTTCCAGCGATGTGGAAGTCGTAGGACACTCTTAGCAGTGCAAGTTGTGTTGACAGTTAGACCGGCGCTGTCTGTTGCCCGACGAATTTTTAGCAGTTCTGAACCGAATACCGAAAAGTGTTTCCTTCAGTTTATAAATCAAGTTGAACTTAACAACGGCTTAAGTCAGGGGAGTGCAGTAGGTGGTGTAGCACTTAGCAGCCCCAACAGTCAAACAAATGAGTAACAGATTGCACTGTATGTGCCTGAGCATTGTCCTGCAAAATGATGGTCAAGTCGTGCAGAAAGTGTCATCACTTCTGTCTCTATGCTGTTCAGTTTTGGAACACAACCTACGACCAGCTTAGAGACAGAAGTGATCACACTTTCTGCAGGACCTGACCATGATTTTGCAGGACAATGGTCAGGCACGTACAGTGCAAGCTGTTACTCATTTGTTTGACTGTTGGGGCTGCTAAGTGCTATACCATCTATTGCACTCCCCTGACTTAAGTGCTCGTGAGTGCAACTCTATTTCTAAACTGAAGGAAACACTTCATGGCGTTCGCATCAAAACTGCTACAAATTCGTCGGGAAAGAGACAGCGCTGCTCGAACTGTCACCACAACTGGGATTGCTAAGGGGATCCTACGATTTCCACATCGCTGGCAAATGGTTTATACACAATGGTGGTGAGTACCTTGAAGGTCATTAAAACTTTGAAACACGAGTCTATTTTTTACGAGCTGTAAATAAATAGTTGCCGCTATTTAAGTTCCAACCCTCGTATGTTTATTTGTGTGCAGTTTTGGTTGCGCAGTGTCGAAAGAAGCTTTTCCCAGCCGATGTAAGGGAGCTCCATAAGCAATATCAAGCAACAAACGAGGCATCATCATTATAGATATTTCCAACAGGGAGTACTACATGAGACAGCGAAAACTACAGTTTGTAATCGGAAATACCAAACTCTTCACCGAGAAGCCGCCTTTGGATTTCTACTTTACTAAAATTAAACAATGTATTTTTATGTATTTCGCATCGTTAATGAATCAGTAACGTAGCATTACTCTGTGTTTTAACACAGTCGGATGGTTCTGTGATATTCTAAGACAATTTTGGCTTCCATTAGGACTTCAGTCTACCGTCCAGTTCTGGCATATGGTGTTAAAAGCAAACAGGTCAGCTCTTCCAAAATTTTGTGTGTATTCTCATTACATTTCTCATAGCTCCTGAACATTTGTTGTAGCGCGTGGATACTACTAATTTGCGTTGAAGTGTTATCATTGTAACAGATGTTTGAAGCCAGCACGAAAGGGTGACAATTTCAGTCTGTCTGCGGAGGGACAGTGCTGCATAAAGACGTTAAATGCTTTTTGCGTAGAGTCACAAAGTTTCCTCTAATATTGTTTTATGAATTGAATACCATGGAGAATAGTGTGAAAGTACTTTACAGACAGGTGAGACAGGTGTTAGATACCGAAATAATTGGAAAGTACTGTCGCCTGGGACTGTGATACTAAGGCTGGTATCTAAGTTTTAATTAATACCTCGATAAAAATTTAAGTTTCATAATTAATTAATTAAGTTGTAATTTGTTTCCAAGCACATGTCTGCAGTACCGGTACACACTCGAATTCCCGCACCACAGTATCGCAGTACGACTTGTACCATTAGTAAATTGGAACATCGCGTGATAATTCAGTACTGGGATGGGAACAGCGCTTGCAACAATTCACGCTGAAAATATGAAAGCGTACGGCAAAAATGCATCATCGTATAATTTTATTTTATTTTATTTTATTCTTTTACTCGGTCATCTTACTACGTTTGATACAAAGTAGCACTTGCAAACTACATCCTGAATTATTATGTATGCAAATCTCTGTTTTCATCTATGGTTGCTATCCTCTAAACTTTCTTCTAGTAGCATGGAAGTTATCCCTAATGTCTTAACAGACGTCCTACCATCCTGTCCTTTCGTCTTCTCAGTGTTTTCCATATACTCCCCTCCCTCGCCTATTCTGCAGATATAATCATCGTCTCTTGCCTTATCAGTCCTTATAATTTTCAAAATTCTTCTACAGCACCACATCTCAGGTGCTTTCATTCCCTTCTGTTCCTGTGTTCCCACAGCCCGCGTTTCATTACCATACAATATTGTGCTTCAAACGTACATTCAAAATATTTCATCCTGAGGTTAAGTCGTACATTTGATACTAGTATACTTCTTTTGGCCAGGAATGCCCTTTTTGCCAGTGCTACTTCGTCAGTGTTGGCTTATTTTGTTGCCTAAGTAGCTGAATTCCTTAACTGCATCCAATCATACTTCGTGCTCACCAGTTATTATCTTGAGTTTCTCACTGCTCTCATTTCTGCTACTTCTCATTGCTTTCGTCTTTCTCCGATTTGTTCTCAATCCATATTCTGTACTCATCTGAATGTTCTTTCAGTTCAACAGATCCTCTAATTCTTCTTCACTTCCACTGAGGATAGCATGTCATCAGCAAATGTTATCATTGATATCCTTTCACCATCAATTTTAATCCTACTGTTGTACGTTTCTTTTATTTTCCTCGTTACTCCTTCGATATATAGACTGAACAGTGGGGACGAAAGACTCCCTACCTCATGCACTTTTTAATCCGAACATTTCGTTCTTTTTATTCCACTATCACTCTCTCTAACTTCTTTTACATATTGTGTTCTACCAGAGTTTCCCCACAGCTCACCCCTATATCTTAGATTTCCGATTATCTTGCATCGTTTAAGTTTTCGAAATCAGCGATTCCTATGAAATTGCCTATTTTTCTTCAGTTTTGCTTCTATTATCAACAGCAACATCAGAACTGCCTCTCTGATGGGTTTAGCTTTCCTGAAGCCAAACTGATTCTAGTATGACAGATTCTCGATTTTCTGTTCCACTCTTTGTTTATCATTGTAGTCGGCAACTTGTATGCTTAAGCTGATTGTGCGATAATTATTGCACTTCTCCGCTCTCGCAACCTTCCAAATTGCGTGGATGAAGTGTTTCCGAAAGTCTGTTGATATATCCCCAGTCCGATACATTCTATGCACCAACGACAATAATCGTTTCTACTTTCCCCAACGATGTTAGAAACTCCGATAGAATGTCGTCTGTCCATTGTGCCTTATTTCATCTCTTGTCTTCCACGGCTCGTTTAAATTCTGGATTCCCTATGTCTTCCTTATCGACTCCTGTTTTGTCTTCTACTGCGTCATCAGAAAAGCCATCTCCCTGATAGAAGACCTCAGTGTACTCTTTAGCCCTATCTGCCGTCTATTCCGTATTTAACAGTTAAGCTCCCATTGCCCTCTTAATGTCTCTGCCCTTGCTTTTAATTTCACCTAAGGTTGTTTTCAATTTCCTATATGCTTTCAGTTCATATTGTGTAATCATCTGAGTGCTCTTTCAGTTCAAAAGATCCTCTAATTTTTCTTCACTTCCACTGAGGACGTTTCGTTTCCGGACTCATCACATTTTTCATGCCGACCTTTTGGCTTTGTTCTCTGCACTTCCTTTTTGTTTACTTCCAAACCGACTTTTATTTCCATGTTACTGAATTTCCTTGAAAATATATGAACTTATTTCTGTCGGCGATCAGCTGAAGCATTTCTTCCGTTACCCGTGGTTGGTTCGCAGTTACATTCATTGTACGTATGGTTTTCTTTCCAAATTCTGTGACTGCTCTTTTTAGAGACGCCCACTCCTCTTCAACTGAACTGCTGACTGAGCTACTCATTATCGCAGTATCTAGCCTCAGAAAACTTGACGCATTAGTATTTCGATACCCTCCTTGTTTGCGCATTGATTCTTCCTGACTGGTCTCTAAATTTCAGTCTGCTCTTCACCATTACTAACTTGTGATCGGAGTCTATATGCGCTCCCAGTACACCTTACGATCCAATATCACATTTCGGAGTGTCTATCTGGCAATGATGTAACTGAAATGTTCTCTTATCTTCGTAAAATTTTCTCTTATCTCCTGGCCTTTTCCTAGTATACCTCTTTCTCTCCATCTCTTGTGATTCTTGAACAGAGTATTATCCATTACTACTATTATTGTAGAACTCAATTAGTCTTTCTCCAGTCTAATTTCTACTGTAAATTCCATATTGCCCCTTAAGCGTTTCTGCTTTTTCCTCTCCTACAACCGCATTTCAATACCGCGTGACGATCAGATATTCATCACCCTTGAGGTACTTATTTTTATCTTTAGGGTGAGATCAAGCAAATCTGAACGAGACAGAACGAAGTTGTAGACCATCTTTCGGTGAAGCAAAAGAAATCTTGAGAATCTCAGGAGACATGGAGGCACTAGTCCATCCACATCTAGATCTACATATGAACTCCGCAAGCCACCACACGGTGCATGGTGGAGGACACGTTGTATCACTCCTAGTAATTTTCTTTTCTGCGCTACTAGCACACAGATCCAGGGAAAAACGACTACCTAAATTTCTTGTATGTCGTCTTTATGAGTTTTACGTGAAATGTACGTTTCCAGCAGTTGAATCTTTATTCTACCAGCCTCTAATACCAGTTTTCTATTCCAATTATAGTGCCTCGTGAAAAGAACATTGTCTTTCGTATAGGGATTCACATCTGAGTTCACGAAGTATCTTCGTAAAAGTTGCATGTAGATCGAACCTAGCGGTGACAAACCTACTGTCTACCCAAGGAGGTGATGCAGCACGCTTTTGCGTTCGGGGGAACGACGGTTGAAACCGGCGTCCGGCCATCACGATTTTGGTTTTCCGTGATTGCTCTAAATCGCTTCCGGTAAATGCCGGGATGGTACCTCAGAAAAGGCACAGCCGATTTGCTTCCCTTCCTTCCCAGCCAACCAACAAACCTACTCTGAATTACTTCGGTGTCTTCCTTTAATCCGAACTGTTGAGGATCCAAACCACTCG
The DNA here is from genome assembly GCF_023897955.1 of Schistocerca gregaria. Lineage (NCBI taxonomy): Eukaryota > Metazoa > Arthropoda > Insecta > Orthoptera > Acrididae > Schistocerca > Schistocerca gregaria. The sequence continues at coordinate 146,014,139 of NC_064923.1, forward strand.
AACAGTACTCGAGAATAGATCGCACCAGCGTTCTGTATATCGTCTCCTTTACAGGTGAGCTAGCTACACTTTCCACAAAATTCTGCCAGTAAAACGAAGTCGAGCATTCACCTTCCCCTCTACCAATCTGACGTCCTCATTTCATTTCATATCACTTTGCAACGTTTTGGTTAGATGTTGATCTGATGTGACTCTGTCAAGCAGATTCCTACTAATGCAGGATTTTTTTCTATTCATCCACATTAACTTACATTTTTCTAAGTTTACAACAAGCTGACATTCATCACACCAACTAGAAACTCTGTCTGATTAATCCCGTATACTCCTGCTGATACTTATAAGTGATCAACAAACAGCCATAACTGCTGCTCGCAGTTTCCCTCAGATGAGTGATGTATGTACAAAATGAGATCAGTCCTACCACACAACCCTGGGCATTCCTGACCACACCCTTGTCTCTAATGAACACTTGCCGTCGAGAACAACGCGCAGGGCTCTATTACTTAAGAAATCTTCAATCCACTCACGTATCTTGCAAGCCGTACCGAATACTCGGACTTTCGTCAACAATCTGCAGTGAGGCACTTTGTCTAACACTTACCGGAGATCTAGGTTCAAATGGTTCTGACCACAATGGGACTTAACTTCTGAGGTCATCAGTCTCCTAGAACTTAGAACTACTTAAACCTAATTAACCTAAGGACTTCACACACATCCATGCCCGACGCAGGATTTGAAGCTGCGACCGTAGCGGTCGTGCTGTTCCGGAATGAAGAGCCTAGAACAGCTGGCAGAAATCTAGGAATTCCGAACCTGCGTTGTGCCCTCCACGCCATGTTTCTTGGATATCGTGTGAGAAATGGCCAAGCTCAGTTCCGTCCCTGTGATGCTTTGTTGACAGAAGCCTTTGTGTTTGAAGGAAATAAATTACATTATATCTCAGAATGTATTCAAGAATTCTGCAGCAAGATGATGTTAATGAAACTGGATTATGCGGGTCATTCTTTTACCTTTCGTATAAGGAGACTAGCGTAGCACAGTCGGGGCTACAGCGAAAAAAAAGAAAATCAATGTATCAGCTTTAAGTATTTTGCACGACCATTTGTGCGTCATCGTAGTCGCCTCCTCAAGTGATCCGTGAACTTTTGTTTATTTATTTATTTATTTCCGTCTTTAGAATTCTGTTTCTATAATGGGCCGTGTTTTTTGTATTTTAATTTTTTGATTACAAATTTACCTCTCAGCATAGTGATAGAAATAATAAGAATAATATTAATATAAACGGCAATCAAGTGAAACCTTACCGTATAAATAAAAAAAAGTTAAATGTTGATGTGTAACCTTCCAAAACCAGAAAATAAAAAATAATTAAATTTGGATGTTTTAATTCTGACGTATGAAAACTGACAAATCTTAACTCACGAAAAATAAAAAAAATTGACGTAAGCAGCGCAACGCCATGGCCCTGTGAAATCAGTCTGAATCTGTCCGTGAGAAATAAACTGAAAAATTCTTACCTCGTGATGGTGTCACCAGATAACGCTGTCTATATATCTGCTCGTAAATGGCACATCTTAGTTTAATGCTGGACTATCTACTAACACTGGATAACATTTGTCTGAGATTTCAAATGTTAGAAAAACTGTCTTTACTTAGCGACACAGCTGCACAGCTGGTCGTCTGTATACTAAAGATCACATGACTATGATGTAAAAAAATTCTGGAATATTTTAATTAAGATATGTGACTGGATCGGGACTGGCAATGACTTGAGGGGAACTTATACTTTTATAGTTGACTGGTAAAACCAATTATATTCTATAATTTGTTTACGATATTGATAAAGATCTACAATCCATTATACGGGAAAATTGAACACATTATAAATATGGGTCAACTGGTGCTCACGAATCACAAAAGAAAATATTGAAAACAATCCATATTAACATCTCAGACAAGTGACTTAACCAAGCGCATGCCAATAAAAATAATAAAATTTACTTTACAATAGATGGTTGACTTAATTACACTGTTGATTTTTCATTATCCTAACAATTATTCATTTGTTCATCATTACCTCATTCCATGGTATCTTTGAGCTCTGCGGCTGATCACATTTATTATTCAGTTCCATATAATAAAATTTTACAATTTGTTCTGCACTGTGACTTTAACAACTACTAACTATAAACTGCGCTGTACCAGAGACAGACTACAGCTACAGTGTAGCAGCGAGCGACTGCAACTGCGGCAGAAACTGCTGTACCTGCGACTCCACTGCAGCTCTCTTTAAACACGGGAAAGATATTTTTTGTCTCAAGCAGCGCCTGGGAATTGTCGTTCTAGCAAGTGAGCAGTTCCTCTACAAACTCTTCAACACAGGAAGTTTCGGTCGTAGATCCCAGTAGGGAATACCCCAACCTTGGATACGCATTACAACTAGCGTGCCTGGAGTAGCCGGCGGTCCTCACCACAGCCCTGAGGTATGCTGCGCGTGTCGGTCATGAATACGGCAGAGACGTCACATTCTCGGTAATGGAGGCTGTTGACAGAATACAGCTGAAGACAATGAATCTCCCCACTGACTTCGGAGCCCTGCGTGGCCTAGTCATAAAAGTCTTTGAAAGGAGAAACGAGAAATTTGACCTGAACGAACTCTACAATCAATCTGTCATTACAAACGGAAGACTAGCCCACGTCTGGAGCAAAAACTGGGCAGAATCACACATCAGAACATACTTTGCACGTGAACCATTTAAAAGTAGGACAGATTAATTCACATAACCGTAAGTTAGTCATGCAGGAACTCCGCAGAGTCGTGGAGGAATGAAGTCTGGATGTGCTCTGTGTGCAGGAACCATACTCTCAAGCCGGGCGAATCCCATTTGCAGCAGCGAACTGGCAAGTAGTTCACAGTGGAGTAGAACCCAGAGATGCAATAATGATGATCAATAAAGAGCCACAGTCCTTTCCCAGTTCTCCGATGACCACTGCAACGTCGTGGAACTACAAACACCATCATCAACATGTACTTCCAGTACGGAAGGGTACTAGATGAGTTCTTGGATAAACTCACACAAGTAACCACGGCGTTGCGAGAGCGTCGATGCATTATTACAGCAAATATAAATGCAAAGTCCCCGCTTTGGTTCAGCGACACACGGGATGATCGGGGAGGAAAAGCCGAGGAGACCATCATGGCGCTACAGCTAATGGTCGCCACAAACAAGGGACCCCCCCCCCCCCCGCCCCACCACCTACGCAGGCTACGCAGGAGGTGGGGGCGAAAGCACGAACATCGATGTCACACTGGCGACGCCCAGTATTGCCACCAGAGTAACAACTTGGATGGTCTGGGACCAAGTAATAACCAGTGATCATAACCATATCACATTCTCATTGGTAGATGAGGGGTGCCGCTGGGACATGGGGTGAGAGACACAGTTAAACTACAATAGGGCTGACTGTGACCGTCTGTCAAGGGAGTGTGAAATACCGAAATTGCCAGAAGGTGACGAGAATGTAGAAGGATACGCCGAGGAACTGGTGAAAGCAGTTGTTAGGGCGGTGAAAGCTGCAGTACCAACCAGGAGAAGAGCCGTAGCGGCCTCTCCGTCACTATAGTAAAAAAAAAAGGTTTCAAATGGCTCTGAGCACTATGGGACTCAACTGCTGTGGACATCAGTCCCCTAGAACTTAGAACTACTTAATCCTAACTAACCTAAGGATATCACACACATCCATGCCCGAGGCAGGATTCGAACCTGCGACCGTAGCAGTCGCACGGTTCCGGACTGCGCGCCTAGAGCCGCGAGACTACCGCGGCCGGCTCACTATAATCAACCGAACTAGGACAGATGCGCCAGTCTGTAAGGAGGGCGATGAGGTACTACCAGCGGAGTGTTGTCTGGGAGGAAAAGCAACGCTGGTTGCAAAGATAGGCTACAGAGCTGGGAGAAGTATGTGCAAACAGAACTAGCTACAGACCTATGGGGCATCCCATACAAGTTAGTACGGGAGAAGATCAGGTCATCCACAGTGTTGTCTACCGTCAGGAATCAGGACAGGATGACGGAAACCTGGCAGGAAACTGCTGAGGTCGTCCTCCGTGTCCTGCTGCCTGGCGATAGCGAGAATGACGACTTTGTGGCACAACAACACATCAGGAGACAAGAGTAAGAGGAATACCGGAACAACAATACGGTATATCCCTTCTCCGAAGCAGTAGATGCTCAGATAAAGGCCCTTAAAAGAGACAAGGCTCCTGGCTCAGACGGCATAACTGCAGAGGTGGTGCAATTCCCAACCCCCCAGCTGGTAGCACCTCTCACAAAGCTATACAACGAGTGCTTGCGGCTCGGGAAATTTCCCTAAATATGGGAAAAGGCAACTGTAGTAATAATCAAGAAGTGCCAAGACAAAGACCCTAAAGAAGCCAAATCTTACAGGTCCATCTGTTTATTGGACATACTGCAGAAACTTTTTTGAGAGGTTGCTAGCACACAGACTGGCAGCACACTGGGTATTGTGTGGGATGAGCGACAGACAGTTCGGTTTCAGGTCCGGGAGATCGGCGTCTGACGCCATCATCCTGGGTGCGGAGGTCTGTGCCTCAACCCCACACAAATACGTGGTTGCCATCATGGTTGATATCGGTGGCGCCTTTGACAGCCAGTGGTGGCCCTCGCTCTTCTCCCGCTTGCGAGAGAAGGAGTGCCCAGGGTTGCTACATGTCTGTCTTAGGAACTATTGTGAGAATAGGGAGGCCTGGCTATCGTCCCATAGTGGGAGAATAAGTAAAAAAATTACCAAGTTGTGTCCACAGGGATCTGTCCTGGGGCCACTCTTCTGGGATATTAACATGGAAGCCCTCTTGGACAACCTGCAGAACAGCGATGATGTGCTAGAGGGTATAGCCTACGCAGACGACCTCCTCCTGCTGGTTGGCGGTCGTAGCAGCGAAGACTTAGAGCCAAATATTGAGAGGCCATATCAATCTTGAGTACATGGTGCCACACGGCCAAGATCTCACCAAGCAAATCTACATACTTACTACTGAAATGACAACTAGCTAGGAATCCGACCGTAAGAATAGACGGCCCACCCAGGCACGAAACCTGGGAGTAGTGGTCGATGAGAGGTGGAATTATTCATCACACATTGACACCTTTACACAAAGCTCATTGGAAACACTCAACAATCTAATAGCGATTGGACACAAACGATTCCACCTGCCACCAGAAGTAATAAAATTATACCATAAAAGCATTTTGACATCAATCGTAGGATATGGGTCAAGAGTCTGAACCCATAGGCTCACGAGGGTCATGCCTGCCATGGCTGTATGAAGAGTGCAGCGAAATATGCTCCTGAGATCAATAGGGGCATACAGAACAACTCCGTAGGGGGGGGGGGGGAAGCGCTAACAGTACTAATCAGAGAACAAGCGACGTGGTTCTGGGTCGAAAAGGGAAACAGGGATAAGATAGTCGAACTAATGGGGATTCAAGTGGGAAACAAAATGGAAATCAGACGCAGGGGGGAGAAGTGCTCTGGCAAGAACAGGGGGACAATGAAGAAACCGGTCGCAGAACACACGAATTAATCAATAAATCAAGAACAGTCTTAATCAGTATCAACTCTGCGTAGGGGTCATATTCTGGGCGTTTACACCAATGGTCGACTGCTGCTGGTGTCACCTCCCACGTGAGGTGCCACTCCAGCGCCGTGTGACACCACCAGCAGTCGATCAATGGTGTAAACGCCCAGAAGATGACCCCTACGTCGGGTTGAAACCGGTTGGCGATATTACAACAATAATAAATGCGATTAAGACTGTTCTTGAGTTGTTGATTAATCATACTAATCGGTGCTTCTCTCCACAACCATGTTGTCCAAAAAAAAACACGAATTACTACCCAATATCAAGGAGCGACTGCAAATTAAAATATTTCAAACCTTCAAGAGAACTGGTGCACTTTCTTACGGGCCATGGACCCTACCCGGCATACCTATGCCGGTTCAGGAAACGTGCTACACTAGCGTGTGACTGTGGGGCCACACCAGCCACCCCAGACGACGTAGTAGCACAGTTACGTCATCAGTTACCCAACCATGACACGTACCACCTGCTCAGGCATGAGGACCGCTTCTCAATCTTGGACAAATTGGCAAACAAGATCTCACACAAAGTCATAAAGGAATTCCTAAGGAACAACAATTAAGATTTCACATTGCTGCTGAGTTGACTCCGTGCACTTGTCCTGTTCCGCCGAGGCGTGGACTCGGCCAGCCGCTTCAAGGCTGGAATCCGCCACGTGTGGCATTAGGGGGAGGGTGCGCCTTTCTTACCGATTCAGACACTCACAGAATTCGACATTAGGTTAAATATTAGGTTAGATATAGGATAGCAACACTAGTATAGTACTGCAGCGATCAACAACGCCGGGCCAGCCCGGTGCCAGGGGCATGTTCACTGGGGTTAGCTCGGTGAAGGGGCATGTTCACCGGGATTAGCTCGGTGAACACGGCCAACAACGCAGGTTTATACAACGCTGGCACACCTGTAACGCTGCAGGTAGAAGTACATTAGCGTAAGTAGAAATAGGGTAACATAATCTAGTGCCCATAGTGTGAGCAGAAGAACTTACCAAAGAGTAAGCTGTATTGTATCAAATTAGGACCCACTAATTCTTTAAGGTGGTGGGTTGTTTATGAATCATATCTATAGAAGAACAAAGATTTTTAAAAAATACATCGAGATAACATTTGCTCCATCAGGGTGGTGAACCCTTACAAACTGTATATTACTTCAAAATTAGTCTCCACAGCTGTTAATACATTTCTTCCACTGTGAGACAATGTGTAACTGCTTTCATTGAAAATGTTTGCGGTTGCTTACGGAACCTCTTCGCCGAAGCAAATCGATGGCCACGAATATCACTGCTGCAAAAAATATGGAAATCGCATTTGGAGGTATCCTTACTGCAAGGACTATGAGTAAGGGCTTCCCAGCGAATCTTCTGCAGAGTACGCGAAACAACCTTAGCAACACGTGGGATAAATTTATTAACAAAGGTGGGAATAGTTTTAAAATAATAAACATTTTAATTATTTTTTTCCACGTTCCGTTTTTCAATTGACTGCCCCTTACAATCCTCATACCCTGGAAAACTTACGCCGAGAAACGGTGTTAGCATCTTTTTGTATTACTGTCTACCATTCATTCTTTCTTATAAGTTCCTAGATTGGTTGGTTTTTCTTGGTTCCCTAAGTCTTTTATAGGCGCTACCGTTAACATATAATGTGGTCTCGTGTTTCCGTATGACCACAGTAACAGGCATATTGTCTTTCTGGTTGAAACTGTGCAAGTGAACTGCATACGGGCTGCGACCCGTTAGGTGATGTACCACGCACTGTCTACGGTTTGCATGTCCAAATTCTCGGCGTTCATGAACGCATGGCAATAACTGGTATACTCTTCGATCCGATTCACTGTTGTCCCAGTCGTTCTGACATGTACCCACTTTCCAGTTCATCAGACGGGCCTAGGTTGTTACCGTTTGCTTGAACGTATGTTGGACTCCCGTCAGATCCCTTTTAGATAAACTGTAGAAGCTCGTTCGACATATTACCTTGATGTCTACTGGGTACATTCCAAGGATCACAAGTAAAGCACCGGTTGGCTTGGTGCCAGAGGCCCCTGCGAGTCTGAGAAGCGCCTCGCACGTTTTACCCGCTCCGTGAGCACCGGATCTGTATCCATAGACACTTGCTGCGTAGCCTCCGTTGGTCGTGAAAATGGCGTTGTAATCGTTACCATTGCATGCAGCGGCGGCTTGTAGGTCACCCGTTGTGGCGCGGTCGGTCGGTTTAGTGCAAAATGTTGCATACTTTGTATACGACCGCCGCAATGTGTTGAGTGAAGTTAGCTTTTCATCCAGTTGGAATCCAAAGCATCTCGTGACTGTTTCTTCGGTGATGGAGATGCTTCCTAATTTAACTGTAGGAGTTCTAATAATGGAAGTTGACCATTATGGAGTATGTATGTGGATGTCTGTGGAGCTATCGTGACTATGATGTCTACGCGAAATCGCTGCATCCGGGAGATGACCCGTATCGCCATTTCCTGTAACTCAGCTCGTGACTTCCCCGACACCAGAGTCAAGAAATCATCGGAATACGATAACAGCCCATCGGTTTGGTCTTCTTCTTCCAGCTGACACAAGAGAGGTTCGATTACTGAACCCCAAACTAGTGGCGCACAAATAGACCCCTGTGGACAGCCTTTGGTATTTCTTTGTGTTACTTCTTGTGTGCCAGCTGACCATTCCATAACTGTACCCCTGCAACAGGCGATGAACTATAGAGCAGACCGTGAGGAACCTGCCGTTCATTCACACGCGCAATCGCTTCCGCTATGTCAATAAATGTTTTATTTGAAGGAAATTTTTTGGCAGCACTATTTATTTATTTACTTGTAGTGATACAAATTACACAATGTTTTGCCATTACCACGTGTACCTGTTAACATGGTGTAATAGGTATGACACTGTTCCTTACTTCTATGTTACTCTATGTGTACGTAAGAAGCCTTATGCTTACGTAATAAAACGGAACACCTACAGCCGTTATTTAGTGTATGGCTGCCAGTTTCGGTCCTTCAGTGCGACATCTTTGTGCCTTAACTGATGATGAGGGGTTAATTTAATGTCTGAAGATGGTGCACTGAAGCACCGAGACTATTAGCCATGTAATAAATAATATCGTAAGGATGGTCGTAGGTCTTGCATTTTATTACATAAGCGAACGGCGGATGTTCCCCAAACCACAAATCACAAAGATGGACATACAAAAGCCTTATGCTTCGTCTTAGCTGGTATGACATGGTTCGTATGATATGCTGAAGAGTAAATGTCAATTGTCTTCTTGTTACTTTATAATGATGTTTTTATATGCTTACTTATTATTTGCGTAATCTTATAAATTCCAGAGATAATAATTTGTGATTTTTACGTAAATGACAAGTGTCTTATTGTTTTATGTTTATCACGATAATTTATATTTATTTATTTTATAACGTCAAAAAAATATTGGAGATATTTTTCTGTTTAAAATGTCTATGTTCGTTGAGGATGTCTTCTGTGTATTTGTCTGTATGTGCGTAAATTTCCATTTCCTCGAATGTGTTCATTGTACGTCCTTTATGTGCTTTGCTTAGAATACTTAGGGCACTTTCAATATGTTCTGCCTTATGTTCTTGGCTTTTTCTTGCTGGAACCGAATCTGTCAGAAATTAAAAAGGTCGTGCAAATAAGAAGTAAACATATAAATAACATAATATCATAACAAAAAGAGAATTGATATTTGCAGTACAAGATGCCTTAAGGACCAACTCATACAAGCTAAGACGTAAGTATAAGGAGCCATTTGGGGACGTGGATTAACAAAGGCGTAAGGAACTACATGATTACTGTTATACCATCTTCACAGGTTCAGTTGACAATGGCAAAACGCCGAAACGAGCTCGTCAAAATGGTTCAAATGGCTCTGAGCACAATGGGACTTAACATCTGAGGTCATCAGTCCCCTAGCACTTAGAACTACTTAAACCTAACTAATCTAAGGACATCAGACACATCCATTCCCGAGGCAGGATTCGAACCTGTGACCGTAGCGGTCTCGCGGTTCCAGACTGAAGCGACTAGAACCGCTCGGCCACAGTGGCCGGCAAACGAGCTCGACCTTGTACTTGTTTCACTACGAGTAAATAAATACATAGCGCAGTAAAAAAACTTGTAGTTAAAACGAAATATGTCGTTCTTCGACTTCATGGAAGCTGCGAATCCACTGGGAAGGAAATTGTTCAATTAATATTGTTGTTGCTTATTTTATGTTACATGCGTCTACTATTTCGGTTGCTTTGTTACATGTGTTTACAGTACATTTCGAAACTGGCACTCATTATGTCGTTGAAATTTCCTGTGCCAGTGTAACATCTCACAGAGGAAGCTGTCCTGAACCTTTGCAAGTGTCTTAATCAAACACATTGGTTTATACCTTTTGGGATTAGCCTGATCTATATCCTAGGTCTCTTTTATTCAAACAGCTTATGCTGATATCCAGCAGGCAGACACTCTACCCAGCGCTAAAGGGTTCTTGAGTAGTTTGTTTGGGAGTGGCATAGTTCGTCTTTTGTCAGTATGAGAACTTCAGGATGAATACTACCTGATCCTAGAGCTTATTCGTCTTTCTATTTCGCTATGGCAAGGGCTACGTTCAGTGAATGGCGTAGTTGTTAAAGAATTATTGTTTAGCCATATCTAAGTTTGCTGTGGATTTGCTTATCCTCTTGATAATCGTCCGGGACGAGTTTGCAAAGCAGGTATTCTGCTGTCTCATCTAATCGTCAACGATCCACATTTGGTTTTCACTGTGAATAAGATGAGTGGATCTTTCCTTTGCTGTGTTAGTGATTTATACGGGTTACTCCACACATCCATCTTTAGCTGATTTCTCAGGTAGTTTTCCCATTGCTACTCTGTGTGCTGAGTAAGCAGTTCTTAGTAGTGGGACATAGTAATATCTCAACGTGACAATCTGGCAGTCGGTAGCTCCGATAGCAGAAGTGGGAGACCTCTGGTAGTCTTACTTACCTCAACGTCTATATCATTTAACGTCCGTAAGCTCAGGTGACCAAGGGATCTTTTTTAATTATGGGATGACAGTAGTATGAATACATTCGAATTGTGTGTTTTATACCATTTCCGGCGCCCTTCGATCTACACTTTCTCATATTATGTTGACAATAGATACTCTTTAACGTAGCTTGTTTCAGCTTGCTCTGTTAAAGTTAAATCCTTCTGCTGTAATTAGGTTTTGATTTGTGTTATTCTTATCATTAATGGTGAATGTAATTGTAATGTGATCGCTGCTGCTCAATCCGCAATGTTCTGTAGCTTGGAAATTTTATTCTCAGCTCTTATTTATAAGCATAATAGCTGCCCCATGTAGACCGTTGCGACTCTGTAAATACGCTACCTAGCTCCACTGAGCTCAATGGTCCTCTCTCTCTCTTGTTCGCTTTTTGGTCGTTAACGAATAATCGCTCGCTCCGCCACGCCGTAGCAGGTATAGGAAAGCGGCGCTAGTATTAACACCCTCTCGGGTAGCACTTCCCCACAGCAACAAGGAATCTTGGCACCGGCAGCGCGAAGTACAAGTATCACTTTATTTGCGAAGCTGCGTCTTCATGATATAAGTTGTGCAGTTCACAATCATCTGTTTCGGCCGTTGCCACTTTCAGATCTGGTACAAATAGAAAAAACGGTAATATGTCAAACTATGTTCAATTAGCTGAAGCTAACTCTTCATGAGGCCTAGCGATAGGTAAGAAGGAACAAATAAAAAATAATAACATGATTAACAACCATGCACACCGTGCATAGTTACTATAAAGAAGTCTGATGTAAGTATCAAAGTCAATAGCGATCCACCTAAGTAGGTAGGCCAGTAGAGGACAGTAATGGTAAAGTACAAGAGTTATTCAGTATCGTAAATTCAGTACTTAAAATGTAGTACGTGTAGTCGTTCATTAAAATTATTTGATACGGCAAAATCAGCATTTGACAATCAAACATAAACTCATATAGAACATTTGAAAATAAAACCCAAATGCAAAATACACATAGAACATTTTCATAGTAGTAATAGAAAGCTCCTAGCCTGGAAAAGTAAATTACGCATAAACGAGTACATTTCAGTTAAAAAATTTTAAAGTAACATCAAATATATTAACCGAAATCTTTCGACATGGCAGAGCAATTAATCGTAACTATAAGTGGAAGATAATTAACAAGACAGTGAATATAAATTAAAATCTCGAAAGCTGACAACACATTCGGAGTCGTTTCATCCAAATGTGTACTTATCTTGGCTATAAGTATTTTATTAAAAGCGAGTCTTGAAACTCCTTATTGTCTGACAGACTTAAAACTTAGTCTTGGTGGCAGACCTTGTACACGCCGAATACTAAATATTTCTTGGTGCGGTGCAAACTTTCTGGTGTAACTTAGAACCTTCTGTTAGAAATTCAATGGTTACTTTTGTTTTTCTGAAGCCTTGTGCAATTCTGGCAGTATCTGCACCATTATATGAACTAGGAACTATTGCCCTCTGGCTATGTTGTTTCCTTCTTGTCATGAGTTTTTGACCTTAGTGCATTATAAAGGTTTTGTGCATGGTGAGGAGTTTTATTGAGATGGAAACGGGTTGTCAAAATTTTTCGAATTTTGCATTTTAATTGTCTTTCATATGACATACACTTCTGCTATTTCGTAAGACAGTGGCTGAGCACGGTTCGGCATAATACCGGATGTATTGCGTCAGTCCACGTGAACACAGTCCCACGGTAGTACCACTCTCTAGGGACCCTACGTTGAGTACCGCTGACGTAGAGACGCCAGCTGAAGCACCCGCGGCTCACCAATAGGAAAACTGAGTGGTGATCACGTGGGGCGCGCTGGACGGGTCGGTGAGAATGCTAAGGTATTGAGAACGTTATCTTACCTGCCAGCTCGGTCTGCGACCGCACGTGTCCGCTAGTTTCTCTCTTTGGGGGGCGCAACGGCCATCAATTTAACTGCGGCAGTCTCCTGCTGCCATAGCGAGTATGTGTAATGTACAGTTGGACATAGGCTTTTAGAGAAATGAAACCCACACTTGCGACTGGAAACAGTCTTTCCATTGCAAGATTTTCTCCTAACATCACCGGACGCTCCGCTTCCACCTCATTTTCCCATCTTGACAGAGTCCAGTTCGTTACATCACAGCCCTTATTCCATTTGCGCGGGCTACGTGTTTCATCACTTTCAATTCCTCCGCTTCGTCGTTATGAGGGTATGTTAATTTTAGAATCCTGTTGATCGTGGCTCTAAATATGTCCACTTATGTTTTTTAATGTGACAGAATTTCGTATTTATAGTCATGTCAGTAGCCGTTGCAATGCTAAGCTTGGTAAACGTGTATTTTCCGTTTCTTATACCTAAGATGCAAGGAATTTATACTGTAAGGTGGCAAGAACTATGTCGTTAAAAATCACCTAATTCACGTTGAGCGAACCGTAGGGCTGAACAATAATGACTGACAAGGCACAATGCATCTTGTAGAGGGTATAGTATGGACGTATTGGAATAATTAATGTCAGGTGATGGTTTTAAAGTAATTCACATGACATAAAAAACTTTGTGGAAACGCATCGATTCACTGGAGGCTAGTTTATCCCAGGGAAGTATACAGAGTTGAACATAGCCAGCCGGTTAGTGGCAAAGGGAAGCGACAACAGGCAGCTTAGGACGGCTCAAGCTCTGAGAAAGCAATAACGGGGTGCGGCCTCCAGCTGCCTTAAGATGAGTGACAGTGAGTGGGTGGTTGACCCCATGCTGGTGTACCGGGAAGCACACGGAGAACTTGTACCCCTGTTGACAAATGTCCGTCGTCCTGATTTCAGTGAAACATGCAAGTAAGCCGCGCAAAGCTACAGTGGAAAGGGAACAAAGGCCAAAATATGCATGTTTGTGACTATAGCAAATTCACACTGAATTCACGGTCCACAGAGTCTGAAGTAAATCATGTGAAGAGCGCCAGAATGAAAAATGGCAGCCTCAGATGGGAACATAGGACCAAGGAATTTGAAGTACTCTCCTGGGAGTAAGATTTCCGGAAAAATTGGTGTTTTGTGCAGACGTTAACTTTGATGGGTGGTTTGTGAAGAGCTAAATAGCAGAAGTTGAGAGTAACGGAATTTTTGTGGGAATTTGTTCACTTCCCAGAGCAGGGATTGGTCGATGCTGGGAAGTTACACATAATTAACATGAATTGCGCTTCAATTGGCGTAAGTGATTTTGCTGGAGTGGAAACTGAGGCGAATAGCGGACAGGGAGAAGTCCCCATAGAGGTTTTCTGTTCCCATCTTGCCTAGAGTGCGGTCGTGGCGATCTTTACTCAGCTTGCCTGAGAGAGAGTGAGCATCTCTGCAGTTTAGGACTTAGTAAACACAATGATTGAGCTTGGAGATAGAAAGTTTTCGTTCATCTATGTACTGAGCAAGATAGCTGGAAGTGAATAGAAGGGCGCAGGCTTGCAGCACCATGATGTCGACCGATGTCCATATAATGATGCCACGCCGCCAAACTGAATTTGGCGATATTGCGCCCAATTGGGCCACTGATTACATTGTTGGATCATGTCGGGTAAGTTTCCACGAGGGTTTCATGGGCTGTGTATTGTAGAATTCTTTTCACTCTTCGCCTTACGCCTGGGTCAGTCGATAGAAATTACTTTTGATTCATCACACTTTTCTCCATGCAAACGCAATTTATTACCACTGCCTGTTAGGAGAGCCATGTAATGTGATGATTGAAAGTCGTGAGTTAAAATAAATCTGTGCTAGTCGACTGCATCTGTTTTCAATCAAGTAGTTGAAATCCCAAGTCACTTTCTTAATTAATTTTATGTTCAACATTTGCATCTGGTGTTCAATAGCTGAATATAACATCAATGTGCACCAATTTTTAATTAAAGGGAATCAATTCTGAATCAATTAATGTCAATACTGCCACCACAGTTCAACCAGGACCACAGGGCCTTATTAATTTCTTTGCATTATCGGACATTGCGGCAGTTTTGCACTCTCTGTTGATCTGTTAGTCAATTGCCTGGAGTGAACACACTCCAAAACCAGATAAGTGATGGGTGGGATGTTATAGTACTTATTTATTCTTCCAGTTACAACGTGAAGTTAATTTTCTCGTGCATCACACTCATTCTTCCTGCTACTTCATGCATTTAATTTTCGTCATTTTTATACTGTAGGACGAGTAATCTCATAATCTCTGTAATAGAACATTTTCTCGGATGCATCAGGATTTTGTTTCAGAACCCTATTTCCTAAATTATTGATGAAGCTACAGTATACACAAACTGATGCCCACTGCCAGTCCACACTTCTGACAAAAAATCGTACTGTTAAATTCAAAATAATTAAATAACAACATAAGTTCTAAAATTTCTGTGCGGTCGACTATTTCCCCTTGACAAATTCACTTGTATGTCAACAAGCTCTGCTTATGATCATCATGTATCGCATACTAGGGTGGTAATACTTAGATTACCAATATCAAAAGAAGCCAATGTAGCTTCAACTGGGATTGGTACATCTTTAATGTTCCTCACAAATTAATTACTATTTTTGTCATTCTAAGTATATGCTGCTCTCATTCTTTGGTTGCATTCTTGGTTAGTTTCATAACTGGAACATGATATGATGTTAATAATCACCCCAACCATTTTCCCATTTTGTGTAATTTAATTTACACAGGTAGAGATGAATTCATCATTTGTAATCTATGTTCCTTTTTCTCATTCTGAAACAGGAAAACTACTGGCTTCAATTTTTCTTTATTTCTTATTGAAATATACTGATATGATTTATCTGCAAAATATTTTTTTTATATATTCAGTATCGTAAATTATGACGGCAGCATTCCCTTTGACACTCTCGTGACTACAGCTCATTCCATCTTTCTGTCTATAATTTATGAATTAGAATTTTAAGTGCTTCTATGTGTTTTGTAAAATAACGTTTGTAGCGACCTACAAAAAATGTTTAAATATGTGTGAAATCTTATGGGACTTAAATGCTAAGGTCATCAGTCCCTAAACATACCCACTACTTAACCTAAATAATCCTAAGGACAAACACACACACACCCATGCCCGATGGAGGGCTCAAACCTCCACCAGGACCAGCCACACAGTCCATGACGGTAGCGCCTTAGACCACTCAGCAAACCCCCGCGACGAAGTACTACTTTGGGTCTACGATTGTTACTGCGACGTCCAGTCGTTCCATTGTATTGAGTATACCTATGTCACGAGTAACATTTACTTCTGCGGTAGTACTTATGTATTTTTGATTGTGCCTGAGCTCAGCTTTGGTATAATGTTGAAATGTAGCCTTTATTCAGAAAATACATTTGAACATCTGCCACTTTTATGTGCATGGGACTAACTACCTGTTACGTCTGCCACAGACGGCCTCTGACAGTTCGACTACACTCAAGACACCCCTGTGTACCATATAACACACACAAGCACTCGCACGCGCAACCAAGAGGAAAACAGTTCTTCAAAATAAACAGAACTTGCTAGAGACTAATATCAACCTTTTTCTGCAGAGGTCGCCCCACAGACACAGGGGAAGTTGGAGCACTCCGCCGACCTCCGCCGGCTTTATAAGGCCAGCGCAGCAGCAGTACAGCCAGGTCCTCGCCGAGCTATGACCAGGTCCGACGGACCTCACCGACGCTTTTGATGAATAGTCGTCTACATGTTATTTGTTTTCTTTCTGTGTGTATAGTGATTGTTCGAGAAGTGTAGTTCAGTTTCAACAAATGACATTGTACGGAGTGTTCTACAAATCTAAGTATCCTTCACTACCCTATCGAAAAATTGGTTTGATTTCCTGCTTTCTGCCACTTTTCACAGCTCAATATGTACTGCAGCTGGATTTTTCCTGTGTCTTCTGATCTCTTCCAAGAGTACCTCCATACATTGTGATTTTTGAACAGTCTCTTGTCTGTTTGTTATTGCTAACTAAAATTTGTTACAGAATTCAGTTAGTCCTTATCCTCTTTCATTCCATCTCCTGTCCTATATTTCTGCCTTACATTCCTTCCCCTCATACCGTATTTCAGTTCCTCATGACCATCATTTTTTTCATCTCCATTTAGATACTGACTTACCTATTCATTATTCTAATAAACTTTTCGTATCATTTCATCTACTGCTTGTGACGTCAGCATACATACCTGAACTATATTTGTTGAGAACAACGCTATCATTGAACTATTCACAGAAACCTATTCTCATGCCTACCTTCCTACTCATATTGATTTCTACTTCTGTTTTGTAATTTCCTACTACTGTTAATAATTAATCAAAAAATGCTTAGTTGCTTTCCATTTACTCTACTGATACCTTCCGTGTGTAGATAGGACTTTGCATACCACTCTTTCAGATTTTCTAGCTTCCTTACCACGCTCAAAGTTGTGACATTCCACACAGCGATTTGCCGATTGTTACCCTTTCTTTGGTTATGGTATCTTTTCCCGCAGTTACTTCCCCATTGGCAATCCTCCACTAGAGATATGGTGATTAATCCGGAATTTATTTTTTTCAGTTGAGAAGCCATCGTGACAATTTTTCAATTACAAGTCACTTTTCCTGTGGATACACATTAGGTGCCTTTATTGGCTCAAATGGCTCTAAGCACTATGAGACTTAACACCTCAGGTCATCAGTCCGCTAGACTTAGAACTACGAGGTGCATTCAAGTTCTAAGGCCTCCGATTTTTTTTCTCTGGACTGGAAAGAGATAGAAACATACGCATTGTTTTAAAATGAGGCCGCGTTCATTGTCAATACGTCCCAGAGATGGCAGCACCATACGGCAGATGGAATTTTACAGCCAGAGGCGAGAATGAGAACTGTTTTAAATACTTTACATGGCGACGTTTTGCTTACTTGAACAGCGTGCAATCATTCGTTTTCTGAATTTGCGTGGTGTGAAACCAATTGAAATTCATCGACAGTTGAAGGAGACATGTGGTGATGGAGTTATGGATGTGTCGAAAGTGCCTTCGTGGGTGCGACAGTTTAATGAAGGCAGAACATCGTGTGACAACAAACCGAAACAACCTCGGGCTTGCACAAGCCGGTCTGACGACACGATCGAGATAATGGAGAGAACTGTTTTGGGGGATCGCCGAATGACTGTTGACCAGATCGCCTCAAGAGTTGGCATTTCTGTGGGTTCTGTGCACACAATCCTGTATGACGACCTGAAAATGTGAAAAGTATCATCCAGGTGGGCGCCACGACTGCTGACGCGCAACGACAGCATGGATGGGACTTTCTTTTCGTCGTTTGTGGCAGTGGATGAGACCTGGATGCCATTTTTCAATCCAGAAACAAAGCGGCAGGCAGCTCAATGGAAGCACACAGATTCACCGCCACCAAAAAAATTTCGGGTAACCACCAGTGTTGAAAGAAATGATGGTATCCATGTTCTGGGACAGCGAGTACGTTCCAAAGGGCACTATGGTAACAGGTGCATCCTACGAAAATGTTTTGAAGAACAAATTCCTTCCTGCACTGCAACAAAAACGTCCGGGAAGGGCTGCGCTTGTGCTGTTTCACCAAGACAACGCACCCGCACAAGCTAACGTTACGCAACAATTTCTTCGTGATAACAAGTTTGAAGTGATTCCTCATGCTCCCTACTCACCTGACCTGGCTCCTAGTGACTTTTGGCTTTTCCAACAATGAAACACACTCTCCGTGGCCGCACGTTCACCAGCTGTGCTGAAATTCCTCAGCGATTTTCCAGTGGTCAAAACAGACTCCTAAAGAAGCCTTCGCCGCTGCCATGGAATCATGGCGTCAGCGTTGTGAAATATGTGTACGTCTGCAGGGTGATTACATCGAGAAGTAACGCCAGTTTCATAGATTTCGGGTGAGTAGTTAGTTATAAAAAAATCGGAGACCTTAGAACTTGAATGCACCTCGTACTTAAACCTAACTAACCTAAGGACATCACACACATCCATGCCCCAGGCAGGTTACGAACCTGCGATCATAGCAGCAGCGCGGTTCCGGACGGAAGCGCCGGGAACCACTCGGCCATAGCGGCCGGCGTGCATTTATTGTAAAATTTCCATTGTCTTTTGTGTCCTCACACCGCTGACCGTTGCTGATTCTTCCGACTTCAGCTTCGCGCCCCAAGGGAAAAATATGATTTTGAAACTCTCTCCCCTCCTCTGCAGCCTCTGACAAGGTCATTAGTACAACGAGGTTGACTCCATATACAAGAAGTCTTCGGTCATAATTGCTGACGAATTTTATTCAAGATTTGAAGAGTGGATGGTTTTAATCCCGGGACCAAGAACGTTTTGATTTCCCGTGAAAAACACTTCTGCATTTGTTCCCTTTTCCTAGTATGTACAAAGAAAACATAAACAAAATCAATTCCGCTTTATTTTATTATTAACAGTTAGCCATACTGAAAAGGCAAGTACTCTTTATTATGAACTTTGAATGAGTTTCAGATTCGAGCGAATAGCCAGTGTGAACAATTGTGGAATAGAAACTATCAGCGGAAAATGAAATTCGCGTTACAAATTACGATCGTATTGTGCCATGTTATCTGTTTACCGATGCGCCACGAACCTAGTTTATGCACCTGCCGTGTTGTGCAAGCGAGTTTATGCACCTGCCGTGTTGTGCAAGTGCTGTCTGCTACAGCTCTGGAAGGAGTATATTCTCCAGCCGCATAGCAAGCTATGAATTTGGCAGTTTTCAAATTTTTTTTTAAAGTTTCCGTACTTCAAACGATGGAAATGGAATCATTATAGTATCACTTTGTCGTGCATAGGTTTTTCTCTCAGGATGTCATTCTCCGACTGTTCAGAGTCTATTTTATCAGTAAGAGTATTTTTTTTAACTTTGTGCTCTGCCTTACTGCAGGTTTTGTCATGGGGGAACCCTCGTCAGAGAGGTCCACCGGATGAGCGCCTATGGAAGTTAGTCCAATGGTGGTTTCCCGTTGCGTTCCCCTGATCATGATGAAATGATAATGAGGACAATACAACACCCCGTCCCTGAGCGGAGAAAATCAGCGACCCAGCTAGGAATCGAACCCGGACCCCTTGGCGTGACAGACCGCCACGCTGACCACCCAGCTATCGGGGCGGACAGTAAGAGGTAGACGTATCAAGATCAAATTTGTGTTGTGTACTAAGGTTGAAAGGGCGTTGTCCTATTTACCATGTCGATTTTCAAGTAGTTTTGGCATAAATATGAATAAAGTTGCGACTTTAAATGGACAAATCTCTGATGTACGTTATTTCGAATTATTAGATATTGAGTATGATAAAAGTTAACTGCAGAAATTTTATAGTGAAGGGCATGGACTTGTCTGATAGGTGAAACAAGTGTCAAGCAAAGCAACTGCACACAAGAAAGTTATTAAGAAATGTATTTTTGCTGTCTTGACTAGGTGTGAGAACTTTATGATAAGGTGTATTGTTGTTATGGCTTCATTAAGCAGGGTTGTACTTGGAGTATTTCTTCTCATTCATCAGTCGTTAAGTTTAGTTCCTCATTTTTCACACTTTATTTTCATGACTGTATTTGTATACGCGCATTGCACATCGGGAGTTGTGTACTGAGATGCATTTTGTTTTTGAAGTGGTAAGGTCCTTGTTTTTATTTTTTCACACACATTGACAATCACATACACAATATTGAATTGTTACATAATGTGGTACAATGATGTGAACTTAGGTGTCACAACTTACAAAATTTCATTATCATTGTTCAGTTTCTTTCCGGCGCATCGCCACACTGACCCTACGTCTGCACCAGGCCATGCGAGCTACAAACATGGCGCGGTTCGAAGCCAGTTTATTCTTCTCAGGCACCATGGCGAGGCTGCTACAGCATCGGATCGGGGGGTAAGGCAGCGAGTACGATCCGACAACCTGTGCTCGTCTGATGACCTGCGTTGTCCAGTGGCTACTCTCCTAGTAGACTGCACTAATAACTCACTACAATCTACTGTAAGACAGTCCACCTCACCACTGTCACTTAGTCTGCAACAATTAATTCACTCTTCTCTTCTGCAAATACATGACACTACATGTGCATTGTTTTCTTATGGCACATTGTTTCCGAACCTAATTGACCATGTTTGTATTTAGTCTGATTAAGCTTTTGTCACTTTACACGTGTCTTATCAGTCTATTAACCAGTACAGTTTTTAAACACTGTCACTATTGTATTAGTAATGTTTATCATTACAATGCCTTTCGCCCTTTTTAAGTCTATGAGTCGATCGGTTGATATTTACTTCCTTTTCCTCGTTATTTCTCTCGCTTTTCTCAAAATGGGTGATCTTCTTTTTTTTTTTTAATCAGTTTCCTTATCCCAGAACGATCATGACACGATGTTTCAGTGTGCTTAAGTACTTGATGCCTCGTTTATTGTATAACATGATGAGGCATGTTAGCAAAGAGTAACCAACAAACATTAATATTTAACTTAAAATAGGCTAGCACTTAAGTACTTAATAACTTTTAATAAAAGCAGTCATCTTTCTCAATGGCTTATTACACAAAACTCAATGAACATGTTGCTATTACTCGTTAAACTCTCAATGGATCTCATTATCTTCTTTGATGACCAAACATTTACTTAAGTGTTATAAAAACTACTACTGTTGATTAATTGTATCCAAATTCTACATAGAAAATTTCAAAAAGATTGTTCGTGTCTTCTTGCTTCCTATGTTATTCTACTTTATCCATACAAAAAATTGAATTCTTCTAGTATCGCAAATGAATTTGACTTATAACAGTTTCAATATATTCCTTATAGTGTTAATAATGGTAGTTTGGCTGCTCAGCTATTAGGACGCTATATGTTATGCAGATGAACAGCACTACTATTTTATTAAGTAAAGTTTGGCATGATTGTTTTTGATTGGTGCGTATGTAACTTTCGATTGTTCTGTTTTCTGTTCTAAAAGCTTAATAAATTTTTTGGAGTACAAATTGTGTCTGAAGTATGTATATTAGTTTAATACTTCTTTTGAGTATTTTGTCATATATATATATATATATATATATATGACAAAATACTCAAAAGAAGTATTAAACAAATATATATATATATAATTATTCAGAAATGTTCATTACATAACCCTTTGGTATTTGTGCAGACTCTGGAGTGTATTTTCGATTGTAACAACAGTGTGGTTTTGATTTTTCAAATGTTCAAAGGATGTCAACTACTTATTTTCACCAGCTCCAATATGTTGCTGTGCAGAATCTGGAGTGTATTTTCGATTGTAAGAGCAGTTCGTTTTTGATTTTTCAAGTGTAGGAAGAAGCTCGACTGATTATTTTATCTGTTTGTAATGGGTTCCTTATACCTGACGTAAAATTTCTTCTTGTTTGGCCAATGTAAAAGCTATTACAGCTGTCGCAAGTGGTTTTATATATGGCTGGGGTATCATATTCGGATGAATATTGAACTTTTAGACAATGAAAATAGATAAATCGGAAGTAACAAACATATGCAACAACCAAAAAGGAATTTTAATTAGTGAAAGAATATCACCATTCATATACATAATCTTTGTAAAAATACGTCGTCGTAGGAGTTGAACTGTCAAACTACCGTGAAACGATAATGAACATATTTTCAATATATTTACTGCTTTTAGCATGTCATCAAAGCAGTGATATTGTAAGACAATTCACTAACGATGTAATATATACATTTCATCAGTCTACACGTGAGTATAGCATAGACACCTTAGGAGAAATGACATTCAGATTTATGCACGTTCTCACCTGAATTTGAGGGTCTGATATTTGACAATGGCGATAAATGCCAAAATAGTCTGTCGTGAATAAAGGTTAGTTGTTATAAGCAGCTGGTCCGTCTTTCTAATAATCATGTCATTATCTGACATACATTATGTAGCTGGTCCTAAAGAAAAAGAAAGAACTGCTGATTATTACAATAATGGTAAGCTAGCCTCCTGCATGACTTTTGTCACATTTATGTTGTAAAAATTAAAATTTTCTCGAGAATCATGGATCTCCTGGGCCAATATCAATATCGATAATAGGCAAAAATAAAGAAGATTCTCGATTCGTGGAATAGTGGAAATGTCTATATAGGCTATATAATTAATATACATAATTTGTGATTTGCAGCTTCCTATATTGGCCTTGTTTGCAATTAAAATTTCTGGATGTGAGGTCCTCCAGTTATGCAAAACACCTTTTTTTCTCATTATCCAAACATGTTTCGGAACCACTGTGCCATTATCAGTGGGTTTTCGTTTTTATTTAATCTGCAATGTGAACATTTTCCTTAAATGATTATAAAATTATGTGCATTTTCAGTTCAAACAACCGATTGTTTCTTTTTGTAAATACATTTACACTTGGTGTGCATGAATTTTCTGTATCACTTGTTTGTTAATTTCTACAGGTAGATTGTCATCAGGAACCAAACGATGTTGATGAGAAAGTTTTTTTTTTTTTTGGCAAGCTAAATGGTTCAAATGGCTCTGAGCACTATGGGACTTCCGAGGTCATCACCCCCCTAGAACTGAGAACTTCTTAAACCAAACTAACCTAAGGACATCACACACATCCATGCTCTAACATTCTGCATGGTGTCTGTTTGTTCTAAGTCGTGTCTCCCTATCACTTTCGCGCAATGACGCTCTGAGCGCGTTTTTTAGGGAATTGACTAGTTTGAACCTGGGACCTGTTGCTGGTAAGGATACGCTAGACCACATTCGACATGTAGAGTTCAAAAGAGTTCAGTGAGACTAGCAATGCAATAAACAAATACTTAATGATTTCAGCGTCAGCTCCACTGCACTCCCTGTCAAAGAATCTTAATTTTAACTAAATTCAGTGGAAGTGGTTCAAGGCTTTCCTATTCTTAGTTATCTGGTAAAATAACGTCGAGAAAGTAGTTAAGTTTACCATTGGAATTTTTATTGTACTCACTAAACATTGTTTATAAATTGCACTATTGATAAAAGGAGATGTTTTAATACAGGATGATAAAAACCAACTGCATTCTACAAAAATGTGAACGAATATTCCCTGAATGGGTTTCCAAGTTCTATAATGGATCGAAGGATAACCTATGCCATATCACATTTATAATCTAGGTTTAAATTAAGTTTCATAAAAGAGAAAACTATCAAAATGGTCTACAGTGACCCTCAATTATCTTTAATTACTTATTTAACTTTTCGTAAATTACAGTGGTTGATGTGGCTTCTCAATAATTATATAACAGAAAAATCATCGGATTTCAGATTTTAACTTCTAATAGCAAATGTGAATACCACAAAGTTTAACTGACGATCGACACTAGTATTACGTAAAAAGTGGGTGTAACAGATTAGACTTCTGCAGTTCAGAGTGAAGCCTTATGCGCTCTTATGCGGCATCTCGTGCGTTCATTACCTTGTCGATGGTTAGGCAGCGTCAGGGAGCAGCAGCCGGCGCAGCTCCTCACACCTCGCCGTCTCGGAAGCAACTCCTTCTAACTTCTCCTTACTACAATTTACCGAAGTTGGTTTAAGAAAAGCTATCTGGTTGTGTTTTCAACTGACCAATCAGGGTCTCCATGATAACCTTAACTTCCGCTTCCAAAAATTCTGTCTATCCAATGAGAAACGTTATACTTTTCTTGGTGGGGCAATGTTTTTAATGTTTGCTACATAACAGAGACGCGTATATTCTCACGCTAAAACTTGCAGGTCCTTTTAGTGTTATCGTAAGATGTATACTGTTCTTCTGGAGGGCACTATCCTTTAACATGGGCGATGTTCGTGTCTGTCCCTTATCGTAGGGCGTTCTAGCTTACACGATTCTGCTCTCGGCTCCTGTTCTCGTTTCTCCCCTCGGAACTGCGTCTGTTTAACGGTGGGAAGGTATGACATGCATTCAGGCGTTCTTGTGTTAGTCTGTGGTATTCCATTTGCTCACACATTGATCGTATTACTTTGGTTAATTTAATGTCAGGATTTATTCGGAGCTATGCGACATACTGCCGGATTTGCTATCACGTCAGGGTTTTCATGGAAGGTGTTGGTTTTGCCTGACACCTCACAATACCCGAGGCAGGATTCGAACCTGCGAACGTAGCGGTCGCGCGGTTCCAGACTGTAGCGCCTAGAGCGGCTCAGCCACCCTGGCAATGACACGCTACCTGTAGTAATTAACACACAAGTGCTATAGAAAACTAATGCACACCAAATGTAAATGTATTTACAAAAAGAAACGATCTCATGTTTGAACTAAAGATGCACATAATTTAAAATAATTTAACCAAAATGTTCACATTGCAGAATAAATAAAAACGAAAACCCACTGATGATGGCACAGTGGTGCTGAAACATGTTTGGGTACTGAGGAAAAACGGTGTTTTGCATAACTGGCGGACCTCACATCCAACAATACATAATTAAGTTTGTAGGAGCCCTCAGTGGTATTGTCTTACTCGGCCTTTTAAAATTATTTCGGTGTGTCTCAGCAGCTAAAATTGTAGACCTATTGTTCCTTTCGGTGTATTATCCTCGTGTAAAAAATTTCAGCGCAGGTTTGGGCATGTCAAACTGGTGCCTTGCGAGCCGATGTGCCAGCCACGGTACTGTGCGCCGTCTTCCGTTCCGCCGTCTGAGCGCCACAGACTGTCAGTAGCAGCGGCAGCAGCGGCCGCGACGCGTGTATCGGCGTGACGCCTGGCCTCCATTTCACGGTGGGCGGTGGCGCATTATCTGCGCCGATGTCACAAAGGCCGAATTTAGCGCCTCCCCTCCCTCAGCTCGCCTCTGCGCGGAAAGTTTCCCGCCGGCGGAATTCGTGTAATTGTGCGAGCGTCGCTTTCGGCCTGGAAATGCCCCGCGTCCGCTGAGTTAAGCAGGATTTTACGAGCCCTCATCCGCGGGATGGCGGCCTCATTTGAGATTCATTTAACGCAAGCGCCGGGGCGTGGTGTCGCGCAAAAAACCGCCCGCTGCAGCGCGCCTGCGCCACTAATACCTTCGCATAAATCGGACCGTGTTGCAGCTTGGAAGAACAGCGCTCGCTGGCGTGTGCCAGCTGTCTTAGTTCTGCACCTGTCGTTTGTCTAAGGACAACGGCGATATATGCCACCAGTAGCTGAATTTAAGTTTGAAATTTGATGCAGACAAAAAGAGTGACCTGCAGCAAAAAGCATAGTTGGATGTACGAGGTTAGAGAAAATTAGGTGTTTAAGTTTGAAGTTGAACACTCTAACAACCCTACCACAACAAAAGTCAAAAATTAATTTTGGTTGCAGTGTTTTCTCACGCTGCTAAATATTACATTTTCGGGAAACAACAAAGTTATATTATGTGGCATGTGTCATTAGAGCACAGTTAATAAAGTCATTTCTTGAAATAATGGATAAACTAGGCACTAATCTTTTCGTGTTTCCCACGCTGGACTCGTTGTGAACTCATAGCTCAATTGTCGAAAATCTAGGTAGTGATGATTCCAAGCTCGGATGCAAAGAGGCCTGGGTGCTATTATGAGATATTCAAAAGTTTTATACAAGTGTTTCATAAACCGTTCTTGAAGATTAAACTTTCGCAAGTTAGGACAATGGTGATGTAAAAAAGTAATCAGCACTCCGAATTTAAGTTACACTTCTTTCTTATTACTTTTGTTTGCAATATCACGTAACTCGCTCCAAAACATCACTTCACAATATAAAACATACTTGAAAATATCTTCCTCACAGTTAAAGTTCAAATTTCACAAACTGACTACAATTTGCGTTTTTTTTTCTAACATGACGACCAAAACCTGACTCTCTAATACCTCTTACGCGCCCAAAAATCAGAGTTACAAGTACGTCAAAGATCATAGTGACAACAGAAAGAGTATACATAAGAATGATATCATTGCAATATATACATATCGATGTATAGAAGAACCTCCACATTAATGAAATCAACTCTGAATGTTGTCACAGAAATATGTTAACTAGTTTACAGAAACACAGTAGAATATTGCTGGTATCGAGAGGTTAAGGTGAGGTGCCGTAATGGTTCCGTAATTCAAGTAGCATTACAACACGAACCATTACTTTCAGTGCATAGCCATAGCATCATATGTTTTCAGATCTTGCGGTGCAATTGTATGACACAGAAGCATTTATCAGTCAACGATATAAAGCTTGTAAATGAGTCTAAGATCATGTTATGGCGCTTTATTTGTAAATAATAAGTTGTATATTGCATAATTACCGGCTTCGGCCCCTGCCATCTTCAGGTCCGTTACAAACAGAAAAACATTTTAGTAACTAAGTTCAAGCAGCTGAAGTAATATCTACATCAGGCCTTGTGACACATAAGTCATGCATACAAGACATGCATACCATACAAATAGTCTGATGTAGATCGTCTCAACTGATATATCTAGGTAAATAATAACTACTGATGATTGCTTGGATACGTTGAGTCTTTATAAAACAGGGTTATTTTTCTACAAAAAAAAAAGTGACATATCCCTGCTGGAGGCAGTGAAAGGGATCCATTACACCTTAATAATTAAGGAACGTAAACATTGGATGATTGAATGAGTGGAAGAACGTGTGGAGTGACGAATCACGGTAAACAATGTGGCGATCCGAAGGCAGGATGTGCGTATAGCGAATGCCCTATGAACATCACCTGCCAGCGTGTGTAGTGCCAACAGTAAAATTCCAAAGCAATGGTGTTATGGTGTGGTCGTGTTTTTCATGGAGGGTACTTGCACCCCTTGTTGTTTCGTGTGGCACTATCACAGCAAGCATTTGAATTGGAAAAATCCCGGAGATACTAAAAGGTATCAGATAGATTATATAATGGTAAGACGGAGATTTAGGAACAAGGTTTAAATTGTAAGACATTTCCAGGGGCAGGTGTGGACTCTGACCACAATCTATTGGTTATGACCTGTAGATTAAAACTAAAGAAACTGCAAAAAGGTGGGAATTTAAGGAGATGGGACCTGGATAAACTAAAAGAACCAGAGGTTGTACAGAGTTTCAGGGAGAGGATAAGGGAAAAATTGACAGGAATAAAGACGAGGGCTAGTAGAAATCCTTGGTAACAGAAGAAATATTGAATTTAATGGATGAAAGGAAAAAATACAAAAATGCAGGCAAAAAGGAATACAAACGTCTCAAAAATGAGATCGACAAGAAGTGCAAAACGGCTAAGCAGGGATGGCCTGAGGCCAAATGTAAGGATGTAGAGACTTACCTCACTAGGGGTAAGATAGATACTGCCTACAGGAAAATTAAAGAGACCTTTGGAGAAAAGAGAACCACTTCTATGAATATGAAGAGCTCAGATGTAAACCCAGTTCTAACCAAAGAAGGGAAAGCAGAAAGATGGAAGGAGTATATAGAGGGTCTATACAAGGGCGATGAACTTGAGGACAATATTATAGAAATGGAAGAGAATATAGATGAAGATGAAATGGGAGATACGATACAGCGTGAAGAGTTTGACAGAGCACTGAAAGACCTGAGCCGAAGCAGGGCTCCAGGAGTAGACAACATTCCATTAGAACTACTGACGGCCTTGGGAGAGCCAGTCATGACAAAACTCTACCAGCTGGTGAGCAAGATGTATGAGACAACCGAAGTACCCATAGACTTCAAGAAGAATATAATAATTCCAATTCCAAAGAAAGCTGGTGTTGACAGATGTGAAAATTACCGAACTATTAGTTTAATAAGTCACAGCTGCAAAATACTAACACGAATGCTTTACAGACGAATTAAAAAACTGGTAGAAGCCGACATCGGGGAAGATCAGTTTGGATTACGTAGAAATATTGGAACACGTGAGGCAATACTGACCTGACGACTTATCTTAGAAGAAAGATAAAGGAAAGACAAACCTACGTTTCTGGCATTTGTAGACCTAGATAAAGCATTTGACAATGTTGACTGGAATACTCTCTTTCAAATTCTAAAGGTGGCAGGGGTAAAATACTGGGAGCGAAAAGCTATTTACAATTTGTACAGAAAGCTGATGGCAGTTATAAAAGTCGAGGGGCATGAAAGGGAAGACGTCCTGTGGCAATCTCACAGTAGCGAATATGGACCGAATGAACAGAGACTGTGGGTGGGTGGCGCTAGATGGGAGTGTGAATCTGACATGAGGCGTGCCGAGATAGTGAGTGGTTGGGAAGGGAGTGAGACAGGGTAGTAGTCTCTCCCCAATGTAATTCAATTTCTATATTGACCAAGCAGTAAAGGAAACAAAAGAAAAATTCGGAGTAGATATTAAAATCCATGGAGAAGAAGTAAAAACTTTGAGGTTGGCTGATGACATTGTAATTCTGTCAGATACAGCGAAGGTCTTGGAAGAGCAGTAGAATGGAATGGACAGTGTCTTGAAAGGAGGATATAAGGTGAATATCAACAAAAGCAAAACGAGGTTAATGGAATGTAGTCGAATTAAGTCGGGTGATGCTGAGGGAATTAGATTAGGAAATGAGACACTTAAAGTAGTAAAGGAGTTTTACTATTTGGGGAGCAAAATAACTGATGATGGTCGAAGTAGAGAAGATACAAAATGTAGACTGGCAATGCAAAGGAAAGCGTTTCTGAAGAAGAGAAATTTGTTAACATCGAGTATAGATTTAAGTGTCAGGAAGTCGTTTCTGAAGGTATTTGTATGGAGTGTAGTCATGTATGGAAGTGAAACATGGACGATAAATAGTTTGGAAAGGAAGAGAGTAGAAGCCTTCGAAATTTGGTGCTACAGAAGAATGCTGGAGATTAGATGGGTAGATCACATAACTAATGAGGAGGTATTGAATGGAATTGGGGAGAAGAGGAGTTTGTGGCACAACTTGACAAAAAGAAGGGACCGACTGATAGGACATGTTCTCAGGCATCAGGGGATTACTAATTTAGCATTGTAGGGCAGCGTGGAGGGTACGCATCGTAGAGGGAGACCAAGAGATGAATACACTAAGCAGATTCAGAAGGATGTAGATTGCAGTAGGTACTGGGAGATGAAGAAGATTGCACAGGATAGGGTATCATGGAGAGCTGCGTCAAACCAGTCTCAGGACTGAAGACCACAACGACAACAACATCACAGCACAGGCCTACACTGATGTTTTAAGCCCCTTCTTGCTTCTCACTGTTGGAGAGCAATTCAGGGATGGCGGTTGCATCTTTCAACACGATCGAGCACCCGTCCTAATGCGCCGCCTTCGGCTGTGTGGTAAATCGCCAATAACATATCTGTTAGGGACTGACCTCCGCTGGCCGGTGTGGCCGTGCGGTTCTAGGCGCTTTAGTGTGGAACTGCGTGACCGCAACGGTCGCAGGTTCGAATCGTGCCTCGAGCATGGATGTGTGCGATGTCCTTAGGTTAGTTAGGTTTAAATAGTTCTAAGTTCTCGAGGACTGATGACCTCAGAAGTTGAGTCCCATAGTGCTCAGAGCCATTTGAACCATTTTTGGCTGACCTCCGCATAGTCCTGACCTCAATCCTGTAGAACGCCCTTGGGATGACTTCGTACCAGGCCTCACCGACCGATATCGATATCTCTCCTCAGTGAAGCACTCCGTGAAGAATGGGCTGCCATTCCCCTAGAAACCTTCCAGCACCTGATTGAACGTTTTCGTGCAATAGTGGAAGCTGTCATTAAGGCTAAGGTGGGCCACACCACACTGAATTACAGCATTACCGATGGAGGGCGCCACGAACTTGTAATTCATTTTCAGTCAGGTGTGCAGATACTTTTGATCACATAGTGTACTACACCTAGTTGGGCAATGTATCCACCTTCTTTAGTGCGAATGCAAACAAATATGTCAGATCTCCTGTGGCAATCTCACAGTAGCCAATATGGACCGAATGAACAGGGACTACGGGTGGGTGGTGCTCTATGGGAGTGTGAATCGGACATGAGGCGTGCCGAGATAGTCTGGGTAGTTGCGGTAACGCTGTTCCCAGATGGCGCAGTGGTTAACGTACATGGCTGGGAAGCAGGAGTGTCCAGGTTCGAATCCTAGTCCGGTACATATTTTTACTTGTCGGCGGTCATTCCGCGTAATGTCTCGATGCAACTTACAGGGTGATCCTCTCCCTTTCCTGTCCTTTCTTCCCCTCTCTACCTTCAACTTACGTATATTCTCAAAGTAACGATAATCGGAAACTTGGTTCAAATGGCTCTTAGCACTATGGGACTCAACTGCTGTGGCCATGAGTCCCCTAGAACTTTGAACTACTTAAACCTAACTAACCTAATGACATCACACACATCCATGCCCGAGGCAGGATTCGAACCTGCGACCGTAGCAGTCGCACGGTTCCGGACTGCGCGCCTAGAACCGCGAGACCATCGCGGCCGGCATCGGAAACATGGTAAGTGGAGCGGGATGGAAATGTGGATCGGCCGAAAAGCGTGCCGAGATAGTCCGCGCATTTGCTATAAATACTGTGTACGGAAAGCGCAAGTAGAGAACACAACTGCGTATTCTGCATGATATCCCCGGTTCGAATCCCAGCCTGGCAAAAGTTTTCACTCGACTCCGCTGACTCCACCTCAAGTGTCGATGGAGGTGGTATCAGTAGTCCCTTTGCTTTCCTTTCCTTTCTCCCCATTCACCTTCAATTTACATACAATAATTAAATTTGCTTTGTGTTGCTATTATCTCTCGCTATTTGTTTGTGATAGTACCGGGCCTAGAGGAAGAAGTATATTCGTTCCGTTTCTTTATTTCTTCCTCTGTCTAAACACTATCAGCATTATTCCTGTGTGTGACTGAGTGGAACGTATTTCTTCACAATGTAGAGATTTCTTTTCTGGTAACTCAGTGTTGCTAATCTTTCGGATACAAGAGCGTGGACAGACAGGTTGACTATACCAGTGCGATAAACAAAAGTGTGAAGTTATTCACATGAGTACTAAATGAAATTCGCTATATTTCGATTACTTGATGTCACACAAATCCTAAGGCTATAAATAGAACTAAATACTTGGAGATTACAATTACAAATAACCTAAATTGTAACGTTGTGGGTAGAGCAAACCAACGACTGCGATTAATTGGCAGAACACGTGCAGCAGGTCTACTAAAGAGACTGCTTACACCACGCTTACACCTCTGTAGTACACAGAATGAATAAAACTGTATTTCGGAAGTCTTTTCGCTATCAGTACCTAAGGTTAATTTCGCTAAATTACGCATTTCTTAGTTTGAACAGTTATTTTCACGGATCACTGAATGTCTTTCTAGAGGACACAGTTTACGTCTCTATAGAGAACGTCGTAGTGTGGCATGCTTTAAAATTCTATTAGAAAAACCATTTGGGTGTAGCCTGTTGGATTTAAGTATGAGTGACCCGCGATCTGTTGTGCGCCGTCACAAAGCGTTAACACGGGCCTGCCCTTTTTCCATTAATGCATATGTTACTCGCCGTTACGGCACGATTCCGGACTGTGCGCCTAGAACCGCGAGACCACCGCGGCCGGCACTTGTTTTTCAGTGAACTATTACTAATAAATTACGTAAATCAGTAATGTTGTGTAAGCAGTTATTGAAGGCAATTATCTCTATTAGCCGATCAACCATGGCCAGTTGGGAACGGCTACTGATGTAACGGTGGGGACTAGAGACATTAAACATGAATTCCGCACAGCATCCTTCCATAAGCGAACAACATTTCAGGCTTCAATTCTGTGGACTGTGCCTTATGTAATCTAACGTGAAGTTTGCTTTCATCTCTGAAGACCTCGGCGTGCCATTTCAACTTCCAAGTGATCCTCTGATCGCACCAGTCGATCCATGCCAGTTGGTGTTATGGCGTGAGTGGAAGACGAGCTGGAGGTGTGCATGCCCTAGCCGCACTGCTGGTGACCGGTTATAAACAGTATGTCTTGACACATATTGGTTCACAAGACCTCTCATCCGTGCCGTGATAGCTGTACGATATGCCGTTTACAAAATGACGAACCTGGCGGGCGACTGTGCCACGTAGATGTCCAGAACCTCATCTACACTGATACAAGATTCGTTGCACAATTGACGCAGCACGCCCACCTTATGTGCCAATTCTCCGAAAGGGCCATCCGGCCACTTGAAAGGTTACAATTTGATGCCCCTCAGATCGGTCAGTTGGCCGTAGGAAGCACGAGTGAGTCTCCGTGGCAGGGTTGCCCGCTTCCTTCACACGTTTGCACCCTTCTGGCTGTCAGCATTCCGTATTAAATGGTAGACACACGTGGCACTCTGGTAACTATGCCACTACGCTATCTGTCGGCGAACATCAGTCTATCTAGTATCCCCGTGGTACCATACAACGTCATCGGATCAAAATCGACTTCGTCTTTCCATGTGTACAATATCTGTCCTGAGAGTGTATACATCATTCACAGTTTTTGCGTATTTTTTTTTATTTTTAATAGGTGGTTGGTGGTTAATGTACACTACTAGCCATTGAAATTGCTACACCAAGAAGAATTGCAGATGATAAACTGGTATTCATTGGACAAACATATTATGCTAGAACTGACATGTGATTACATTTTCACTCAATTTGCTTGCATACATCCTGAGAAATCAGTACCCAGAACAACCACCTCTCGTCGTAATAACGGCCTTAATACGCCTGGGCATTGAGTCAAACAGAGCTTGGATAACTTGTACAGGTACAGCGGCCCATGCAACTTCAACACGATACCGCAGTTCATCAAGAGTATTGGCTGGCGTATTGTGACGAGCCAGTTGCTCGGCCACTATTGACTAGACGTTTTCAATTGGTGAGAGATCTAAAGAATGTGCTGGCCAAAGCAGCAGTCGAACATTTTCTGTATCCAGAAAGGACCGTACAGGACATGCAACATGCCGTCGTGCAATATCCTGCTGAAATGTAGAGTTTCGCAGGGCTCGAATGAAAGGTAGAGCCACGGGTCGTAACACATCAGAAATGTAACGACCACTGTTCGAAGTGCCGTCAATGCTGACAAGAGGTGACCGAGACGTGTAACCAGTGGCACCCCATACCATCACGCCGGGTGTTACCCCAGTATGGCGATGACGAATACACGCTTCCAATGTGCGTTCACCACGATGTCGCCAAACATGGATGCGACCATCATGACGCTGTAAACAGAACCTGCATTCATCCGAAAAAATTACGTTTTGCCATTCGTGCAGCCGGGTTCGACTTTCACCATCGCAGGCGCTCCTGTCTGTAATGCAGCGTCAAGGGTAAATGCTGCCATGTTCTCAGAGGTGATAGTCCGTGCTGCTTTGAAGGTCGTCGAACTGTTCATGCAGATGGTTGTTGTCCATCAAACGTCAGGGGTCGAAACGTGTCATCAGTTCCCTAGAAATTAGAACTACTTAAACATAACTAACCTAAGGACATCACACACATCCATACCCGAGGCAGGATTCGAACCTGCGACCGTAGCGGTCGCGCGGTTCCTGACTGTAGCGCCTAGAACCGCTCGGCCACCCTGGTCGGCTATCCGTAACAGCCATGCGGATAAGATGCCTGTCACCTCGACTGCTAGTGATACGAGGAAGTTGGGATCCAGCACGGAGTTCCGTATTACCCTCCTGAACCCACCGATTCCATATTCTGCTAATAGTCATTGGATCTCGACCAACGCGAGTAGTAATATCGCGATACGATAAATCGCAATCGCGATAGGTTACAATCCGACCTTTATTAAAGTCGGAAACTGATGGTACGCAAGTCTTCCCCTCACACGAGGCATCACAACAACGTTTCACCAGGCAACGCCGGCCAGCTGCTGTTTGTGTATGAGAAATCGGTTGGAAACTTTTCTGATATCAACACGTTGTAGGTGTC
Source organism: Schistocerca gregaria (assembly GCF_023897955.1). Lineage (NCBI taxonomy): Eukaryota > Metazoa > Arthropoda > Insecta > Orthoptera > Acrididae > Schistocerca > Schistocerca gregaria. The sequence continues at coordinate 146,048,667 of NC_064923.1, forward strand.
GCCACCGGCACCAACCTTGTGTGAATGCTCTGAAATGCTAATCATGTGGATATGACAGCATCTTCTTCCTGTTGGTTAAATTTCGCGTCGGTAGCACGTCATCTTCGTGGTGTAGCAATTTTAACAGCCAGTAGTGTACGAGTAGCCCTTTTATCAGTGTGTATTTCGACAATCGCCGGTAATCGTGTTGGAACTGGCCACGGACGTCACAACGTCTCGTTTTTCTTTTGTTTCAGTGAAGCTCGCCGGGCAGTCCTCTAACGACTACCAGGAGCTGGACAGTGAACCAGCGCCCCTAATGAGAATTCCACCCGCATCACAGTAGCCTTGACCGTTGTTTGGGCCCAACACGCTCTTCTCTCCTGTGTCGGAGTCCGTACACAGGGTGCAGCCTTCGCTAACAGACCCTCCAGCTGTGTGTAATTGCAGCCACTGTCCCTCCGCCGGCGCGCCACTATCGGGCTGATTAATTCCTTTGCGTCTGCGGCTCTTCTCTTGTCGCAGCAAACAGCAGACCTCTCCCGCTGGCCTGGTTTCCTTCGCCTGCTGTACCCACAGCCGGGCAGCTTCCGCTAATTATAATAACAATTATTGCCGTACCTAGCGCAACAGAATCCGCCGGGCGAACGGCGCAGCGCAGGCAGTAATGCGCCAGCGCACCGGAACGGCGATAAATAATTTGGAAATGTAGCAGGGACAAAACCATGCGTGCCTCACCCATTCCCCTCTCCTTCCCACGCCCCTCCCCCGCACTGTGTCTCTGTCTCTTTACCTCTACCTGCCCCCCTCACGAGCTGGCGCATCCGCCAGCTTATTTCGCGTAAGTGCTTCCTGCTTAATGGAAATGTCGGAGTTTCGGACCGAGTTGGGAGATAAAAGCCGTGTTTACGGTTGCTCGATTCTCCGTTCTCCACGAGCTTTTCCCGGAGCCTTATTTCGCATCCTTCCACCCTCCCCCTTCTCCCCCCCCCCCCCCACCAACCCCACCATCTCCACCTCGTGATTTTATCTACATCTAATGTCGTCGCACCGTCTACTCTCTGCTGTATACGAGTGCATTAAAAAGGACGCTAATCTATAAATCCTGCTGTATCGCATTAAACAGCAAACACGTTTCCTACGTCACCAGGCACAATGGAATCGCTCGCCAGTTGCCAATCGAAAGACACAAGAGCGAATGTTTTCAGGCATGGAGAAGAGCTCCATGAAATGGTGGAGGAGACCGAAAGTACTACAAAAAGTATGGAATGAAAAAGAAAGTCAGTAAAACACTAGGAAAAGAATTAGCTCACGTGAAATATTTTGAGCACCTGGGAATAAGAACAAAAACCAATTGCAGGTGCAGCACAAGAGAAGTTCTCTAAGAAGGAAACGGCCATGAAGCGGAAATAGCATTAAAAAAATACCAATGAAATGCTTCCTCTTGATTATATAAGAGTATGGTGTCAAACCTTCGACCATAGGGAGGGAAAACAGGGTTATCTCCAACAGTGGACACAGCGCAGAGTGGAAGAAATGGGTACAAAGGGATTGAAGCAAGTAGTTGCTGAGAGTGGGATAAGCAACACAACTTCCAGATATATTCAAACGTAGAGAAATATTAATCTGATGCAATTACATTTTCTTGGAGGCCTAGTGAGTCTCACCTATATCTTCCTTAAACGGGATGAAGTGTAAAATGAAATTTGTGTTAGGCAGGGCGTCGGACTAGGGTAAATCATACGGCTGTGTTAACAACAATCCCAGGTTGGTTTAGCGGATAACACGTATGGCTAGTAACTAAGAGACCTGGGTTCATGTCTCAGAATTGGCACAAATTTTAATTCATTTCTTCAGCTTCTATCCTTATCGACCCCATATGCAGCCAGGAAAATCTAATTCAGTAAGATCAATAGATCACTTACACCTGAGGTTTTTCCAATTACATACAAAGCTGGGATGCTGTTCCAGTATTGGAAGGCCTCGGCAATACTGATGAGCTAAGAAGGGGAAGAATTGTAGTGTTAGTTGAAGTTTGTGCTAGGGAGGACAATGGGCTAGGGCAGTCCGTATAGCAGTTCTAGCCACAATGTCAGGGTGGCGTAGTAGATAACATGTCTGCATAGTAAGCAGCAAACGCAGGTTCAGATCCTGGCCTTGGCACATAATTTAATTCATTGCTTCAGCTTTCTTCACCACAGTAGAAAAATATATACATTTGGGGACCGTGTCAGTGGAATTAGATAACCGCAACCACGATATAGAACTCTGACGCCCACTACTCGTCCTTGGGGCTTCCTTGAAACGGCAGCGTGCAGGAACAAATATTGCATCGCAGCAAACACGTGTGGCCGTCCACTCATTATGAGCAAGGCTTAACTCATATGAACTCTGTATACCCTTCTAATGATTTTTTTTTCTTTTTAGGGACGATTACATCAGAATGTAACTGGATTCGTGTCTGCGCATGGGTGCACTGCTCCATGTTGCCCTCATATATGCACTCTGTTATTCCCTAAAAAAAAAAAACATGTACCATCACATCACAGGCAATTGTTGAGAACATAGAAAATTTAAAAACCGGTTTAGAAAGCTGTACAGAGGCTAAAATAATTCGTGGATGGAAGAGGACTCAGGTCCTAGACGGTTTGCATAAAACGATTTTTATTTACATTGATCGCCAGTAATAATTCAAATTACTTGTTTCGATTGACAACCCACCCTCCTCAGATCTAGAAAGAACAGGAAATATTTGGTACTCACAATCAAAAAATATACAGAATATAAAAAATTTGAAGTGAGTAAAGCATAACAATATGTGTCTAACTATTAAACGTCCTGGCAATGTGCATACACACCTGCTATGTCACTCTGACTGTTGTAAGTGTCTTTATTTTTTCTTTAAAACGAGGGAACCACGCATCCGTACTCAAAAAACAAACGTCACAAGATGTGCAGAAAACAGGGCAAAAAGTTTGATATCTCATTCGTCAAAAATAGTGCTAAATACAGTGAACAGACGATTGTAATCAAAAGCTGAGAGAGAATTGGACTAAGATCAGTAGGGGTAAAAGAGATCCAATTGGACCTTTATAAATAACTGGGGAAAGTTGACCACAAGAAAGGAGGGAAACCTACGCAGCTATTGTTGACTCGGAACAAACTTTTGATTAGAGTAATAATAATTTCATGTGGTTCAATGACTGGGTGCAGTTCTTTCTATTTGACTACACTTGCATGACTTCCGTGTCCTTAATCTACCCCATGCTATCCAGCCAGGAAGGAAAAGTACTGTTTAACGTGGAATATGTACTATGTGTCGTTTCTGACGAATCTCACAATACTGACATGCGAAGGCCCGGTTAATAAGAGGCTGAAAAATCCGTGCTCCGATTACATCGCAGTTCCCAGGCAGGCACTTTATCGGTAGGCCACCTGGCCCGAGAGCGCTTGATGTAGTTCAGTGGATTCATCTCTGAGATGTCTTGAAGGAGAATGGAATTAATTTGAAGAGAAGGAAGCAATAGGAGCGTGACAACTAGAGGAATGATAAATAATATAATATTGAGTGAAAAACAGATGAGATTTAATTATATGTTTAAAGGACTAAACATCTGCTATGATGAATGTGAAATGAAGATAAATCTGAAGAAGATTAAGGTCACTATTTGTACAAGTCAATCAAGGAAAAGTGAAAATTTGTAATGAGTTATTGGTTGGGATTAATAACTCCAGATACCTAATGCAAAATTATCAGTTACATGACATATTATAAGGAATACGTATAGCTATTGCAAAAGAATTTTTTCACAGGAGCAGTATATTCTTTGGCCTAATAAATAAACAGTGAATAGAAAGTTTAATGGAGCCGTTTGTAAGGTGTCTTGCCATGCCTGTTGCTGAAACATGGCCACTGTGGGGGAGAGGAGAAAAATGCTTGGAGGCCTTTGAAATGTGGATCTGGAAAACAAAGGAAGATGTGAGATAAATAAATAAAATATCGATTAAAATCATGTTACAAAATGTGAGCAAGAGAAGATAAATAATGCACACAGTAAGGCAGAAAAAAAGAAATTGGCTGGGACGCTGGATGAGAAGAGACTGCATAACAGATGACACACTGGAGGGAATGGTGAGTGAGAGGAGACCAGAGATAGAAGACACCAGTTGACAACACGAAGATAGATCACACAAAACGTGCCTTGTAAAACCAGAGGACAATGCTGAACTTCCAGTGATGGACCTTCCAATATTCGATTGTGTTACTACCAGTTGTTGGCTGCAGTTAAAGTGTCGTCCACATACAGAGAGATTTTAGGTAACAGTTCCTCTTCAGGTATGGAATCTAAGATCCCTATAAATGTAGCTATTGAAATTTTAAGCCACTTTATCGGCCAATAGTCAGCAGTCAGGTTCAAACTGGATTACTTATTAGCACCATCAAATTTCTGCAGTAAGTCATTTAAAGTTTCTGTTCTATCGTTCTCAGATTCTATTACCTGATTTAGAACCCTAGCGTCCAATATAAATCATAGTAAACCTTTTTTTTGGTAATGTAAACAAGTGGTTTATAGTAGTGACTGGCTCGTCTCCCTATAATATGTGAAGACAATATCCTCTGTAGTTCTTCATCTGTGGTCTCCTTTTTTGATGCTGGTATTAGATGTAGCCTCAGCTCAAAAGATTGATGTGGCTTGACTTTAAATTCCTAAGTGTGTACCTTTATTACTCCTGGTCTATCTGAAAATACTTCTAGTTTAACAACACATTTCCAGTTCTGCTTTCCCGTATGTATCAATATTCCTTAGTTCATTCATTATTCCATTTACTATCCCTGCATCAACCTCACTCTGATTCTAATTCTCTTTTCTCTGTGGAATACCTTCCTCCTTACATACTTCGCGTTGAAAACACTCATGCATTATTTTTAGGTAGTACATATTCTGCACTTTTCCTTTAGTACTAACCAAGTTACCAACTTTAATTTCTCTCTAAGTACCATTTACCGTTAGGTTCATACTACTCTTTCCTAAATCCATAATTGGCATGTGGAGTACCAACAAAACTGTCTGTACTATTAATAAAATACACTCCTGGAAATGGAAAAAAGAACACATTGCCACCGGTGTGTCAGACCCACCATACTTGCTCCGGACACTGCGAGAGGGCTGTACAAGCAATGATCACACGTACGGCATAGCGGACGCACCAGGAACCGCGGTGTTGGCCGTCGAATGGCGCTAGCTGCGCAGCATTTGTGCACCGCCACCGTCAGTGTCAGCCAGTTTGCCGTGCCATACGGAGCTCCATCGCAGTCTTTAACACTGGTAGCACGCCACAACAACGTGGACGTGAACCGTATGTGCAGTTGACGGACTTTGAACGAGGGCGTATAGTGGGCATGCGGGAGGCCGGATGGACGTACCGCCGAATTGCTCAACAGGTGGGCGTGAGGTCTCCACAGTACATCGATGTTGTCGCCAGTGGTCGGCGGAAGGTGCACGTGTCCGTCGAACTGGGACCGGACCGCAGCGACGCACGGATGCACGCCAAGACCGTAGGATCCTACGCAGTGCCGTAGGGGACCGCACCGCCACTTCCCAGAAAATTAGGGACACTGTTGCTCTTGGGGTATCGGCGAGGACCATTCGCAACCGTCTCCATGAAGCTGGGCTACGGTCCCGCACACCATTAGGCCATCTTCCGCTCACGCCCCAACATCGTGCAGCCCGCCTCCAGTGGTGTCGCGACAGGCGTGAATGGAGGAATGAATGGAGACGAGTCGTCTTCAGCGATGAGAGTCGCTTCTGCCTTGGTGCCAATGATGGTCGTATGCGTGTTTGGCGCCGTGCAGGTGAGCGCCACAATCAGGACTGCATACGACCGAGGCACACTGGGCCAACACCCGGCATCATGGTGTGGGGAGCGATCTCCTACACTGGCCGTACACCTCTGGTGATCGTCGAGGGGACACTGAATAGTGCACGGTACATCCAAACCGTCATCGAACCCATCGTTCTACCATTCCTAGACCGGCAAGGGAACTTGCTGTTCCAACAGGACAATGCACGTCCGCATGTATCCCGTGCCACCCAACGTGCTCTAGAAGGTGTAAGTCAACTACCCTGGCCCGCAAGATCTCCGGATCTGTCACCCATTGAGCATGTTTGGGACTGGATTAAGCGTCGTCTCACGCGGTCTGCACGTCCAGCACGAACGCTGGTCCAACTGAGGCGCCAGGTGGAAATGGCATGGCAAGCCGTTCCACAGGACTACATCCAGCATCTCTACGATCGTCTCCATGGGAGAATAGCAGCCTGCATTGCTGCGAAAGGTGGATATACACTGTACTAGTGCCGACATTGTGCATGCTCTGTTGCCTGTGTCTATGTGCCTGTGGTTCTGTCAGTGTGATCATGTGATGTATCTGACCCCAGGAATGTGTCAATAAAGTTTCCCCTTCCTGGGACAATGAATTCACGGTGTTCTTATTTCAATTTCCAGGAGTGTATAAAGATTTACTATCTGTTTCATCTTCTTCAAAATTAACCTGTAGCATCCTCAGGACTTTCCCTTATCAACCTCTTCATAGTCAATGGTTAGTCACTTATCTGAGCTTGTGTTTGTATCCAACAGAAACTCATTTCTGGTTTTCCCTTTCTTGGTCCACCCTTCCCTGGTTTTTTCCTGTATTTTCATCATTACGTTTATCATTTTGTTCTTTATATTTTCTGATATCGTGATTCCTATTGACTTCTCGGTTCCAGCCTCATTTACCAAACCTGTTGAACCCATTGCCATGGTTCTTGTCGTCTGTTCTATTCTGATTTATGTTATGTTCTCTCTGCTCATTATGGTATCTGTTTTCTTACATCCAATTAACACTTTATCTCGATCTGCAATTTACTCGTCTCCAGTCATTACTGGATGTTTCCTCCCCATGAAAGAATATCTCCTTTCATTCTACTTGTAACAAATCCTACTTTCCTCCTATCATCCCATTTTTCTGGTCTATAGCTTGTAAAATATCTACTCTTCTCTTTTCGATATTAATTTTTCCTGAACACTCATTGGTAGTTTGAGCAATTCCAAGCAATAAGGTCTTCTTCAGTACGTTACCTAAATGCAAGTCCTTATCGTGGAACTTTGAAGATAATCTTTATAGCTATCATACACATTGCCTAAGAAATTTTTTCCCTGGATATTGCCATTTCTAACATTTTATTCTGTTAGACCACTACTAGTCTAAAACTTTTTTTAATTTATTCATCATACGTTTGACATGACTTATCAACTCTCATTCCCTATGAAAGAATATCTCATTCCATTCTACTTGTATCACATCACATCCTATTTTCCTCCTCTAGTCCCATTTTTCTGTGAATAGACCTTGGAAATGTTTCACAAAATCGTTAGGATGAAGTTTCCCTTTTCCCAAAAAATTATGTAATGTATAAACATTTAAATAATAATCTTCATTTGTATTGTTTCCATTATTACTTACAGCTAATTTATTTTCAATGATTTTAGCAAAGATTGAGCTGTGCTCCAGCTCGCATTGGTGCTGTTGCATTTCTGTCCTCTGTTGGAGGCCAGACAGTACTGTTTAGTTGACATGGTTGCGGTTTTTTGTCTTCTTCTTGTGTTGATTGATGCCACTCTGTTTTGCAAGCGTTGCCTGTCTGCTAGTGGCAGCAGTGGCGTTATCGATATGTTGTAACTGTGGTCCTATCTTTAGGGTGACGTCTTTGTTCTTTCGGGTCGTGTGAGTGAGCAGTTCGCTTGGGGACGCAGGAGGAGCCAGGTCCACACAAAGCGAGAACACGACGGGACTGCTGGTGGCGCGCTGTGGTCATGAGGGTGCACAACTTCGCCGAAGCCGGATCATTCAAGTTTTAAGTTGAGTGCATTTGAATTCAACTAGACAAACCTCCCCCATTGTGAACTCTCGCTATTCTCCAGTGACTTGGGTTCGTGTTGCTGCTCGTAGTGTCACTGACGCAAAGAGCACCGAGTGCTTGGGGAAGGTGGATCTGATTAGCTTTCCTGGGCTTCTAATTACTATTTACTACCTTAAGCTTGTTACAATTGTTAACTTCAACCGGCGGTATTTTCCTGCCTGGTAACCGCTAACGCCCCAGTTACCCGCCCAGGGGGTTAGTGTATGTAACGGCAGTGTATATTTCCTCGCCTTGCCACCGCTGTCTGGTGAGGCGTGTAAGTTTGTCAGCTTTCTTGGTTGTAGGTGGGTTGGCGATTCTTCTACCTTGGTGGTAGTGATTCTTTTTTTGTTCTGGGCTCTAAGCACAGTATTATGATGGCGGAGTCGAGACCGCCGGTTCCAGCTTTGGCGTATTTTTACATCTTGCATTTGGTTTACTGGACTTCAGGTAGCCTCACCAAGATTATCATTAGTCACTAGCTAGACTTCCACTAGTTTGAGATACCATCTTGTGAGGTGATTGCAACTCTTTGCTGCCTTTCTCATAGCTCTCGAAAGTGATTTAGGCCTGACATACTTAGGGGCCGATTCCTGGGCCATCGTCCGTGACTGGCCCTTGTGTTGTTTTATTGTTATTATTTTGCTATTGTGTTAGAAAGTTACTATCATTTGTCTCACCTGTTTGGTGATCAGTTGCTTGTCCTTTTGAATTAACCTTTATTATATTTGCTGTTTTATTGTATATTGTTAAATTTGTTAAATAATTGCCAGTCTTAGCGTTAAAGGCCTTCAGTAATTGCAAGTTACAACAAGTTTAAACAATTCTTAATTTATTCCCATTAAAGCCTTCAGCCATGAAACAATTCTTAAATTATTGCCATTTCTTCAATTTGTTGCTAATTTCAAATAAATTGTGGTGATTAAAAGGAAAGCCAACCAATAGTAACTGATTACAGTCCCGTCCACAATCGTAACCGAATCCAACCTTTCTTGAATACCAGGATCCAAAGATATCAGTGCCTTTGTTGCTAAAATCACTGACCTCTTTCTGAATATTCGTTACATTTGTGAATATCTGTTTAGTATTTGTTTCTACTGCAGATGTTGTCTCTGTTTCATCTACATTTTTGTTTACGTTGGAGATTGACGCACTACATTTTTCAGCCTACTTGTCAAAATTAACATCTAAAATTTTAACATTTAGTTGTAATTCATCAATAAATTTACTGTGATTTACTACTTCTATCCCAACAGTGCCGTTTTTTCCTAAATTGTAAGCTACTGCCCACTGTTCCTTGATTATTTTCTCAATTTTTTATCTACCACTTTGAAATTTTAATTAGTATCTCTAATATAACTATCCTACCCATCGGCTGTGTTCTTGTTAATTTCTTTCATAATTTTATGAATTGTTCTTTAGTGTCTCTAACATTCTCGTCTACTGACCTATTAGTTACTTCGTGCTTTTACTTATTTTCTTCTAGTTTGTTGTTAGCTTTCCTGGCAATTTCTTCTGTTTTGTTGTTAGTCATTCCCAGTTTTTGGTTTATCTATGTATCTTGCTCTTTCCTTTAGTTTAAGGATTATAGCTGCAAACATTGCTTGCATGCATTTATTAATAACAACAATTTGATTCAAGTCAGACTAAATGTACTTTTTCTACAAATCTCCTTGCTGACGTCATGAGCGATTTCCGCATCAGCACCTTATCCCACTGGCTCTGAAAGTGCCAGATGGCCAACCACCTCTGCTAGCCAGTGTGGGAACCTACTGCCCGCTCGTTACTCCGCAATGCTACAACGCAAGTGAAATAGCAAACCTGGAAATAAAGTAAAATGTGCTCTTATCTGCAAATAAGGGAAACTTTACAACTTGTCCAGTGGGCATACACATCGTCATCATCAGCATCATCAGCATCATCAGCACCCATCCACAAGTGGGCTGTGAGGATAACATAGCTCTATTGTGGGAAATATCGCATTGTAAAGCTACATCCAATGCAGAAGCATGGAACTGTAAGAAGCCAAATGAAGGCGGAGAAAAGAATCAAATTACATATAACTAAAACTTAAGAAACAAATATCAGAGGAAATGTATAGGATACAAGATACAACAGTTGTAGTGGGATAACACATGTATGCATCACTGAGGACGTGGTACCTGTCGTAATGATTTATCAATGGTATGTCCAGTTTAAAAAGAATTATTGTGTGTATATGTTGAATTTTACGAGCAGAAATTTTTTACGCTATTTCCATCCCTAAAAATGAATGCTTAACAATTGAAACAGGTAACCTGAAGTATAGCCTGTCATTACACCAAATAATGTGCTCTACAAACTTACCATGTCATGATTTATAATACCTGATTAATGTATTTAAATATAATACCCTGAAGAGAGAAGCCATCGCACGAATGGTAACATGGTAGAAATTCAGTTCGAGAATTACACTACGTTATAAGTCTTCTTCGTATTTGCTGGCCTTATTCCGTATCTTTGCAGGGTTGGCAAGTTAATCTGGATTTGTCAATATTAGCGGCAGAAGGTAGCAAGCAGCAAGCGCTTTCCGTCACATACCCTGCACCCACAACCCTTCTCCGGCCTCTCCCCACAGCCCCCACCCCCACCTCACGTGCGAGACAGAAAGTATGTATCCATCCTGTCTATGTCTCTTACGTCTCTTGTTTTTGAAATGCCTGAGCTAGCAGGACAGAACGGATTACGTTGTGGCTATGAGCACTATGGGACTTAACTTCTGAGGTCATCAGTTCCCTAGAACTTAGAACTACTTAAACCTAACCAACCTAAAGACATCACACACATCCATGCCCGAGGCAGGATTCGAACCTGCGACCATAGTGGTCGCGCGGTACCAGACTGTAGCGCCTAGAACCGCTCGGCCACTGCGGCCGGCTATTAGGTTGTGGAAATGGGCCGAAATAGGTTGCTGTCAGTTGCACTCAACATACAAATTTTATTTGTCCACACACAATATTACACAAGGATCGAAAACACTCTAAGTTTTAATCGACCTCCTTTAACTAACTATAGATCGGCTGAAGGACACACTCAAAATCCAAGACGTAAAGCCTAAGTAAGATATTGACAGACGACGTTCTTCTGGAGGTATCACCGAAAAATATTTTCTAAATCTGCAATCTAATCAGCTGAAGGCCTTAGTAATTTAATTTTCATGGAACTCGGCTGGGAGTCGCATGTTAAGGAATAAGAAGAGTTTCAATCAAAAGGCAGAAGGCCTTATATTAAAACATTGAAAGCAAAATTCGACCTAAGGCCCATACAAAAGCTTTACATTCTTATTCCTTAAGGGCATGACAAGAACATTAATTTGAGAGATATTAAAACTCGCCTGAAGGCCACACATCAACTTAACGGCTTAAGACCTTAAAAGATTTGATGTAAAATTCGGCTAAAAGCTCCATATAAGGAATAACAATCTTATGCCTAAAGGGCAAGAGAGGATCATTAATTCAGGGTATATAAAAATTCGACTGTATGCCACGCATCAACCAAATAAATAAAACTCAAACAGGGAAATTAGAATGTAACAGACACGGAAGGGCGCTCTCAAATTTCCAAGGGTCGGCATGGAATTGTAACACTAACGCCTGTTTGGTGAGACAGGTAGCCTGACCAACTACATCTTAATCGGAAGGCAAGCCAATCCACAGACAGCCGATGAACCTGATTTCGGTCACCAGACCAAAGGCACTACAACCAAAATGCCAGTGAGGAGAACAGACGAGTAACACTCGTCTTCAAATATTGGTGTGTTAATAAGCCAAGGCACAATAACTACTGTGTTGTGCACATAGTTCCGCGTAGTCAGCGCCTACACAACTTTCCCACTAGAGCGTGCTCCACTAAGCATAACAGCGCAGGCGCAGCGCTCGTCCGTCTCCGCACTACGAGATGGCGCTGCCATAGAGACGAACCAAATTCTGCTTCCACCGATCCACGTATTAATATGTCACGCAGCCAGTGAGATTGCTGCTAACGTAGAACCTTTTCTCCTCGTGGATCACACTCGCGCAGTGACACCTGAAATCGCGCGGTATTATAACGAGTGCACAGACCTTCGATTCGTCAGACTGCATTTGTCTGCACCAGTCTGTACCAGTCTGCATTAGTCCGTACCAGTCTATAGTCAAGTTTCAGTCTGCGCCTAATACGATTACCATATTCCTGTAAATAGCCATGAAGATAAATGTGTAGACACGTTGTGAAGTATCAGAGATATGTGAGAATAAGATTAACGTACCAAGACCGAAGGAACTTCAGATTGTCAATTGTAAATAGCATCCAGAACCAAGTTAAGTAATTTTTATGCTTGTTATTATTTTAATAAATGTGTGTGAAAATTAACCAAGTTCTGTTTAAAGTTGGTCACCGTCAATCTGCTACTCTAAGCGTGCAAGTGGCATTTCTATCGTCTGACCTAACGGCAGAAGTTAAACACGCCACGATAAGATTGTTGACACTCGCCTACTTCGTTAGAGCGACAAGTCAAATAATCTGATGGTGTGTGTACCGAAGGTCTTACAGTACGCACACCACATACTGACGTACATGAACATTGAATCCGCTGGGGAACTACACCTCGTGGCGCACAGCACCAACACGATACGGAAACGCTCACTCACTGCTCTGTCGCGACCGACCAACCGGCTCCTGCAGTACGGAGACAGCATTTAGAGCACTGCTCAGTCGAACTGACACAGGGTATATAGCGTTGCACGAAACACTGCCACAAGAAACTCGAACACTCGTAAAATGAATCACTGATGAACAACTAGAACGAATCACCGGCGCGCACACACACAAACCCGAAGGACGCTGGGTGATGAAACACACGTCGTCTGACCAGACGACCGACGAACAACCAACCAAGGTCGTTGGAACTCAAACCATGTGCGTCGGCTGTTCGTCGGGAACTGGGAGACACGGCGATCCGTGCACACTGGCTCGGACCCAATGATCCAGAAGTAACTGTTGTCCATTGGCCACGACGTCTCCGCACAAGAAGGACCGAGCCACGTGCAGCAAGATGACTCAGTGACCAGGCCCACAAACGGTCATATGACCAAACACACGTCGCCCAAAGAGGCGACCAACTGAACGACCGACCAACGGTCTTTCCCGCTGCCATCTCCGTCCGTCGGACAGTTCAACCTGTGCCGCGAGCGGTCGTCAGTACTGGCTGTCCGCGCGTCCCTAGTGATCCGTCCACGACCGCTGCAACGTCCCGACTGCACTTCTGCCGCGTTGCAACTCCAGCGGCGCCAGGTCCGATCTCTCTCCACGACACACCACGACCGGTAACTCATAGCCGTCCAGCAAAGATAATACGGAAGGGCTAATATCGATACGCGCTGCTGCTACCACTCACGGGCAGGCAAGACAGTAATTCAGTGACACCAGTAATTGAAATCTTAATGACGAGGTTCTGGAGGACGACGGTTCAATCCCGCGTCCGGCCATCCTGATTTAGGTTTTCCGTGATTTCCCTAAATCACTCCAGGCAAATGCCGGGATGGTTCCTCTGAAAGGGCACGGCCGACTTCCTTCCCCATCCTTCCCTAATCCGATGAGACCGATGACCACGCTGTCTGGTCTCCTTCCCCAAGCAACCAACCAACCTAAATAACGAGGCGGCCATACGGTAAAAAAACGATGTTCAATAATAGATGGCATGAACATGAACCACGCATCGCTCACTCTTATTAGCCTAAGTGAAAATGTTTACGCAGTGTTTGCCAATCGCGTTGCCGGGTGTAGGGACATGGGTACATGCCCAATCGGAAGTTGAAAACCGCCTAAAAATTACCACACGGCTTGCCAAGACACGCGTCCTCAGCGATGGTGTAAGACTGCACTGAGTGGAACTGCACTGCAACACAGCGGCACGGCACGATGCGGATATATTTTCCCTGAGAGGACAGAAGTCATGGGATACCTCCTAATATCGTGTCATTTTGATCGAAGTAATGCAGCACCTCGACGCGGCATTGACTCAATAAGTCTTTCTAAGCCCCCTGCAGAAATAATGAGCCATGCTGCCTCTATAGCCAACCATAACTGCGAAAGTGTTGCTCGTGCATGCAGGATTTTGTACACCAATTGACCTCTCTACTGTGTCCAACAAATATTCGACGGGATACATGTCGGACCATCTGGATGGCCAAATGATTCGTTTCTTCAAACCCATGGCGAAAAGCTGTGGCCCAGTGACATGACCCATTGTTACCCATAAAAATTTCACTCTGGTTTGTGTTCAAATATGGTTCAAATGGCTCTGAGAACTATGGGACTTAACTTCATAGGTCATCAGTTCCCCAGAACTTAGAACTACTTAAGCCTAACAAACCTAACACACATCCATGCACGAGGCAAGATTCGAACGTCCGACCGTAGCGGTGGCGCGGTTCCAGACTGAAGCGCCTAGAACCGGTCGGCCAATCCAACCGGCCACTAGTTTGGGAACATGAAGTCCACAAATGGTAGAACATTGCCTCCAAATAGCCGAAACATAATAGCCGAACATAACCATTTTAAGTCAATTATCGGTTCATTTGATCCGGAGGACACTGTCTTACACAGTCCACCCCATTATGGCGCCAATACCAGATTACACAGTGCCTTGCTGACAACTTCGTGATCTCTGCGCCACACTCGAACGCTGTCATCAGCTGTTACCAACTGAAATCAGGACTCACCTGATCAAGTTACGCCTTAAAAATTGTGAGCAATAGGATCGCGAGCCCAGGAGATGCGCTGAAGGCGATGTCGTGCTGTTTGCAAACGCACAGTCGTCGGTCGTCTGCTATCAAAGTCCATTAACGCAAAATTTCGCCACACTGTCCTAACGGATATGTTCATCGCACATCCCAAATTGATTTCTGCTGTTACTTCAAGCAGCGTTGCTCGTCTGTTAGCACTGACAACTCCGTGCAAACGTCGCTGCTCTCAACCGTGTAGTGAAGGCCATCGGCCACTGCGTTGTCCGTAGTGAGATGTAATGCTTGACATTGGGCATTTTCCTCCTGTTCTTGACAATATTGATCTCGGAGTATTGTGTTCCCTAACGATTCTGAAATGGAATATCCTATGCATCTAGCTCCATCTACCATTCCGCGTACGAAGTCTGTTAATTTCAATCGTGAAGCCATAATCACGTCGAAAACCATTTTACATGGATCACCTGAGTACGAATGGCAGCTCTGCCAATGCACTGCCCTTTTACACCTTGTGTAGGCGATGCTTCCAGCATCTGTGTGTGTGCTTATCGCTATCCCATGACTTCTGTCAACTCAGCTGCTCAATCGTACATAGGAAAGTTTGTTTGTCAGTCGTTCGGAACCCACGAGCAAAATGGATTGAAGTGATGTATGTGACAATTTCTTTGTTATGTGAGGAGGGAAGCTATATATTTATATATGTTAATGTTGGTGACAATGGAAAGAAAGGCGATGCCTACATCTTTCTTCTGTTGGATTTAGCAATAAAACTGAAAAAAAAAAAATACCTTGAATATACCAAGCCCAGAGAGTAACCAGGCACGAGAGTTCGACTTCGTCTCGTGGTTAGTGGACTAATCTTATCCTTGAACCCAATTAAACGATCGAACAGACGTTCAAAGCCTGCTGATTTTCAGAACATGCTTTTGGAATAACGTACCAAAAATATGGTATTTACTGTCGCAAGATTTATCTCGGTCCAGAACACGTAGTCGACGTTATTCTTTCGACTTGTGTCATACACAATTTCCTCAGACACATTGCAGTGTTGTCTGACTGACAAGATCTTCCTCGAATAGAACGCAATTTCGTAACTAATGCTACCCAGGAATAGATTGAAAGATTATTTCAGTTGCCGCAAAGCTAGTTTTGGCTGGCAAAACGACATGATGAAATAGAGATAGCCTCGAAGAGAAAAAGGAATAGTAAATTTAATAATTAATAATAAGTATGTAGACATAATAAAGAAAGGCCTGATTGTCCGTTTCACAAAATAACAAAAAAATTTAATTTGGAGGTATCTGTACACTATGTTTGATAAAAAATAAATATCTTGCAGCAATAAAGAAAAAAATATGAATTTCACTTTTCCATACTCCAATTTCCTTGGCAGTTTCTTTCCATGTTGGTTTTTCTTGTTTTCTTGTACTATTCATTCTCATAGTGTTCATTGTGAAGGTCATATGACTCTGGATATTCAGTTATAGAGGTTGAGTCACTAACTATAGAAACTAACTACACAAACCTAGAATAATTCGGAAAGTACGGTACGGGTTGAAAAGTTTGTGGTACAAAACTTACATGGGACAACGGGGGCCACAATATGACGCTGGTTGTTTCCTGCTAGGTGGTGTTGCGTCAGAGATATGAAGGTCAACATTGATTTTTTTTAAATGGGATGCTATAGTCTGGTACATATTTCCTTATATACCTTACTGTTACACATCATTGGATTTGTCTGGCTAGCCGATATCAAAAAGTAGGTACCGAACTATAGCATACCAATTTAAAAAAAAAAGCCAAAGTTGACCATCATACACTGAAGCGACCTCAACTAGCAACAAAAAAACTAGCCTAACATTATGGCCCCCGTTGTCCCATGCAACTTTTATCCCACAAGCTTTTCAGCAAGTGCACTAGAAATGCATATATGAAACAAGATTTTATATTACAATACAGAGTATTTACCCCGTTCCCTTAACTGGCACAAAATGCGTATACTGTATTTATAGATTTATTTATTCCTAATCAAGAATTCATCTATGGTACAGAAGCAGTAGTCAAGGAGATATGATTTCAGTTTGCTTTTGAAGCTATTATTGCTGTCTGTCAGACATTTTATTTCATCTGGTAATTTGCCGAAACTTTTTATAGCAGCATATTTTACCCCTTTCTGTGTCAAAGATAAGTTGAGTAAAGGATAGTGTAAGTCTTTCTTTTTTCTGGATTATAATAATGAATGTCACTGTTGTTTTTAAAGTGGTCCTTGTTGTTGAGAACAAATTTCATTAGTGAGTGAATGTACTGTGAGGCTGTTGTATGAATTCGCAATCTTTTAAAAAGATGCGCACAGGATGTGCGACTATGAACCCCACACATTATTCTAACCACTTTCTTTTAATCAGTGAATACTTTTTGTCTAAATGCTGAGTTACATCAAAATATTATTCCGTATGACATCAGAGAGCGAACGTATGCAAAGTATTACTTACTAATTACTAATTACTTGCTAATTTCCATATCCTAAAAATTGGCAATTATTCTGATTGCAAAAGGTGCTGAACCTAGTCGCTTTATAAGATCCAAAACATGAATTTTCCAATTAAGATTCTCATCTATATGTAACCCAAAAACGTAGTATGCTTTACCTTGTCTACTGACTTCTATTGAAGTGTTATATTTATTGAAGGATCTGTACTTTTTGTAGCAGAAAATAGACTACACTGTGTTTTTATTCTTGGTGGCAATAGTTAGTGGCTCACCTAGCATATACAATTAACTTTTCGTTGTCTTACTCCATTTTGGTAAATTAACTTTCGTTTCACGCGTCAGAAGACTTATGGTTACAAATACGTGCAGTGTCGCGACAGTAGCCATACAGCAGTAGCAACAACTGAACTACTTCTCGCCGCACGGCGCTTCACAATTGGCCAGTTGGTCAACTTTACCTCTCGGTGCTCCACCGCGCACTTCTGCTGCCGTGTAGTGCTTTCTGTCTCATATAATTTCATATAAACAGTATTCGGCGGCGATGTGTAGCGATGCTTTCCTGCAGTACAGTTCCGTTCACAGTGGTCTTACCTTTAACCGGCCAAACGGATTCCATGCGGGGCTGGAGATCTGCAAGCAGTCTGCCAACACGCGCGGACTTTCGGCTGGGTTACCTAGTTTGTAAGCGAAATTTAATATCCATGTTGGTTATTTCGGTCTTCACTGCCCATCGTACGTTGCCCACTCAGCAGCGAGTAAATGAGGTAACTACTTAACTAGTTACAGAGTGGGTTTTTGAATCTCTCGCCTCATCCACTACAATTCCGCTGTAACCATGGTACCATACTACTTAGTTCTAACAAGTAGACGGAGCGTACAAAGCGAAATGCACGTGCTCGAGATGAAGGCAGTTCAAGTGCCTTCTCGTCTATCTTGATTCATCAAGCTTACTCGCATATTAGATATTCGTCGCAAAACTGCCTTACCTTTAGTTACGCATGACAACTTTACCGATTGAGTAACCCAGGGATACTGATTTACGTTTTCCTACGTTACTCCAAATAATTTCGTGCAAAAGTAGGGACATTTTGTTCAGAAATACTGGCAATCCACGGAGAGCCCAAGATTAGGATGTATAGTCAGGGATCTGAGCCCGTGACCTCACCAATAACAGCTCAGTGGCAGATTCCGTACATGACTGTAGCACAACTAAACAAACAACCTGTTCCTCAACTATTCGGCGGTGACAAGAAGTTAAATCCTAACCGTATTCCGAACAAATATTTTACCAAACCTGCATTAATTATATTAGAATTCGATGAAACTGTAGTTAAGAAGTTGGGGGTTTCGCGTGAAGCAGTATATTTCACATAAATATGTTCTTTTCGTATTGAGGCTACATTTGTCTGTGCATGACAGTGTACGGAACCACTGTGTCCACAAAGCCACGTGCTAAAATGCGATTTTTCATGTGATCATATCTCAGGTTTTGTTCATTACAGAGATAACAGGTCAAGTGGTTTTGATAGCCCTAGACACAGTAACAATTTGTGTTCCTACTAGGAAAACAGGCATACTGCAGTTATCCTACATTACAGTGTAAAATTTAAATATCACACACTTCCGGAAGCCGAGGTAAGTTGGGCAAATCAAGCGGTTCTTTTGCATTAGATGTGGCCTGGAGTGGGCCTCAGTCGGTTTATGAAAGCATTGTTAATGCTTTGGTGGTTCTCTAGAAAACCCTGAAAGACCGTCATTGTTGGGTACCAAAAGTACCAATTGCGGCGATGGCACTTCTATAATATCTATCCTTGGAAATTGGTAGAAGGTTTTATGTTCTTAAGACGATGTTCTTGGGGTCCTTAGAAAGTTCTTTCGTTAGTATATTCCGTTACCGAGATCGAGACGTCCACAGTTACCGTCCTTAAGCATGTAATATTCGATCTGAGGAACAATGTCGTTTCATCTGGCTAGGGTTCTGCATTACCGCAACGGTTCTGAGGTCACCAAATTATTCGTTAAGTCCCCTTTTTTTCACCAATAAAACTACATGACGCCGTGTCTCTGTATGATGGGCACTTTACGCCTACACAGGCTACCTTCATATATAAATTATTCGATGATGGCACCTGGCGACGGAAACACCTTACAAAAAATTAGTTTGCCATAGGAAATTCTTTGGGCTTGAAAATCAAACTCCATATGTTTTGCTCTTTTAGGTGTAGTCTAAATATATATTGTGCATTTTACACAAAGTAGAGCAAAGTGTACAACGGGAGAAGATTTTGTGTTAACCTTACGCTCAGAAGCAGCATACCCTACTGTAACAGAGGAAAGAAGGTAATCAACTGAAAAACACTCTTGTCAGAGCACAAAAAAGGCTACTCATCTCCCCTTAAAGACTCTGAGATAAAAGTAAGGAGCCAGCTGTCTTCATCTTCATTCTGCCTCCCTCACCAAAATTTTCAGCATGTGGATATATAAGAGCTTTCCTTTGCTTGAGAAGCAGAGAGACAGTGGCGGTAGAAAGGAGACAGTGGCAGTGGGTGAGAAAGCAATAGAGGACAGTGATAAAGGGAGAGAAAAGGCTGTAGTGGAAGAGAAGGGAGATGTGGAAGACAACAGCAATAGGAGCCAAAGGGAGAAAAGAGAGACAGTGACACTGAAAATGAAAGCGAGGTGGATGGAGATAGTAGCAATGGGAGCAAAAGAGAGAGGAGACAGCGAAAATAAAAATGAGGATGAGCAGAGACCATACATAGGCTTCAGCGTCTGCCCCACATCTTCGCCCTCTGCTCATCCCCCTCTTGCCACAAGCTGGTGATATGTATCACGAAAAAATATGCCTAATTTTCCCCATCTCTTATACCCTCATGTAAAATTTTCCCATCTAGGGGTTAAAATCCCAAGAAGGTTATCCCAATATTATGTGTGGAGAGAAGGCAGTGGTGGTTGAAGAGAAAGACAGCAGACTATGCGAGAAACAAAGAGACAGTGGCATTGGGAGAGAAAAAGAATTGGAGTAAGACAATTGACGACAGTGGGAGAGACAGTGAAAGTGTCAGAAAAAGATACAGTGATACAAGAGAAATGGAAGGAAGATAATGGCTGCCAGTAGCACAGAGAGACTGTCAGAGAAAGAATGGTATGAGAGAAACAGGGGGAGACAGTGAAAGCAGGAGAAACAGACAGAAGAAAGCATCAGAGGAAGAAAAAGGAGACTTTTTATTTACCTTTTAGTAGGGATGGTGTCCCTCCACGCCCACACCTGCATGAAGGACAACACAAAAGATCTACTGCTATCTCTGCATATTGGTTAGTTTCACTAGGTGACGTCTCGCAAAATGTGGGTACTGCGAAATTTGCGTACATCTGGTTATGATCAACCATTAATACGTGGTCTGGAGAAAGGTTGGCTCCAAAGTTGAACGAAGAGCAGCGGCTTGGAAGGCACAGGAAAAAAAGTGGCAAGGCAAGAGGCAAGAGAAAATTTCGTCTGCGATAGTTGGGTCGGGTTGTAAGAGCAGTAGCGGATTTCTTCCTGCCTGCGACAGATCATGCAAGAGTAGGCTTCATTAGTAGTGAGTATCATGCAAGCCGATACTTTTGACGTTGTGGAGAGGTATTACTTGGTAGATGCAGATGGGTACCAATGTTGGCTTCTCGATTGGCATTACTATACCTGTAACAATTGGGTTGATCACAGTTCAGTGTCCGATAGGTCACACATCGGATTCACAGTGCAGGGTAGTGTTGGCTGTTTGTGTGCGTGCTAGCTTGTCGGTTTCCCTGCTCTAGCCTGTTGGTCGGCTGTGATAGCAGGTGGCAAACCCAGTCAGTGTTGCTGATTTGCAGGGGCTTGCCAATGTTGTCGCTTGTGAGGGTATGTTAGCTCGCCATAGGTCCTTATGCCCTAGCTAGCAGTGTCTTTGGATGCTTATGCTTCAACCTGTGATTTCGATCAAAGTTTCCAAGAGTAAGGATAAAAGGATTGTTAGAGTGTTTAGAGTTCCTGTATAGTCATGTGGCGATGTTTTTGAGTATCTCAAGACGGTATCATTGTGAAGAACGACGTTGCGGGTGTATTGTGAAGCGCTGGTAATGGTGCGTATCACTCTGTATAACCTACAGGTGGCGCAGGCGTGTAGGAGCTGCGTATCCCCAGACGGAAGCTGCGTACGTCATCAGAGCTCTAATCAGTGTCTTGTATATGGCCATCGGTACGCTGCTATTTAGTGTAATTATCCTGTTGACCATTGGGTAGAGTAGTTCGAACCTCACGTGCGTTCTGTTGGCAACGTATTATCTGTGGTTCCCCCCCATGTAAATTTCCGGTCCAGCCAGACACCGAGGACTCTGACGTTCTCTCAGAAACGTACTGGGTGTCCATGTGGTGTTACTGATCAGTGTTGACGTATGCGCAGTAGCTTCGGTCTGGGCATGAACAGAGCTGCTTCGCACACGTTGACGTTTACTGTTAAACGCCATCGTTCCAACCACGGCTCGGCACTGTAATCGTGAATTTATGTTCAATGGTTTCCAGTCTTGCGCAAGGATGGCTGTGGCATCCGCGTAGATGGCTAATGTCGTGTGTTGAATGATGTTTATTTTTTATTTTACACGTCTAGTCCCGTAAGACCAAATTGAGGAGCAAATCTCCAAGGTCATGGGACGTGTCAGTACATGAATTTGCAGCATAAAAGTAATAACAGATAAATTGAAACTTTTATGAGCCGAAAAACAGACTGGCCATAAGTCTATGAAAGCGCAATCAACGGTGTAACACAGGAACCAACTTAATTGTTAACGAACTCCTTGACATAACAGAAGGAGTGACCTATGGTCAAACTCTGCTCTTTCAATTTGAAAGCGCGTCCGTTACTGCTAGGACCTTTGCATTCCTGTGATAGCTTATTGGAAATGGATGCAGCAGTATACTGCACACCTTTCTGCACAGGAAATCAGGAAATGCGATCCTAATTCAGATTGTATTTCTGCCTAGTATTTACCTAGTGAAAGATGCTAATTCTTGGGAATAAACTGATGTTCTTAAGAAGATACTACACTAAAAAATATAAATATTGAGAGGCCACTGTCAGAAGATCCACACGAACACACAGGCCTCGACGAGAGATTTGCGAACTTACACCACTTATTGCCTAAACAGCCCAGTTCTGAGCTGAAAATATCTTTTCAGAATGAAAAGAGTTACCCCAAAATATAACATATATAGGCGAATGAAAATTAGCAATGCATACTACGTTTCGTGTCGAACTATCCCTTACTTCAGATGCAGTTCGAATAGTAAAAATGGCAGCATTAAGTTTTTGAACAAGATCCTGAATGTGGGCTTTCCACACAGTTTACTTAGTATCTGAACATCTAGAAATTAGAACTGTTCCGTTTCACGAATAATATGCCAATTCTGTGAAATTCAAACGTCTGGTTTTGTTGAGTTGTGTGTTAGAAACTGTAAAAACAGTTTTACTATGATTTAGTTTTATTTTATTTTCTACAGTTCATGACAATGTCATGAACTGCACTACTTGCAACAGTTCCCACGTTGCACACAACATGTTTTATTACATGTCATCAACAAAGACAAGTATTTTAGAATCACCATTAACACTAGAGAACTTATCATTTATAGCAATAAGGAACAGGAGTGGTCCCAACACTGATCCCTAGGGCACCCACAACTTGACTGTGGCCCACTCAGACCCCTCATCATAGGCATACTCAACATTGTGCATAATGACCTGTTGCTGTGTGTTGTTAAAGTAAGAGGTGAAGCAACTATGAACTACTCCCAATATTTCATAATGGTCCAACCTTTGGAGCAACATTTTGTGATCAACACAATCAAACTCCTTAGTTAAACCAGAAAAGATGCTTAGCGTTCGAAACCTTCTGTTTAATCCATCCAGTACCTCACAAAAAAGAGAATATAGCATTATCAGTTGTTAATCCACCTCTAATACCGAACTGTGTGTTTGGAAGTAAAATATGTTAAATAAAATGATTAATTATTATCCTCACATACACGTCTTTTCAATACATTTAGCAAACACTTATGGCATAGAACTCTATCTAAAATTGTATACGTTATCACTTTCTCCGTTTTTATAAAGCGGCTTTCCTACTGAGTACTTTAATCGTTCAGGAAACTGACCATTCTTAAACGAAAATTTACAAATGTGGCTAAGTACAGGGTAATATGTGTAGCACCGTACTTTAATATTATTTTGGGCAGTCCATCATATCCACAAGAGTCGTTAGTCTTCAGTGATTTAATTCTAGACTCAATCTCCCCATTGTCAGTATCACTGAGGAGTGCTTCAGACATCAGTCTTGGAAAGGAATTTTCCAAGAGAGTTATTTGATTCCCTGTAGAAACTGAATTTTGTTTAATTCACCAGAAAGGGTCAGAAACGGATTGTTTGTGTTTCTGGAAAGTCATTAATGTAGAGGTTGAACAAGATGGGCCCCAGAATGCTCCCCTGTGGTACTCCAGCTTGGATATTGTCTTGTGTCGATTGATTGCCCTGGACGTCAGTGCTGATACATCTGTTCGTGAGATATGGAAAGCATTCCCGATGTCCAGGGAAACGTCAACTGTGGCTTTATTCGTGTTGTAGCATGTGTTATATGTTCGCCTACATGGAGCAGTTGTTGTGTTGTTGAGTGTTGATTCCTAAACTTGAGCTGTTCCGGTCTTATGATGTCATTGGCGACAGTGAGACAGCGATACTCGTCACACAGTGGGTGTGAGAGGGAGATACAGTGTGTGAGAGATGCTGAGAATGAAGACTTCACTACAAAGACAGACTGTATAAAAATGTAGAATGTTCTGTGTTATATAAATATGTGCCAAAGTTTGGTGCGGAAGTCTTAATGAGGACTGGGACAGTTGGCTCCACATTTTTCTGTCAGTCTTTTAAAGATGAGCTTTTTTAAGCTGTTTTGTAAATGTTTGTCGGAAAACTATACATCATGACGAGCTATATGTTAATTAATGTCTCCTTACAATACATACCTTCTCATATATGCTTGCAGACTGTAGATTTTTTATTCATTACAATTATAAAATCCCCCTCCCCCTACAGAGATGAACTGTGGGAGCGACATTTAGCGGTAACACTTCCGTTCTTTAGTGCAGCAGTTTCAAAGTATATGACAGGGACTGTAAAACATTTCAAATATTTGAAATGTCATTAAACTACACATGCGTTATAAATTAAGACGCAGAAGATATGGAGTCGTTGTCAGGATAAAAATTGTGTTTTCCTCTGATTATTGGCAGTGTTATGATGATGACAAAATGGTTCAAATTGCTCTGAGCACTGTGGGACTTAACTACTGAGATCATCAGTCCCCTAGAACTTAGAACTACTTAAACCTAACTAACCTAATGACATCACACACATACATGCCCGAGGCAGGATTCGAACCTGCGACCGTAGCGGTCGCGCGGTGCCTAGAACCGCTCAGCCAAACCGGCCGTCTATGATGGTGACACACCTAACTATCAGGGAGCTAGGAATAAGAAATGGGATTTGTAAATATTAAGGGTGAAGTGAGCAGTAGGTGACATGAAGTTTGTGGGAGAGTGTTTGAGATAGAATGTGCTGGAGGAGTGAAGTGTTTACAAAGATTAGTGGAGGAGTTGAGAGTAGGAGAGCAAGTGAACTTTAAGGAAAAATTAGAGGTCCGTTACATCTGGACGGAACAAAAGATATCCACACAGATTCTGTGATCAAATAGCGGTATGGGATTGGGACGGTGTGTAGATATAAGGTCAGGTGTATGTGCTGGTATAGATGCAGCAGAGTACGAGGACCGGAAGTCAGGTCTGGAGAAATTCAATTACAACACTATATGTCAACAGAACGACTAGCCTTACTATGGGAAGACACGTGTAACCGTATTACACGAGGAAGTGTTCATATAATATACACCTGTCGTGTTTTGTTACCCCTTTACAGGGTTTGAGGGGGATGTATGATTCACGGATATGGAAGTCAGATTATTAGTTCCTTTTCCTAAGTGTTTCTTAGCCATTAGAAAGGAACGCAGTAAATATGGAATAATACTGAATCCATGACATTTCTGTATCAGGTTCATTAAATGGTTTATCTAGTGGATTTACGGTCGCCGACCTATCTACGCAAATTATGATTAAGTTTCATAAAAGCTGAAGAAGTAAATTTGACCCATTTTCCTACTGTTCCCTAACATAACTTCACATATAAATATATCTTTTCACAATAATGATTTGAGGAACACATAGGAATCTGTTAGCTACTAAACCCACATACATATATATTTTTGATCTAGAAAGGCAAAGAATTTGAATCATAAAAATGTGCTAAATAAATCTGGCCAGGGCGGACTTTTGTGTTTGCATTTTTGTATTTACCAACAAATTAAATACCGGTACTTATATATTTTAATAGCATAATACATACATTTAAATTTATTGACTAATTTTATCTACACCTTTACCTTAACAAAGCTACAGCCAAAGGTAGGGCATGGTAACTCTGTGTTGTTATTCAGTATTTGTATACAACCCTACTTCAGCGTTACTTAGCTTCATACGAAATTTCTTTTCGTTACTCTTAATACTTCAGCAATGCTTACGGAATTTCATTTATATCTGAAAGAGTTTCACTTTTCTTAATGCCAAAAGGAGAGTAAGAATATTGAAAGCTTTAAATTTGTCTGAAAACGTCCACTTCAGTATTTAAGCAAAATTTCACTTCAGCACTTTTACTACGTGACTCATACAGTGCTTTTAGCTTCACTTTAAAAGTTAGTTCACAACAGATATTTTCAGTCATTCATTCAGAGGTGAAAAATAGGGCTTGCAGATACTGATTAAAGCACTTCAAATGTTTTTATAACAGGTTTACTCGGAATAAGAATTAGGGAAGGGCCCTATATAGGTGAATGATCAGGAATAAAATTACGGCGTGAAACCAGTTTTATGTTTAACACAATAATTATTCCAAAAAGGTAGTTTTGGATAAATGGTTCACTACTTTACAATTCTAATTATACAGCTCGTAAACTGTTGGCTATAGGCACTGGGTGTGGCGGATAGTAATTGCGGCGTTACGCTACCCATGGTATGGCGTACAAATTTCTTAAAGTATGGACTAATTAGTTATTCTTGGCGTCGTTTTAACGTCCGTGACTTAGCCTAACAACTTGTACCAAAGCCGTAATAATTCAGCAGTCGTCATCAGAGGCTATTGTGGAACAATTTCCAGAAAATGTATCTACTGCTCAGTCCCTGACTTGCCTCTTTCACTGCTGTCTACAGGCTGTGTTCCCCCGTTCCCGCCGCCTCTACAGGTATCGTGTAAAAAATCCAAGCCACACCTTTTACACTTCCCAGAGCAGCTTCCATTCTGTATAAAAGCACTCCATCTTTACATTACACATATGCTATACATCGTCTCTGAGCGTGTATCATCGTATACAAAAGACAAATATATAACATTACACTTGCACAAATATAACGTTACAGACGCAGACATTTTCATTTCATTAATCCATGACAAAATATTATTTAGTACATTATAGATTTCACATATTTCTTTACATAATTAATAACTATAGCTCACCAAATCACTCTAACATCACATATACCTCCTTTTGCAAATAGTCTTTGAATATCACAGTCATGCTGCGACAAATTTTAAAGGAAAAAAATTATAAATTTCATGACTGTTTGTATAATAGCGCTATATATGTCCGTATTTCAGTTATGGGTCCTAACAGGTAAGCAAATTGAAATATGCAAGGAAAGTATTGTTCATCAGTTCATCTACTTTCAAGCATCATTATCATGACAACATTTTCCAATTCTTACACAAATTATGCAGACTTTATGCACTGAAATTCTATCCCATTACAACATTTATCGTAAAATCGCACTTTACATAGAAAACCTTTTAAATAAATTACACAAAATTTCATGTATTATTGTAAGAGGTTGATTCTCCTGATATGGCTACTGCAGTAGTCTTTTCGGTTTCTCTGAACCATATTGCATAAACTTCACTTTTTGGCTGTATCTTAATAAGATTAAATCAGCGCATTTTCCAGTTTGCTTAATTAAACTTTGCGTAACTTTGTTTCTTAATATATGGTGTCTCACCTAACTCTGACAACTCAAGTATCCCTGAAACAACAACAGATATTCAAAAACTGTTTTCAGCAGCATGAAAGTACGCCAGGGGCTTAGGAAACCAAATACTACGGAAAATTTTAAAACGCATCCAAATAGTATTTCCAACATAACCTTGTGTGTTTTTAAACTGACACACACTATTATTTGTATACGATCAATTGCATCAAAAATCACAAAAATAATGGCCTTTGTTGCATCGCAATACGTCACTTACATCCCGAGAAATTGCGAAGCGAAGTTCAAGCTTGAAATAAATGAAGTGCACAGTTAGTCCACGTACTGAGACTCAAGCGTGCACCTCACGCTACCGGTAATCGTCATGTGATTGACGGACTACGGCAGTGTACTGTTAATGTATGGTGTGACATTGTACGACACCACTTTATTGGCCATATTTCATTGATGGCACACCTAAAGGGGGATAGTTTAGCCCCTTCTTGAGCTGTACCCTACTTCTACCGGTCCACCTCTTATAATGTGCCAAATAATGATGTATCAGAATGATTGATGTCCTGCACATAATATTTATTGTTGCGAAATGACACCTACAGGTTCAATTAGTGTTAACACACTTGGTTTCAAATTTCTAAACCTCGTAATTTCTTAAATATTTTGCTTCTAAAGGGTATCAACTGAGTCACAGTTTTTGACATAATGCATCTCATGTAGTAATGAGCTGAGGTGTAGGACTAACAACATTACATACAACATACAGATTTGTCATCGTTAACAGTTGTTGGAGATTTTACACTTTCATAGTTAAATATTTTCTAGCTACATATTTGTTCAGATCAACAACGTTTCTGACTCCTAGTGCTTTTGGATTTAGAATATACCAGGAAATACCCATTTGGGTGTGTTATTCCTGGAATTTCATTTCATTAATCCATTACAAAATATTATTTTCACATATTTCTTTACATATGTTACAAATATTCACTAGCAAAGGACTGTGACATCACATACAACACATTTTTCATATCGTCTTTGCATATCATAGTTATGTTGTGACAAATATTTTTATAAATTAGGCGAGTGGTTGAATAATAGTGCTATAAGAGTGTTGGTTGGTGGCATGTTTGTGGGAAGTGTAGTTGATAGAAAATACGTTCATTTTGAAAGCAGAGTTGTGGAAGTAAGAAATCTGTTCATTATTTCACAGGGCGAATGCAGGCAAATGAACTAAACACGAAGATGATGATGAAACTTCCTGGCAAATTAAAACTGTGTGCCGGACTGAGACTCGAACTTGGGACCTTTGCCTTTCGCAGGCAAGTTCTCTACCAACTGAGCTACCCAAGCACGAGAGCTTCCATAAAGTTTGGAAGGTAGGAGACGAGTTAGTGGCAGAAGTAAAGCTGTGAGCACGGGGCGTGAGTCGTGCTTGGGTAGCTCAGTTAGTAGAGCACTTGCCCACGAAAGGTAAGGGTCCCACGTTCGAATCTCGGTCCGGCACACAGTTTTGGTTGGTTGGGTGTGGGATTGAAGGGACCAGACTGCTAAGGTTATCGGTCCCTTGTTCCACGATAAAATCACACGAAATAAAAACTGTCAGTCGTTAAAAACGGAGAACTGAGAGAAGGGACGACACAATACAAGAAAGGCAGACAAAGACCAGACAAACGGAACTAAAATCGCACCGAGTGTGAAGGTGGTTGGCTGACCATGAAAATAAGGAAAAGCCAACCACCAAATGACATTAAAACCCAAAGGCCCAAGTCAATACAGGAAATAAAAGGACAAACATTCAAATCATACGATAAAAACCCCCTGCCCGAATAAAACTCAACACGAGGTCCGCCATAGCATCGTCATCACATAAAAGGGCAGGGAGGGTATCAGGCAGCGCAAACGTCTGCCTGAGTCCTGTTAAAAGCGGGCAGTCCACCAAAATGTGGACCACCGTCAGAGCTGCCCCGCAGCGACATAGCGGTGGGTCCTCCCGGCGCAACAAATGGCCGTGCGTCAGCCACGTGTGGCCAACGCGCAGCCGGCAGAGGACGACAGAGTCCTTCCGAGAGGCCCGCATGGAGGAGCGCCACACACGGGTCGTCTCCTTCACCGCCCGAAGTTTGTTGGGCGTGGGCAGGGTGCGCCACTCGTCACCCCAGGCACCAAGCACTTTCTGGCGCAAAAGCGACAGGAGATCACACTCCATAAGGCCGAGTTCCAGAGCCGGTGAACTCACTGCCTGTTTAGCCAGCGTGTCAACCCGCTCATTGCCCGGGATGCCGACATGACCTGGGGTCCAAACAAAGACCACGGAGCGGCCGCAACGGGCAAGAGCATGGAGCGACTCGTGGATGGCCATCACCAGACGGGAACGAGGAAAGCACTGGTCAAGAGCTCGTAAACCACTCAGGGAGTCACTACAGATGACAAAGGACTCACCTGAGCGGGAGCGGATATACTCTAGGGCGCGATAGATGGCAACCAACTCGGCAGTGTATACACTGTTCCCGGGTGCCAGCGACCGTTGCTCACAATGATCCTCTAGAGTAAGAGCGTAACCAGTGCGACCAGAGACCATCGAACCGTCGGTATAGGTCACGGCAGATCCGGGAAACTCGGCAAGGAGAGCAACAAAGCGGCGGCGGAGGGCCGGAGGAGGGACCGAGTCTTTCGGACCCTGTGCCAAATCCAGCCGAATGCATGGTCGGCGCACACACCAAGGGGGCAGACGGAGATTGGCCCGGAAAACAGGCGGGAGAGGAAAAAACTCAATCCCACACAGTAGAGCCCGGATGCGAACCGCGATCGTACACCCTGACCGGGGCCGCCTGTCTGGAAGATGGACGAGCGAGTGCGGGAACAGGAGACGGTAGTTGGGATGCCCTGGCAAGCTACAAACGTGGGCAGCATAAGCGGCCAGAAGTCGGTCGCGCCGGATCCGCAATGGAGGAACACCAGCCTCCACAAGTAAGCTGTCAACAGGGCTTGTCCGAAATGCTCCTGTGGCGAGTCGGATACCGCAGTGATGGATGGGATCCAGCAATTGCAACGCTGATGGCGACGCCGAACCATAAGCCACACACCCATAATCAAGGCGGGACTGGATCAGCGCTTGATACAGCCGGAGAAGGGTGGACCGATCGGCACCCCATCCGGTGTGGCTAAGGCAACGGAGAGCGTTTAAATGCCGCCAGCATGTTTGTTTAAGCTGCCTAATATGAGGCAGCCAAGTCAACCGGGCATCAAATACCAGTCCCAAGAACCGATGCGTCTATACCACAGCAAGAGGTTCACCGTCAAGGTAAAGGCGTGGCTCAGGGTGAACCGTGCGACGCCGGCAGAAATGCACAACGCAGGTCTTAGCGGCCGAAAACTGGAAGCCGTGCGCTACAGCCCACGACTGTGCCTTGCGGATAGCGCCCTGCAGCTGGCGCTCAGCAACTGCAATGCCAGCGGAGCTGTAGTAGAGGCAGAAATCGTCTGCATACAACGAAGCTGCGACGGACGATCCCACCGCCTCAGCGAGCCCATTGATCGCAATTAAAAACAGGGAGACACTGAGGACAGACCCCTGTGGGACCCCGTTCTCCTGGACCCGGGAGGAACTATGGGACGCAGCAACTTGCACGCGGAAGGAACGAGACGACAGAAAATTCTGAATAAAAATAGGGAGCGGGCCCCTAAGACCCCACCCATGAAGTGTGGCCAGGATGTGATATCGCCAAGTCGTATCGTACGCCTTCCGCATGTCGAACAAGACGGCAACCAGATGTTGGCGGCGTGCAAAGGCTGTACGGACGGCAGACTCTAGGGAGACCAGATTATCGACGGCAGAGCGGCCTTTGCGGAACCCACCCTGAGACGGAGCCAGAAGGCCTCGAGACTCGAGGAGCCAACTCAACCTCCGGCTCACCATACGTTCTAGCAACTTGCAAAGAACGTTGGTGAGGCTTATGGGGCGGTAGCTGTCCACCCCCAACCGGTTTCTTGCCAGGTTTCAACACGGGAGGACGATGCTTTCTCGCCATTGAGACGGGAACACACCCTCAACCCAGATGCGGTTGAAAACATCTAGGAGGCGTCGCTTGCAAATCACAGAGAGGTGTTTCAGCATCTGGCTGTGGATGCGGTCTGGCCCAGGAGCCGTATCAGGGCAAGCAGATAGGGCACTCTGGAATTCCCAGTCGCTGAAAGGAGCATTGTACGACTCCGCGTGGCGCGTGTGAAAGGAAAGCCTCCAACTTTCCAACCGCTCTTTCCGGGAGCGGAAGGCCAGTGGGTAATTCGTAGATGCGGAACACTGAGCAAAATGCGCTGCTAACCGGTCCGCAATCGTGTCGGAGTCAGTACACACCACTCCATTCAGCGAAAGCCCAGGGACAGAGACAGGCGGCCGATAGCCATGGAGTCGCCTAATCTTAGCCCAAACCTGCGATGCAGAGGTACGGACGCCAATGGTGGAAACATACCGTTCCCAGCACTCCTGCTTCCGTTGGCGAATAAGGCGTCGGGCACGGGCACAGAGCTGTTTAAAAACGATGAGGTTCTCCAAGGACGGGTGCCGCTTATGGCGTTGAAGAGCCCGCCGGCGATCTCTAATCGCCTCTGCGATCTCGGGCGCCCACCAAGGCACAGTCCTCCTCCGAGGGGACCCGGATGAACAGGGAATCGCAGATGCCGCCGCAGAAACGATGCCGGTGGTGACCGACTGAACCACCGCATCAATGGTGTCAGGGGAAGGAGGTGCGATAGTGGCGAGAGAGGAGAACAAGCCCCAATCAGCCTTATTCAGAGCCCATCTGGAGGGGCGTTCAGAAGAGTGACGCTGTGGTAGTGACAGAAAGATGGGGAAATGGTCACTACAACATAAGTCGTCATGGACACTCCAGTGGATGGATGGTGAAAGTCCGGGGCTGCAGATAGAAAGGTCGATGGCCGAAAATGTGCCATGGACGACGCTGAAATGTGTCGGCTCTCCCGTGTTTAAGAGGCAGAGGTCAAGCTGCGAGAGAAGAGTCTCGACATCTCTACCCCGGCCAGTAATCGCGGCGCTACCCCACAGGGGGTTATGGGCGTTAAAGTCGCCCAGTAACACAAAAGGAGGAGGCAGTTGTGCTATCAATGCAGCCAACACATGACGCGAGACATCACCATCTGGCGGAAGATACAAACTGCAGACAGTAATAGGCTGAGGCGTCCACATCCTGACAGCGACAGCCTCTAAAGGTGTGTGAAGAGGTACACATTCGCTGTAGACAGAGTTAAGGATGTAGACGCAGACTCCACCAGATACCCTCTCATAAGCTGCCCGGTTCTTGTAATAACCCCGATACCCACGTAGGGCAGGGGTCCGCATTGCCGGAAACCAAGTTTCCTGTAGGGCAATGCAGAGGAAAGGGTGACTGCTGATGAGTTGGCGAATCTCAGCAAGGTGGTGGAAAAAAGCGCTGCAGTTCCACTGGAGTATTGCTTTGTCCATGTCCGAAAAAGGCGTGAAGGGGCCGAGGAGGCAGATCACGCCACTGGGTCACCTGCTGCCACCGATGGAGGACCAGTACAATCTGCTTCCATGGCGTCTGAGGGTCCGGCGAGATCCAGGTCCTCAGCGGACGCCCGGATCTCCACCTTATCCCTGGACGCAGAGCCTGTAGGGAGCAGTGGGGTGGATGCCACCGCGTGGTCCTTGGCCTTAGAGGTCTTCTTCTTCGTCTTGTCTCTCTGGTCCTTGGGTTTCATTGGCTGGGAGGGCTCCAGCGAGTCAGTCTCCGGGACGGAGGAGGAGCGGGAAGCCCTGCGATCAGCCGCTGGTCTGCTTTTCTTCCATTGGCTGATGTCACCCTTCCCAGAGGCGGAAACCTGGGAAGGAAGGGACCCAAGGGACCCTTTCCGTGCTATTCGAGCAGGGGAAGTTCGAGGCTTCCCCAGCTTAGAAGTGGGGACTGATGTCCCCGATGGTTGGGGGGTTGCTGCTCCTGAGGCAGGTAGTGCAGGAGCAGCAGGGAGTGAAGTGCCCCCACCATCAAGGGGGCAGGCGTAGCATTCCGGCTCTGAGAAGTGGCAGTCTGAGGGAGAGCTAATGGGGCCATAACAGTAGTAGCCGCGGCGTAAGAGGCAGGCATTCGAACAGGATGGAGGCGTTCGAACTTCTGCCTGGCCTCAGTGTATGTCAGGCGGTCCAGGGTCTTATACTCCATGATTTTGCGCTCTTTCTGGTAGATCCTGCAGTCCGGCGAGCAAGGTGAGTGGTGCTCTCCGCAGTTTACACAGATGGGAGGCGGAGCACATGGAGTATCGGGATGTGATGGGCGTCCACAATCGCGACATGTGAGGCCGGAAGTACAGCGGGAAGACATATGCCCGAACTTCCAGCACTTAAAGCACCGCATCGGGGGAGGGATATATGGCTTGACGTCACAACGATAGACCATCACCTTGACCTTCTCAGGTAAAGTATCACCCTCGAAGGCCAAGATGAAGGCACCGGTGGCAACCTGCTTATCCCTTGGACCACAATGTACGCGCCGGACGAAGTGAACACCTCGCCGCTCTAAATTGGCGCGAAGCTCGTCATCGGACTGCAATAGAAGGTCCCGATGGAATATTATGCCCTGGACCATATTAAGACTCTTATGGGGCGTGATTGTAACCGGAACATCCCCCAGCTTGTTACAATCGAGTAACCGGCGGGACTGGGCGGAGGACGCTGATTTGATCAAAACCGAGCCCGAGCGCATTTTGGACAAGCCCTCCACCTCCCCGAACTTGTCCTCTAAGTGCTCGACGAAGAACTGAGGCTTCATGGATGTAAAGGATTCACCATCAGCTCTCGTACACACCAGGTAGCGGGGCGAGTATGGTTCGCTGGCATCCTTAGTCTTTCGTTCCTCCCATGGTGTAGCCAGGGAGGGGTACGATTTGGGGTCATATGTAGTTGCGTTGTATTGAGCCCTGGAACGCTTAGAGACTGCTGGCGGCTGGCCACCAGCAAGAGATGATGTACCACGCTTCATTGCGGGTCATCCGCCCTGATGCCACCTACTCCGACCAAGGGCCCTCCCCACGGGCGCCACCCAGCCTCAGCAACGACCACCTGGCAGGATGGCCATTGCCGGGAGTCCCAATGCCCCAAGGAGATAGGCATCTACTCCTTGGCATACGTGGGGAGTTAACGGCGCTGGCATCAGCAGAGCGATCCCTGTGTAGTCAGGGGGCTACAACCAACAGGGTACATGGCAGCCCCACCACAACGGACTGGCTACCGTGCTGGATTTCAGGTGATGTAGTCCAATATCGTCATTGGCGCATAAAGCGGCACAGCATAGCAGACTGCAAGAAACCGCACCCAAGAACAAATCCACGCCCAAGAGATGGTAGGTGAGCGGGACTGCTAAGCGATGACGACAAACCTGGCTAGAGATGGTAATGCTTGATGGACACATCGCTCCTTGTAAGGCGCCCTTCCCCAATCGGCTCGCTCTTCGGAAAATTTAGAAGGATGGAGGTCAAACCCGTTAGGGGACCATCTCACAAGGCCAAAACGTTTGAGACTCCTTTTAGTCGCCTCTTACGACAGGCAGGAATACCGTGGGCCTATTCTTACCCCCGAACCCACAGGGGGTCACACAGTTTTAATCTGCCAGCAAGTTTCATATCAGCGCACACTCCGCTGCAGAGTGAAAATCTCATTCTGGATGATAATGATGTTTGGTTAGCGGGGGCGCTCAACTGCACGCTCATCAGCGCCCGTACAAAGCCCCAATTTTTACACAGTCCAAGTTTTTTACACAGTCCAGTCTAGCTACTGTCACGAATGATGATGGTGATTAAATGATGAGGACAACACAAACACCCAGTCCGCAGGCAAAGGAAATACCCAACCTGGCCACGAATCGAACCTGAGACCCCATGATCCAGGGGCAGCAACGCTAGCAACTAGACCACGAGCTGCGGACTAAACAAGAGTAGTGAATGGCGTTCAAGAATTTAGAGGGTGAGGCTGTGCTGATGTGGGACTCCAGGGGGCTTTATCACAGGGGAGGACACAATGGATCAAATCTTTGTAGTTCTGGAGGATGGTGGAGGGATGTAATCATTACGTCCGGCCCGTCAATAGTTCTGAATAAAGGATTCTTTGTCGATAATTATGATGAGATGGTGTTTAATGCATATTTGTCATCCCGTAGGATGACCGTAAATATCTTGTATGTTGACTTCTGTGAGTACATTGACTACATTTACAGTGCTGTTAATCTGATGGCTTTAAGTTTCGCTCTTTCAGTTTTTCTGTTCTGTTACACCCAATAATAGCAGCAAGAATCACAATTAAGCCTTGGCTGTGTATCATACATCATTCTTATCAAATCGAGAAATTGATTTACTTATGTAGTTTTAGCAGGTCAATACCTATCACAAGTTTGTTTCTTTCTCTCTGCTGTTAAGCTGCCCTCGTAGATTCTGACAGAACATAGCACTGCCAGACCTAAACCTACCGATCACAGGTAAAGTCTTTAAAGTGGTACTCGTAGGAAAACAGTACACATCTCCCAGTCATGACTCCAAATTCTTATAATTATACTGTTCAGAAAAATGGTCAATATTTGTTTCTATGCCGTGTCATTCAAAACTTCAAAAACCCTCTTATACCTTAAATACAACCACTCCCACAACATAAGCCTTTTCCTTTTGACCCAAGAGTCCAATATTTGTCTTCAACTAAGATCTTCAATCTACTCTCACTAACTGAAACCATTATCACCTTTAACGACACCAGCATATTTCCATCACAGCACGGTTCTAAAGTGTTAATTATCACGGAAGCTCCTCAACCGCACCTACGATAATGAAAAAATTTTTAATGCCCACTGCATAAATGGAGTCAGCAGTGACACCATTATCTACGACAGTGGTGTCTGAGACGTGAGTTTGAACACGTAATGTGTCATTGGACTAGTTATTGATAAACCATGCTAACAGAACTGAATTTCATATACATTAAGTGACTGTAAGTAGCGCTTTGTTTACAGCGCACATGCTGCTCGTAACATTGTTCATGTCTTTAACCTCACGCCTGAGATAGAAATCTCATATCTGAAAATTGTACTAACAAAGTGTGGTGAAGCTCAAACTTAAGAAATGAACTCTGATCTAGTCAACGTTAGCATTTTAGCGGCAAGCGGTCGATGGAACTGCTGACAGAAGTTAATATCCGGTCACGTATCATTGTTGCAGGATTCAAGGTGCACGTTTCACACACGGCCCATCTTTTACTTGCCTTATGTGTAACGAAAGCCGTCGCCTTCTTCAAAGCTGTCCAAAACGGGTTTTCTTTCTGCATAACTGTTTGCAGCAATCGCAAGAAATCCACCTTAGCAGAGATGTTAAATGAAAATCAAGCATCAGATGACGTTCAGCTAAGTCCAGAAGGAATCGCGCAGAAATTTGACAACACGTGATTAAGAATAGCCGCTGATAGTAAGCGATCCCGACGCAGAAGAGTCTATGACTAAAAGTCTTGACCCGGTGACAGCGAATAAGATAAGATGGAGGTAGGTAGGCTACAACTACAATAACGGCATTACCGAAATGTGATAGTTTCTAAAGGACACTCGTACAACTGCGTGTAACGCTCTTTTAGACAACAAAGAAGCAAGTGTTCCCCTAAGATATGATTTAAATGAGTTACCTGAGCGACAATAAGAAGACGTGCTGTCTGTTTCCGCCAGAATTACCCGCCACCAAGTATGGAAACAACAGAACCAAGCCACGGGAGTAAGGATAACATACACGTGAAGGAAACTAGAGACAGTAAACAAACATGCTCGTGCCAGCTTGAAGTCGTAAACACTTCGAGCAGAGCAGCCGTTGTACACTAACAAGAGGAAAAATCAGTCATAATATGAACATACACCAGCTGAAGGAAAAATCACTTGAGGTACATGCATGTAAAGTGAAGTAAGAGACGCAGAACAGGAACAGGACATGTGTAAGATCCTCCCACCAGATTCAGGTGTAGAGTCAGGTGGCATTAGTAATCATAGTCGTACAAGACTGCCACACAATATAATCGTCACCGAAAAAAGTAATCTGAATACAACACCCGAAGCAAAAGAGTAAAAAAGAAGAACCCACACTCCAAAAGACACTAAAATGGAGTGGTGTGATGACTTAAAATGATCTGACAGAATGTCAAACAAACTTAAGTCAATTAAGTCATGTCAATGACGCATCGTACATATTTGTTCCCCTGAACATTAATATTTGCACAGCAGTAATTAATTTGCAAGGTTGACACAGACTTCATCTTCTTGCAAGATTTTTGAACACTCGTGATTTTCGCATTTGGAGGGAACATAGGCACTACCACTCTTGTGAGTGAAGGTACCCCAATCAGACATATTGAGGAATCCGACTGGGAGAGGGATCGTGCGCAAAATTAACGATGTCACACTTCTAAATATTAACGCCCCGTCGATCAGTAGTATCTTTTAAAAAAATGAAATAATCTATCTTCCCAGAAGAAACCCGCCTGACCTACTTGTAAGAGGCGTCTTTCGTTGTGTACTTTAAGCTAAAGATCAGTGACCGATCTGTAATTATTACAAGAAATTACATAACGATGTGAATAGCTTTCGGCTGAAGGATGGACGGGAATATCCCACACTATACTTTCTTGAGTTTCACTCGGATAGCTGAAATGAAACGGCGCACATAATAAAGAACATTCATTAGTGAGTGCGAAATACAGATGTCCCCGCTTCCTTCCCGGATCACTGTGTATCATCTGTACCTTTAAACCTAGGCAAACACCCCACAACAAGTTGCAGAGGCCAGTGGATGTTAAATATCTGCAGCCTACATGGCGAAGGCTTACGTGACGCTGTCAGAACAACACGGACTTACTGCCTACGTTTATTACACAATTTCATGTCAGTAGCCAATTCATGGAATAGGAAAAGAGCCATGCTGATGTTTGTATTGTCAAAGTATTGCTGCTTAATACCCATTAAGATCTCCAGCAGGAAGCTGCCGGTGGTAAGTTCGTATGGGACCAAACTGTTGAGGTCATCGGTCCCAACAGGAAGCTGAAAATGGCAATAAGGCCATGAGAAAAAGACTGAATGACCAACGAAGGCTTAACAATGCAATCAGGTCCTGGAATGTCAGAATACTGAATATTGAAGGGAAGCTGATGAATCTGGAAACAGAAATACAAAGGCTCGATCTAGATATGGTGTGGATCTTTGAAGTGAAATGTAAGTAAGGCAAGGAGTTCTGGTCGGCGAGCAGCGAAATATGGTGTCATCGGAGAGGCGATTAACGTTTCTTAGGAACAGAATAGTATGTCCGAAAATGGGTTACTTTGCACAATTTAGTGATGGGATTATTCTCATCAAAATTGACCCCAGCGCCAACAACAATAATTCAAGCAAACTTGCTGAAGTCACAAGCAGAAGACATGAAGTATATGAGGGCTCTGAAATGGGAACCTAGGATTTAACAGGAGATGATAATCTAATAATCATGGGAATTAAACCGCTGTCGTAGGTTAAAGAAATTCAACCAGTATTACGGGAGAATATGCGCTCGGTAGTATGAGAGAGGATGCAAACTAATAGAGTGCATTGCGTAGGATAGTCACAGAATTTGGACAGATAAAAATAGGTAGAAAGAGGTTAACTGCAAAGAAACCTTAGGTATTAGAAGAACTACAATAGAGCATCGATTATCCTAAGTAATTGGGGGACATGGGTGTTCGGCAAACTGGTTTGTTCGGATAATTGAACTGTACATGTTTATTTGCCAAAAAGAAGTACTTTGCAGTAAATTTATTCATAAAAACAGACATCTCTTTTAGTATTACAAAGTAACATACAAAGGCAATTTCAGTAGGAACATATAGTATGTGGCACAGTTTATTAACAAAAATATATACATATTACATACGCATATTTCATGAACAATACACACAGTATACAAAATTAACGTTCAAAAATCCTTTATTTTGGTCTGTCTAAGCACGCCTACACGCTTATGAGCAGCTAAGCCATGTACTTTTTTCATTACAGACATCTGGTCTTTCATCTTGGGCTTCAAACCATCGCAAGGCAGTATCTAAACAAGTGAACGCCTCAGAAGCTGTTGGTAGACATTCTTCACTTTCTGGAGCACTGATTGATGAGATGCTGGCGGCGTCATCTTTATCAGTGACGACGTTTACAATCTCGCTGTCCTGAATGATTTGGTGTCCTGGATCTGCATCATCGACATTCATCCATTCGTGAACGTCTTTATCACATTGGTGGCAATCTATTTCTTTTAGCATACCGAGAATTTCGGACATATCATTCTGTTCATCATTTTCAATCAAATTTTATTCCAGGTTTTCTTCGAATTCTCTTCCTTTACACTATTCGATGCTGCGCTGATCATGTAGGACGCGTCTTTCAAGTCAATATTCTTATGATTTCTTCTTGAGAGTTTCTTCTCCATCCTCTTCTCTTTCTAAAACTAACTTACGCAACAATTCTTTCCTGTCATATCATTTGAAGATGTCAATAACGCCTTGACTCTTGGGCTTTAATAAGGAGGTTACGTTAGGTGGAAGAAATATTACCTTTATGAACTCGTCTTTTTCGTTTAAAATATCACATGACGGATGAGTTGGTACACTGTCAAGGAGAAGTAGTGTTTTCTCCCTCTTCCCATTCTTTAGCTGATGAGCTTTTACAGAGGGTACGAATACGTCCAGAAACCACCTCATAAAAATCTTACTATCCATCCAGGCACATTTTTGTGAGGTGTACACAATTAAGTCCAGTTTCGTCAGCATTGTAAACGTTTTCGAGAGCATAATTGTTGTGGTTGGCAGGAGAGCCAACCAGGGTTAGTAAAGGAGGCCGAATTACACTCGTTTTAGCTCACGCAGGCTGGCGTGAGGTCTGGAACATGACAAGGGAATTAGAATTGAGGAAAACGGACGTAGCTGGTGGAATACTTAACTTTAATCCATTAACGGAGAACGTCGTTCTTTATGGTACATGATTCACAATATCAATAGTACGGATACTGGCGCCTTGCTAGGTCGTAGCAAATAACGTAGCTGAAGGCTACGATAACTATCGTCTCGGCAAATGAGAGCGTAGAAGTCAGTGAACCATCGCTAGCAAAGTCGGCTGTACAACTGGGGCGAGTGCTAGGAAGTCTCTCTAGACCTGCCGTGTGGCGGCGCTCGGTCTGCAATCACTGATAGTGGAGACACGGGGGCCCTATGTATACTACCGGACCGCGGCCGATTTAAAGGCTACCACCTAGCAACTGTGGTGTCTGACGGTGACACCACATTCCTCCCCCGCAAATCGTCGTAAGGTTGTGATATAAGGATTCCGCCCGCCGTATGGAGGACCGCATGTTGACGTATGGGACGAGGTGGGGAGCCTAACAACAGGCGAGACTGTGCCACCCGCACCCTGCCATTCAGACCGCTGGGAGATAGGAAACGCCTGAAAACCTGCTCCAGGGTGCACGCCAACATGCGGTGTATGCGCCCGTAGAGAGACAGGAGGCGCCGAAGGGTCGACCTCCATCGGGCCGGGGCACCCGACGGGCGAAGACGACATATGGTCCGGAGCGGGCGAGAGATCCATGTCGAATGACAACTGGTCACGGGAAGCGATCGGCGGCGCGTGACCCAGGGAGGCGCCCGGCGGTTGCAGCGACGCGTCCTCTGCGAGCGTCGCCGGCGAGAGAACAGGCGGCGGCGGCGGTGGCAGCGGCGCGTCGCCATGGGGCAAAATGGAAGGCAGCGCCGGTATCACCTGGGGCTCAGGCGAGCCAGTAGATGGGTTCCCGGGGCGCTGACCGGACGGTACCGTCCCTGAAAGCAGACGGCGAGCGGCAGATCCAGTGCGACGACAGAGGCGCAGCTGATTGAGATGCCAACGCACCTCACCAGAGGCTCCCAAAACCAGATACATAGCGCGTCCGAGGCAGCGAAGAATGCGCCCTTCGAGCTAACGCCGTGAACTTCGATAGTGTCGATAGCATACAACGTCGCCTGGAGTAAAAGCAGGTGTCTGCCGCTGCACAGGAACCTGATGCGGCGGATGTAGCAAAGACATCTAGGTTCGATGACGACGACCGTGGAGCAACTCAGCCGGCGAGC
This sequence comes from Schistocerca gregaria, assembly GCF_023897955.1. Lineage (NCBI taxonomy): Eukaryota > Metazoa > Arthropoda > Insecta > Orthoptera > Acrididae > Schistocerca > Schistocerca gregaria. The sequence goes on from NC_064923.1 coordinate 146,090,151, forward strand.
GACCATCTCGGGGCTGAGAGCGATACGAGGACAAAAAGAGCAATAACGCGTCCTCCCGAGAATGCGACTCTTTCAACTTCAACATCTGTGACTTGAAAGTCCTGACCAATCGTTCAGCGGCACCGTTTGACTGTGGCGAAAACGGCGCGGACGTCAGATGTTGAATACTATTGGCCTTGCAGAATGACTGAAATTCTGCAGACATGAATTGTGGGCCATTGTCGGAAACAATAGTCTGTGGAAGACCTTCACTGCAAAAGATGGCGGATAAGGCTTGGATGGTGGCAGATGACGTCGTGGAAGACAACCGGAAAACAAAAGGAAAATTACTGAATTAATGTACCACAACCAACCACCGAATATTCCAGAATGGACCAGCAAAATCGATGTGTAAGTGTCGCCAAGGGGAAGTGGCTTTTGGCCATGCAAAGAATTTCCGCGGTGGTGCTGATTGTTGTTCGGCACACACCATGCAAGAAGAGCACATATTCGTAATCGCGGCATCGATTCCGAATCAAGTACAGTGCTGACGAGCAAGTTGTTTCGGTCTGACTATACCCCAATGTCCTTGGTGAAGAAGCTGTAAGACAGAGGACTGTAACGAACGTGGCACCACGACCCTGGACTGATCATTATCAGAACGCAACAGCAAAACACCAAGTCATACAAAAAGTCTCTCCTTGTGAGCAAAAAATCGGCGAACCAACGCGTCCCCGATCCGTGACTTTGAAAAGGGCCATTGCGTAGCAACAAAACGCAGAACGGGTGCAAGGACAGGGTCGGCAGCTGTTTCTGTAGCTACACGACGAAAATCAATCGGAAACGATTCGACCACGTCATCGGTTTCCGCATCAATGAACATGCAAACAAGTTCGGAGGAATCGAATGCCCTATCCTCAGCAACAGGCAAGCGGGACAACGCATCGACGTTTCAGCGCTGCGCAGTGGACCGATACAAGATGTCGTAGCGGTACTGCGAGAGGAAAATAGACCAGCGAATGAATTTCTGCGCTCTACGTGGAGGCACAGGCTTGGTCGGATGAAAAAGCGATTTCAAAGGTTTGTGGTCTGTGATTATGGTAAAGTGACGACCACACAAGAAATCATGAAACTTTGTAACACCAAATACGAGAGCCAATGCTTCTTTCTCGATCTGTGAATAATTTCTTTGAGCAGACGAGAGCAATTTGGACGCAAAGGCAATAGGGAGATCGTGCGATCCATCTTTGTGCGCAAGCACAGCACCGATCCCGAAATCCGATGCATCCACCATCAACAAATGGGGCTTCTGGGGATCGAATGGCGTAAGGCAAGTATTGGAAAGCAACGCCGATTTCAACCGGCGAAAGGCGCGTTCGCATTCCGTCGTCCAGACGAACGGAACACCCTTACGGCGTAAGCGATGAAGCAGAGCGGAAATGGAAGAGGCATGCGGCACATATTTATTGTAATACGTAATTTGTCCCAGCACACTCTGTAGCTGCTTCAAATTCCGCGGCGAAGGCAAGTCTTGAATGGCACGAAGGTGCGTGGGACTGGGATGTATGCCTCGGGAGTTGAGTACATGTCCCAGGTACGGCAAATCACGAGCAAAAACACACATTTGTCCTTTCGCAAGCGAAGACCATTTTGTCGCAAGACCTGAAATAATGTTCGGAGATTGGCCAAATGTTCTTCTTCCGTCTTTTCGGAGATCACAATATCGTCCAGATAATTTCCTGCAGTAGGGACCGACGCACAAACAGTTTGTAGATATTGCTGAAACAATGCAGGGGCGGATGCACACCCGAATGGTAGTCGTTTGAATCGATACAAACCAAGATGCGTGTTAACCACCAAAACGCGCTGGGATTCTTCGTCCACCGGTATTTGCAAGTACGCATCTGCTAGGTCCAACTTAGAAAAATATTACCCGGGCACAGTTTGTCAAAAAGATCTTCCGGGCGGGGCAAAGGAAATGTTGCAATCACTAGCTGTAGATTCACTGTTGCCTTGAAGTCCACACAAAGTCGTGACTTTCAGGAAGGTTTTGGCAAAATTACTAAGGGTGATGCCCAGAGAGAAGCCTGCACACGTTCAATCACACCTTGTGATTCCAAATAGTGTAATGTTTTTGCGACCTCATCACGCAATGCGTGGGGAACATTGCGTGCTCTGAAAATTTTCGGTTGCGCGTTTGCTTTCATTTCCAAATGTGCTTTATAGTACTTAACGCAGCCGAGGACCGGTGCAAAAATGTCGGCTAACTCTTCACATAGACGAGAAACACTGTCTGAAGGCACAGTCTGGTTCACTGGTAGGACCTTATACACTATAGACAAGTTAAACAACTGAAATAAATCGAAACCAAACAAGTTCACTGCAGAAGAAGAGCGAAGGACGTAAAATGACAATTTTTTTTTGTCCTTTGTATGTTGCCAGAAGGCTGCACTGTCCTAACACGGGGATATCTTGACTGGAGTAGCTATTTAACGTAACATTTGCGGCAGGCGACGGAGGTGTGCCCAGCAGCTTGTAAGTGTGTTGACTGATCAATGAAACTGCAGCTCCGGTATCGAGCTGGAATGGTATCACTTTGCCGTTAATGTCCAAGTCTACAAGAAGTTTATTGTCCTGCTGACAAGAGCGACTGTCTCGTGCAACGTGAACTGACACTGCTACATAATCACTTGCGACTTGGCGGGAGTCCCGGCGACGTCGACGCACACTATTTTTGGGACGAACACAGTCACTGTTAGAGATAGTGGTACTGCGCGGAGTGGAATGAACTACATGAATTTCCATGGGCGAACTTTCGCGAGTTTGAATAACCTTGGTTCGATTCCGATTCCGGTTCGAAGCAAAGGGCCTGGAACAGGTGCGAGCTTCCGATCTGAGCTTTTTCTGGCAAACACTCTGAACATGTCCTCTTTCATTACAGTAAAAGCAAATAGCTTGGCGTGACGGGCAATTCTCACTCGAATGTTTAGTAGCACACCGCGGGCATGATTTGATCACTGCAGTTGCTTGCCGGCGCGGCACACGTGGCTGAGAGCCTGGCGGCAGTGGCGCGGCCGGGCGCGTGGACTGTTTACTGTTCCGTGCAGCTCGCCCGGCTGGCCGGTTAACCTGACACTGCTGGCGAAGTTTCAAATGAATCCTGAGCAAAGTCAAGTGTGACCTGCCGATCCAATACGTCCATTACTTGTTGAAGGGGGAGGGAGTGACTAGTTTCAAATTCTGTTCCCTTATACGAACATCAGAAACGTTCTATGCAATTGCATCACGTACCATAGTACCTGAATAAGGGAGTCCACATTGACACTCAAAAGCACAATCCCTAGTAGGGCCTTGCAAGGTTGCAACACTCCCGATTAGTATGACCTACCGTACGTTTTGTACGAAAGAAGGTATAACGTTTGGCAACTACATTGACTGATTCTTTGAAATATGCATCTAATGCAGACAATATTTCTTCGTAGGACAGAGTTGCTACGTCGCGTCAGGAGAAATAATTTGACTATCACATGGTACGTGGTCACACCTACTGAAGAAAGTAGAAACAGCTGCCGCTCGTTACCTTGAATTCTCTAGGCGGCGAGATGGAATCCAACTTGGCGTGACCACTCCGTCCAGCTTTCCAGTGCAGCATCAAAAGGTCGTAAAGTTGGCGCAGCAGAGTGTTGCGGCTGCGGTAGCGGTGAAGCGGCTGCTGCCGCATCGTTTTGCATGGCACGTTGACCCTGGATGAGCTGTCCAAGAGCATCCAGTAAGGCCTGCGTCTGCTGATTCTGCAAGCGATAAAATTCGGACAGTACATCTGGAGATTGTGGCGATGCCATTACACAAGTAAATCAGAACAATATCGATAAGAACACTGCTACTCTCGTCGCCAATGCTGAGGTTGGCAGGAGAGCCAACCAGGGTTAGTAAAGGAGGCCGAAATGCACGCGTTTAAGCTCACGCAGGCTGGCGTGAGGTCTGTAACATGACAACGGAATTAGAATTGAAAAAACGGACGTAGCTGGTGGAATACTTAACTTTAATCCATTAACGGAGAACGTCGCTCTTTATGGTACATGATTCACAATATCAATAGTACGGATACTGGCGCCTTGCTAGGTCGTAGCAAATAACGTAGCTGAAGGCTATGCTAACTATCGTCTTGGCAAATGAGAGCGTAGAAGTCAGTGAACCATCGCTAGCAAAGTCGGCTGTACAACTGGGGCGAGTGCTAGGAAGTCTCTCTAGACCTGCCGTGTGGCGGCGCTCGGTCTGCAATCACTGCTAGTGGCGACACGCGGGTCCGAAGTATACTACCGGACCGCGGCCGATTTAAAGGCTACCACCTAGCAAGTGTGGTGTCTGGTGGTGACACCAAAATAATCTTCTTCCCTTAATACGTCCCTGAGTTTGACTTTGAAAGAATGAGCCAACAGTATTTCTCCCTGTATTGTAAGCTCACGAATGCCGGGCCTTGACTTGAAGCGTTTTAACCAGCCCGTGCTCGCTTTAAAGTTCGAAGACCCTCCAAGTTTTTCCTTGAGCTGCATTGCCTTCTCACACAGAATGGGACCTGAGATAGGTTCTCCTTCCGATCTCTTTTGTGTAAACCACTTGTAAACAGCATCATCTACATCCATGTTAGTGGCAAGCTTCATTGTTTTACGACTTGTTGATCCATAAGTAGAATCAAGCATAGCTATAAAATTTGCTATACTCGTTTTTGTTTTTTTTATATCCGTAATTGTCGACGTCCCCACCTTGTCCCTGGTAGTAGATTCACCTTCTTCTAACCCTTTAATAATCTCGTACTTGTCCCACATAGAAAGGACAACACGCTTACGTTTAAGCATTTTGTATCGTCAAGTTCACTTCTTCACGCTGCAGCACACAAGTGGTCATAACAGAGAACAGGTGACTGTTTACAAAGCAAGAATCTCTTGCTGAGAGCGCGCAATTCTTCAAACTGCGCGGAGCGGCACGCCTTAACTCTAAGCTGGCGCAGCTGTTGCTGTGAACAGCTTTCATACTGCCGCTGTTTCTACTGCTAGTGCCAAGCGGACAGAAGTGTGCTGATTGTTGAAACACAGCGACTGGCGGCTTGGCCTGTCAGCAGCACCTTGTGAAGTCCCCATTAGAAGCAATGTTCCGCCAGCGGTGGCCCAGTTCGGCGACTACTGTGGGAAACTTGGTTTGGGAGTGAGGGGGATGATGGGCGGTAGGATGGGAGAGTAGCAGGTGCGAGCGAGTACACGGTTCGGTTAAGCAGTCGTTCGGTTGACCAACGTTCGGATAATCGACGATCTACTGTACTTCAATAGATCGAAGAAGGAAAGAAGTACACAAAGGCCAGGAAGAGACGGGGAACACAGCAGTATTAGCCACTGGGGAATGAAATAAACAGGCAATCAAGGAAAGTTAAGGAGAAATGTTTGCAAGAAAAATGTGAAATGATTTAAAAGGAAACAGTTGCTGAAAGGACTGATTCAGCTGATAGAAAAGTCGGAAAGACCTTTGGTTAAATTAAATGAAAAAGTGCCAACATAATGGGTATTTTCTGTTATTACACGTATACAAGACACCTGATAGATGCAAGGAATACACTCAAGATCTCCAAAGGAAGAAAAAATCTTTCTGCTAACGTAATACAAGTAGAATTACGAGTCCATTTAGAAGACGATATGTGATCCAATTTTACAGACTATCACAGGGCTTTGGGATACTGGGATCAAATAAGGCAAAAGGTATGGATAACATTTCTTCGCAAATTCTAGGATTGTTTGGGGGGAAACAGCAATCATGAAGCTATTCAATTTGGTGTGTAGAATCTATGAGACCGATGACATCTGACTTTTGGGTAAGTATCATCCACACGTCATCCAGGTGTCATTCCAAACAGAGTAAAAGCAGGTAAGTACTACAATTTCGCACACTCATCTTAAGGTCTCATGGATCCAGGTAATTGACGATAATAAGACACAGAACAATTGGGAAAAATTTGGTGACGTATAAGGTGTTGATTGGTTTATCTTCAGGAAAGATAAAACCACAAGAGAGGCGGTTCTGACGTTGCGTCTAATAATGGTAACAAGATTTAAGAAAAATAAAGTCACTTTTATAGTATAAATCGAGTTACAAAAACACTTGGACAATATAAAATGGTGCAAAATAATTGAAATTCTTAGAAAAAGAGGAATAACTATTGGGCGATAGGTAATACAAAGTATGTATAGGAGTCGCGATGGAACAAGAAGAATGAAAGACCAAGAAAGATATGATCAGAATAGAAAGAGTATATCACAGGTATGTAGTTTTTCTCCCCAGCCGCTCAATTCGTAAAGTGAAGAATAAATGATGGAAATCTAAGATAGTCTCAGCAATGAGATTAAATTTCAGGGTGAAAGAATATCAGTGGTTAGATTTGCTAATGAGATTTCTGTCAGTCGAAGCGAGGAAAAATTACAGCACTTACGGAGTGGAATGAGTAGTCTAATGAGCTCAGAATTAGTACGAAGATTAAAACAAAGAAGGACGAAAGTAATGCGGAGTAGCAGAAATAAGATTAGTGAGAACTTAACATCAAAATTTTGAAACACGAAGACGCAATGAAGAGATAATGCGACGTTGGAAAAATTGTAATGTAAAATGAACAGTGAGAGGATGATATCAAAAGCATATTATACAGGCGAGGACGGCATTCCTAGCTAAAAAATTCTACTAGTATCAAACATTGTCCTTCCTTTGAGAAAAAAGGTTTTGAGAATGCAAGCCTGGAGCATATCATTCAATTAAAAAAAATTGTATGACCTCGTAAGGTAAGCAATGAGGTTCTTCTCTGAATTCAGGAGGAAAGAAAGTTGTGTGAACACTGAGAAGAGCTAGAGACATGTCCATACAACATGCGCTAAGACATCAGAGAATAACATTCTCAGAAAGAGAGGGAGCTGTAGATGGTAAATACTGAGGGGCGAAACAAAGACTGAAATACATCCAACAAGTAATTGAGGATGTTTTCTGGGCTACCTCAAATGAAGAGGATGGCACAGAAGAGGAAGTCTCTGTGTCTGCATCAGCTTTCAGATGACTGAAGATCCAAGAAAATGCAAAATAAAAATGCTTCTTCAAACCAAGAAAAAGCCATTGACGGTGTACAACGTTCTAACCTCATGTACAAACTCCAAAGTTTTTCACCTCCAATCAGTTATACCCATCTATTCCTCTCCCTTCTGTCTCATCAACCGTCATTCGTTACTTTCGACTCAAATGCCTGTACCCTATAGATCCGCTATGTTGACATTATGAATCCTTCATTGCACAGCCGATATAGTCAACCTGCCCCCTACACAGTCCATCTACTCCATTAAGTCGATGACGACACCATCCTTGTCTTACAGTCAAATCTCCAAACATCCCAAATGCTTCTTCAACTCCGACGTAAATAATTTACTGTCTCGCCATACCTCTGATACCTAATAACAAAATCCTCAATACCCCTGCCAGTAATATAGGACAAACGATTGGCGTACGAAAGTTCCACCTCACCTAGCCGTATCTAATGAATACAACACCCGAAGAAAAATACAGTGAAAGTCAAGAACCCGAAACTCCAAAAGACATTAAAATGAAGCTTACCAATGACTTAAAAGATCCTACAGACTGTAAAACAATATTAAGTCAATCAGGTCAAGTCAGTGTCGCAAGCATACACATTTTTTGCCATTAATATTAATAGCTGGACTTTAGTAGTTCATTTGTAAGCCCTGAACGTTAATAGCTGCAGTACAGGAATCTCTTTTGTATGTTTGATGCAGACCTTCTTACAGGAGTACAAAAATTAAGTGTACCTCGTTTTGAACAATGGTAAACTTCGCACTCGGAGGAAAATACAGGCACTGCCATCCTTGTGAGTGAACATATCCCAGTCAGACATATTGAGGAATCCGAATCTTGGATAGGGATCGTGTGCAAAATTTACGATGTCGCACTTATAAATATTAATACTTCATCAGGCAGTAGTAAAAAAAGTGAGACTTGCTGTTCTAAAGATGAATTAATCTTTCTTCCCAGAAGAAACCTGCCTGACCTACTTATAAAAGACGACTTTCATTCTTTAGTTTAAGGTAAAGACCAGCAACCGAACTACAATTACTATAAAGAGTTACGCGACCATATGAAAAACGTCTGGCTGAAGGATGGATGGGTACATCCCACACTTGACTAATATATTTTTCTTTTACTTCGGACAGCTGAACTGACGCAATGCACGCAACAATGAATGAGTGCTTGCTACAGATATCATCCCCACTTCATTCCAGTATCATCTGTATCGTCAAACCTAGAAAAACAGCTCACAACAAGGTGTAGAGGCCTACGGATGTTAAAAATCTCCAGCCTATACGACGATGAAGTACGTGACGCTGTCACAATAAGACGGGTCAACTGCCTACGTTTACTCAACAATTTCATGTTAGTAGCCAATTGATGGAATGGATTTTCTAAAATAGCTTAAGAAAATGCCCAGTAAATTAGGGAAGACATAAAACTGATAAAATGAAGAAAACCGTGGTATTATATTTCACCATCCTTAGAAAACTGTACGAAAAACCCAATTTTACAAGTGAACTCAAGCAACAGATCATGAAAGTTAAACTTACTACCATAAAAAGAAAATATTTACATGGTCTGAAAACCAAATACAAAAGGTCAATACTAGAAGCTGAGATAGAGTTCCTGTATCTCGTCATAAAACAGCAAACCAACCATAGACGCAAACTTCTCGATGAATTGCAACAGAGAATTGAAATACAAACACTCACCATAACGAGATGGTGAATGAAATACACAGACTTCACGAGAAACGCTACTCTGTTTGTCCTGCCAATGAGGAGTTGATAGCTGAAACAATACAATCGCTACATACAGAAATCAATGAAGGCGATAATAGACAATTTTGAGCAGATTTTTGTGTGGATCAAGAATTTTAATTAACTGTTAAATCATCAGTCAACAAAGTTCCAGGTCTAGGTGGAATTCCCGAAAAACTTTACCATAAATCCTGGGACATCATCCCTGACATTTCAAATGAAGAAAATAGAGACACGAATGTGAACAATGAAATGAAAGAGGGCATACTTGCTGTGGTACCAAAGAAAATATAACTGAAAAATTAAAAATCTGTGGCAAATTAAACAGGTGAACTTTGAATAGAGAACATTCACCACTTCTATTAACAGCTGAATGACGCCGTTGCTTAAAAACGTGATCGAAAACGAATGTTTTACATACCTGGAAGGACTATTGTGTCGTTTTTGAAATTAGAGGCGTCTTCTCAGTGTCCTCAGTGACCAAAATAAAATTCTACGAGTTAAAACATATTTGAAAATGCAATCTCTGAACCAATTTCATAGAAACTAGCAACAGAATGTGTTCCCACCTAACAACATGATATCTACATCGTAAATGACAAAGGAAGGGAAAAACTGACAATATACACTTTCCATTTACATTAATATCACCACGTGTCAAAAACCTGAATAACGGCCATGTGAAGTGCAGACCGCTGCGAGACTTGCAGTTATACAAGGTGGTAGGAAATTCCCGTTACAGACTTCTAGGACTTGTAGAGGGAATCAGTGCATCGTATTCTGAAATGGAACCCATGCCCGCAAACGTCATCCAACGAGACTACAGAGCGTGAAAGTTATAGGTGCAGGCGTCTGTAAATCTACGTATACACGGGGTGATTCCGTGATGATGTTACACACTTTCCGGGATGATGGAGAACGAAAAATGTATTAATTTGAGTAAGGATCCCTGTGCCGGAAACGAACGAGTCGAAAGTTAGAAACGAAAACCGTTCTGATACCTCTGACAGTTGAATACATGTACCGGTTCTTGTGTTGCGAAGAGTTTAGGGCTGGTTACTATCAGTGGTGGTAGTGTGGACAAAAACGAGAAAAAATGTCCAATAAACGTGGGATCTATAGTGCATATCGTAACAGTTACGAACACTTGCTCAGTAGAAGAGGTGTGTTTCACATTAGCGAAGATGAACGAATGGTGATAGCTCCTCACGTATGCAATTTAGAGCTCACGTTTATTGGACATATATTCTCGTTTTTGTTCACACTACCACCACTGCAAGTTACCAACCCTACGCTCTTCGCAACACAAGAACTGGTACACGTATTTAACTGTCAGAGGTATCAGAACGGTTTTCGTTTATAGCTTTCGACTCCTTCGTTTCTGGTACAGGGATTCTTACTTCAAATTAATACAATTATCGTTCTCCATCATCCTAGAAAGTCTGTAACATCATCACGGAATCACCCCGTGTATACGTACATTTACAGACGCCCGTGCCTATACCTCTGACGCTCTTTAGTCTCAATGGATGACGTTTCCGGACATGGGTAACTATGCAAAATAAGATGTACTCACTCACCTCTACATGTCCTAGAACACTGTAACGGGAATTTCCTACCACCCTGTACAGTCGATTATGTTCTTTAAGGTATTGACTGGAATGTGGAGCCATGCTGACTACAGTACCCTGGCCAGCTGTGCTAAGTTTCTCGGCTTAAGAACAGTCCAGTCGGAGTGGTTCCACAGATTCTCGATTGGGTTTAAATCCGGGGAATTTGGTAGCGAGAGGGGTATAGTAAATTCATCCTGGCGTTCTTCGAACCTTGCACATGAAATGCTAGCTGTGTGACACGTAATATTGTCCTGCTGGTAGATGCCATCGTGCCGATGGAGCATAAAATGTAACTCATCTGAAAATGCCAATTACAGCTACTGATTGGACGTCCAGCTGCGGTATTGGTATGCAAATTCCAGGACTCGTCGCCAATGAACAGCAGTTGTCATGGGTGCATGAATCAGGCGCCTGCTGTGGGGAGGACAAACAGCATGAGGTGATGACATGGTCCCCAAGGATAGATGCTAACTTTGATCCCTTATGGCTTCAGAATGACGAGATCACCCAGTGAATGCCACGAAAACACTCCTCAGACAAGAACTCTCCCTCCTTGTTTGCTTTCGGACGTTTCACGCCACATGCAAACAACAGTCATCTGCTTGATGGAGCATAAAACGTGACTCATCTGAAAATGCCAATTCCAGCCACTGAGTGGGCGTCCAGTTGCCGTATTGGCATGCAAATTCCAGGAATCGTCGCCAATGAACAGCAGTTGGCATGGGTACAAGAATCAGGCCGGGGAATGGGGGGGGGGGGGGGCATATGCAGCAAGTTTCGCAGAGCTTTTGTAGAGGAGACCCCCTTGAGTAGTCAGTTGCTCAACAGCTGCATGTCCATTCACCCGTACACAACTCTGCAACCTTCGGCACTTGTTTTGGATAGCACCATTTTGCCACCCGCTGTATATTTTAACAACAGCGACACCTGAACACCATATAGACTTGGCCGGTTTCGAAAATGCTTCCACCATTCGCTAGAAAGCCAATGATCATTCGAGCAAGAATGGTGGTGACATTAATGTGAAAATACGGTGTTACACAGAGTTATTAGCAATACAGTAGCAACAAACAAAGAGCTGCACAGAATAGGATAAATGTCTCTCATGTCACCCCTTCCTCACCATTTCATTTGCTTTGGTCATTTACGCAACTGCAGATGTATCAGGAATAGACTTGCACTATTCATAAGGAGCTCCGAGACTGACTCTACGACAGACACCAAACACTAACCCCCCGCCCCAGAAAAAGCCACTATAATAACGCTACTGGGGAATCACGTGAATAATAATAATCAGTGTTGATGACAGTTTTACCAACTTCATTACGGTCATGAGAATGGCGGACTGGAAAACAAAAAGGGTCAGAAATTTTTAAAATAATTTCGGTAACATGCTAGAAGCAATATCTGAAAAACTTGGAGTAGAATAGTCGTAGGAACATGGAACAAGTACAGGGCAGAGAATAATTTAAAAGAAGCGATTTAAATCTGAAAACAATAAAATTAAGGTGAAAGGAAGTTTCTTGACAATTACTTCTTTTTTAGCTTCTTTGCTACATAAGAAAGTGAAAAGTCAAGAAAGCACTAAGTTTAGAGAATTGAATTTTCAGAAGAAGGCTTCCATTTCGTTCATTTATGGTTTTACCAGCTGAAGCTAGAAACGAAAGGACGACTGGTGAGCGAAAAAGAAAAGAAAAAAACAATAAAGCACCTGCTTCAGAAAGGGAAGGTCACAGGATAAAATCTCGGTAGGGACTCGTGCCTTTAACGGAGCATTCACTTATCAATGGTGTGAGAATTCGCCAGGAACTACACTTGACTCGATTTATGCTTTAAAATTGTAGGTCCCCTTCCCCGAGTTGGATGAGTGGGTAGTTTATAGGGACATTCAAGTCGCTGAAGTGGCGTGCAACTGAAGACACGCCACACGAAATTATTATTATTATTGATGAGAGGTCAGAAATTACTAGTCATGAGTCGAAACAGGTAATCCACTATATTTATAAACCATCTTTCTCAGGCGCTGAAAAACCAATCCCATTTACCAACACCACTACAGCGTTTTTTACTATTCTGTTCATTGTTTTTCCCGTCCATCCAGTGACTGTATTTGAATGCATAAAACATAGAAAAGTAACCACTGATTCTTGTTTTTAGTTTGTAGTTTATACATTGTCCTATTGTAATTGATGCCCAGGCCTATTTTCAAAATTCCTGTATCTAGTTCTGTCATGTGCTGATAATGTTTCTCTGTTCTTTAGGAAGACAGTACTGACACATCAGTAAAATAAAGATACTTCAGAAATTTTCTATTAGCAATATACATTCCTTCTTCATTATCGCACAACAACGACCAGCAAAATTCCTCTAGCACACGTGACAATAATTTGTCTTACGTGGTCTCCTTGTATGACAACCCTTTCAGGTGCAAACTCTTGAACCTAGAACAAATCTTACTCAAACTCTATGCATCTCCAACATTCTCGTATTGCCCATTCGTTTCTACTTTCTGTAATTTCATTCCCATTCGAAAGACAGCTTGTTAATTTGTCTAATAGAAACCTAATATTTTAATCTAGTCTTTTTGCGATGATTTTAGGAAAATTCTTCCATGGATCTGAAGAAGGGAATAAGTAAAATTCTGCGAGATTTATCATAAACTGTAAAGGAAGTAAAAATGAAACTGAACACTTAAAAAACAAAGTAGTAATTGTCAAGAAAACCAGTGAAAAGAGAGAAACAAGTATCAAGATTCTGCTGTTAGGAAACACTTTCCCTCAACACAACAGGTGCACCATGGGAATCCGGAGAACTGCCCTCCCTAAACAGGCCTTCAGTAACAAGAAACGGCTTCTGATGACCAGGCACGTAAATATAAAAAACGAAAAATTCAGCAAAGTATTTTTCTTCAGTGTTTGGTTACATGACTATGAAATATTAGTCCTAACCAAAAAGGGTGTACAACGCCTGGAAGTATTGGAAATATGGACGTAGAAAAGGAAATTGAAAATAATCAGGAGAGAGAAAGCCTTAAACGAGAGAGTCCTCCAGCAAGTATATGAAGATTTACTACCATAAGAGAGAGGAAAACAAAATCTATTGGCCATTCGATTCGTGACAAAGAATTCTTGATAACAGTGCTGGAAGGAAAGGTTTTAGCGATAGAAGGAGGAGTAAGACCATGACAGAATCATCTAGATTCTGTAATGGATGGACTTAAATTCCATGAACATGCTGAGCTGAAAACTTCAAAAGAGGAGAAAGGGTTCTGGTTGCAACGACAAAACGTAGCTGATAGGTCTGTGGCATTTTAAGTTCTACCTTTTCTCTTTGGTGGAGGAGAATAACACAGCACTTTTGTACGTTTTGCGAAACTTTGTTCACAAACATTCTGTTATTATGTTTAATCCCAAAGAATTATCTTGGATGCACTATCGATTAACTATTATGAAATGTTCACTACTCGGTTCATAATATTACAACGATTAGTACTCGTAAGCCTTATGTAGTGTCTATAATCTTCTTACTCAGTCGCAACCGGACGTTGTCCTTTTATGTTGTGCCGTCTGAATTTCCGTTTTCTATTTCGTTTCCCCATGAGGAAAGTATCACGAGTGATTAGGTGTCCCTTCTCAGAGGCTCTTCATAATGGGGTATCAGTGCTGAAGTCGTCACAGGTAAGTCGGCACTATGATCTATAGAAGTCTACTGCATAAGCGGTTTTGCGTGTAATGGGCTAACATTCTAAATTAGCTTCAAGAGCCTAGAAAGAGCCATAAGTGTTCAGAGTACACTTAACACCCATGTTAGAAGTGTCGCACTGTTGCACACAGTTCATTATACACTCCTGGAAATTAAAATAAGAACACTGTGAATTCATTGTCCCAGGAAGGGGAAACTTTATTGACACATTCCTGGGGTCAGATACAACACATGATCACACTGACAGAACCACAGGCACACAGACACAGGCAACACAGCATGCTCAATGCCGGCATTAGTACAGTGTATATCCACCATTCGCAGCAATGCAGGCTGCTATTCTCCCATGGAGACGATCGTAGAGATGCTGGATGTAGTCCTGTGAAACGGCTTGCCATACCATTTCCACCTGGCGCCTCAGTTGGACCAGCGTTCGTGCTGGACGTGCAGACCGCGTGAGACGACGCTTCATCCAGTCCCAAACATGCTCAATGGGGGACAGATCCGGAGATCTTGCTGGCCAGGGTAGTTCACTTACACCTTCTAGAGCACGTTAGGTGGCACGGGATACATGCGGACGTGCATTGTCCTGTTGGAACAGCAAGTTCCCTTGCCGGTCTAGGAATGGTAGAACGATGGGTTCGATGACGGTTTGGATGTACCGTGCACTATTCAGTGTCCCCTCGACGATCACCAGAGGTGTACGGCCAGTATAGGAGATCGCTCCCCACACCATGATGCCGGGTGTTGGCCCTGTGTGCCTCGGTCGTATGCAGTCCTGATTGTGGTGCTCACCTGCACGGCGCCAAACACGCATACGACCATCATTGGCACCAAGGCAGAAGCGACTCTCATCGCTGAAGACGACACGTCTCCATTCGTCCCTCCATTCACGCCTGTCGCGACACCACTGGAGGCGGGCTGCACGATGTTGGGGCGTGAGTGGAAGACGGCCTAACGGTGTGCGGGACCGTAGCCCAGCTTCATGGAGACGGTTGCGAATGGTCCTCGCCGATACCCCAGAAGCAACAGTGTCCATAATTTGCTGGGAAGTGGCGGTGCGGTCCCCTACGGCACTGTGTAGGATCCTACGGTCTTGGCGTGCATCTGTGCGTCGCTGCGGTCCGGTCCCATGTCGACGGGCACGTGCACCTTCCGCCGACCACTGGCGACAACATCGATGTACTGTGGAGACCTCACGCCCCACGTGTTGAGCAATTCGGCGGTACGTCCACCCGGCCTCCCGCATGCCCACTATACGCCCTCGCTCAAAGTCCGTCAACTGCACATACGGTTCACGTCCACGCTGTCGCGGCATGCTACCAGTGTTAAAGACTGCGATGGAGCTCCGTATGCCACGGCAAACTGGCTGTCACTGACTGCAGCGGTGCACAAATGCTGCGCAGCTAGCGCCATTCGACGGCCAACACCGCGGTTCCTGGTGTGTCCGCAGTGCCGTGCGTGTGATCATTGCTTGTACAGCCCTCTCGCAGTGTCCGGAGCAAGTATGGTGGGTCTGACACACCGGTGTCAATGTGTTCTTTTTTCCATTTCCAGGAGTGTATATTCATTATATACATGCATCTTACATATTGTGCATTACCAATAGTGAGATGGCTAAAATAAATTTCTATTGAAACAAAATCCCTTAATTGTTATTGATTTATATTAATAGCATACTTTTTAAGGAGACACCGATGTATTAGTAGGATCCAGAACAGGAAACTATCTTTTAGGTCACTCTTAGCACAATCAACGTACTTTCAATTATATGTACTACCAAAGGGTCCGGGATGGGGTGATTTATACCCAACCTAAAAAAATTAAGAAATGCTTGAAATTCATTAAGGAATGGTGGCTTTTTCTCACAGATAAACTTTAAAGAGAGATTGATATCCAGTAAGGTCATGTACTTGAAAATACTGAATGTGACATTCATTGGTGAAAGTGACATCTACTAGCAAGACTTAAATTTTTATATAGAATTAAACTGAAAAATTTAAAACATTTACGGAATAAGAGAGAATAATTCATTAAAACAATAAATACTTTTTCAAAATATTGAAAGTATAAAATAAGTGTAAATTGAATGACTGGCTAACAATGTTTTCAAAAGAGGTCATAAAGAAACCCGACTGGTATTGTGAGGATTAACATTGAACGTTTTAGTCATATTTAACTAGTCTTACTGATATTTTTGGAATATTTTCCTATTGAGAGAACTTATCTCCACACACTGGTAGACTCAACATAGCATCAGTTTGTATTTCACTTAGAACATCAATCGTTTTAAAAGTCCTTGAAATGGCCATGTGTATCGCATCTTCTTCACACGTCGACAAATGCGACTTAATTCCGTCACAAGTCGAAAAATGCGGCTTCCCTATCCCGAATGGAACTGAGCATTTGCGTGTTTGTTGCGTAATGTATTAAAGAATGCTTGTTTATTGCCATCACAAATTACACGGACCGAAAGACAATTCTTTAAACGAGAAATCTGTTGTCGTATTACATTACATGTGTATCTGTAACAGGATGGTCGCGAGTCCACGAGGACACGCACAATCCCATAGCATTTGGCTATCGAATTATTTTTACTCCCTGGGGATTGTATTGTGACCGGGCCTACCACTGTTATGAGCAAACTTCTGGAATATATCTTTTATAGTTCACTGTACGTTACATCTCTACGCAACTGAAACTTCTATCAGTTCAAAAATTTATTACACTATTGCTTCATACAGAGAAAAATAACTTTCATTATTATGCTTCAGACATTGTTAGCTCATAATAATGTATATATACATGTTTGCAACTGTGGTAACATTAAGAGTGCAACGGGAATTCCACTGTTAAATGCAGAGGACAGAGCATATAGGTGGAAAGAATACATTGAAAGCCTCTATGAGGGTGAAGATTTGTCTGATGTGATAGAAGAAGACACAGGAGTCGATTTAGAAGAGATAGGGGATCCAGTATTAGAATCGGAATTTAAAAGAACTTTGGAGGACTTACGGTCAAATAAGGGAGAAAGGATAGATAACATTCCATCAAAATTTCTAAAATCATTAGGGGAAGTGGCAACAAAACGACTATTCACGTTGGTGTGTAGAATATATGAGTCTGGCGACATACCATCTGACTTTCGGAAAAGCATCGTCCACACAATTCCGAAGACGGCAAGAGCTGACAAGTGCGAGAATTATCGCACAATCAGCTTAACAGCTCATGCGTCGAAGCTGCTTACAAGAATAATATACAGAAGAATGGAAAAGAAAAATTGAGAATGTTCTAGGTGACGATCAGTTTAGCTTTAGGAAAAGTAAAGGCACGAGAGAGGCAATTCTGACGTTACGGCTGACAATGGAAGCAAGGCTAAAGAAAAATCAAGACACGTTTATAGGATTAGTTGACCTGGAAAAAGCGTTCGAGAATATAAAATGGTGCAAGATGTTCGACATTCAGAAAAAAGTAGGGGTAAGCTATAGGGAGAGACGGGTCATATACAATATGTACAACAACCAAGAGGGAATAATAAGAGTGGACGATCAAGAACGAAGTGCTCGTATTAAGAAGGGTGTAAGACAAGGCTGTAGCCTTTCGCCCCTACTCTTCAATCTGTACATCGAGGAAGCAATGATGGAAATAAAAGAAAGGTTCAGGAGTGGAATTAAAATACAAGGTGAAAGGATATCAGTGATACGATTCGCTGATGATATTGCTATCCTGAGTGAAAGCGAAGAAGAATTAAATGATCTGCTGAACGGAATGAACAGTCTAATGAGTACAAAGTATGGTTTGAGAGTAAATCGGAAAAAGCCGAAGGTAATGAGAAGTAGTAGAAATGAGAACAGCGAGAAACTTAACATCAGGATTGATGGTCACGAAGTCAAAGAAGTTAAGGTGTTCTGCTACGTAGGCAGTAAAATAACCAATGACGAACGGAGCAAGGAGGACATCAAAGCAAAGGCATTTCTGCCAAGAGAAGTATACTAATATGAAATACCGGCTTTAATTTGAGGAAGAAATTTCTAAGGATGTACGTCTGGAGTACAGCATTGTATGGTAGTGAAACATGGACTGTTGGAAAACCGGAACAGAAGAGAATCGAAGCATTTGAGATGTGGTGCTATAGACGAATGTTGAAAATTAGGTGGACTGATAAGGTAAGGAATGAGGAGGTTCTACGCAGAGTCGGAGAGGAAAGGAATATGTGGAAAACACTGATAAGGAGAAGGAACAGGATGATAGGACATCTGCTAAGACATGAGGGAATGATTTCCATGGTACTAGAGGGAGCTGCAGAGGGCAAAAACTGTAGAGGAAGACAGAGATTGGAATACGTCAAGCAAATAATTGAGGACGTAGGTTGCAAGTGCTACTCTGAGAAGAAGAGGTTAGCACAGGAAAGGAATTCGTGGCGGGCCGCTTCAAACCAGTCAGTAGACTGATGACCAAAAAAAAACATGTTTGCTTCACTCTTGATAACTCATAATCGGAGGACTTAAGGGCAAATAAGGCAGAAGGGATAGATAACATTCCATCAGAATTTCTAAAATCATTGGGAGAAGTGGCAACAAAACGATTATACACGTTGGTGAGTAGAATATATGAGTCTGGCGATATACCATCTGACTTTCGGAAGAACATCATGCACACAATTCGGAAGACGGCAAGAGCTGACAAAAGCGAGAAATATCGCACATTCGGCTTAACAGCTCATGCATCCAAGTTGCTGATAAGAATAATATACAGAAGAATGGAAAAAAATTGAGGGTCGCTCTAGATGACGATCCGTTTGGCTTGAGGGAAAGTAAAGGAACGAGAGAGGCAAAAACAAAAAATGGTTCAAATTGCTCTGAGCACTATGGGACTTAACTGCTGAGGTCATCAGTCCCCTAGAACTTAGAACTACTTAAAACTAACTAACCGAAGGACAACACAAACATCCATGCCCGAGGCAAGATTCGAACCTGCGACCGTAGCGGTCGCGCGGTTCCCGACTGTAGCCCCTAGAACCGCTCGGCCACTCCGGCCGGCACGAGAGAGGCAATTCTGACGTTGCGGCTAATAATAGAAACAGGACTAAAGAAAAATCAAGACACGTTCATAGTATGTGTTGACCGGGAAAAAACGTTCGACAATGTAAAATGGAGCAAGATGATCGTAATTCTGAAAAAAGTTGGGGTAAACTATGGGGGTAGAGGGATCACAGACAACAGCCAAGAGGGACTAATAAGAGTAGACGACCAAGAACGAAGTGCTCGTATTAAAAAGGGAGTGAGATAAGGATATAGCCGTTCGCTCATACTCTTTAATCTGTACATCGAGGAAGCAATGATGAAAATAAAACAAAGGTGCAGGAGAGGAGTTAAATTCACGATGAAAGGACATCAATAATACGATTCGGTGATGATATTGCTGTCCTGAGTGAAAGTGAAGAAGAATTTAATGATCTGATGAATGGAATGAATAGTTTAATGAATACAGAGAATGGACTGGGAGTAAATCGAAGAAAGACGAAGGTAATGAGAAGTAGTAGATATTAGAACAGCGAGAAACCTAACATTAGGATTGATGGTCACGAAGTAGATGAAGTTAAGGAATTCTTCTGCCTAGGCAGTAAAAATAACCAATGACGCACGGAGCACGAAGGACATCAAAAGCAGACTGGCTATGGCAAAAAAGGCATTCCTGGCCAAGAGAAGTCTACTAGTAACAAACATAGGCCTGAATTCGAGGAATTAATTTGTGAGAACGTACGTCTGGAGTACAGCATTGTATGGTAGTGAAACATGGAGTGTGGGAAAACCGGAACAGAAGAGAATCGAAGTATTTGCGTTGTAGTGCTATAGACGAATGTTGAAAATTAGGTGGACTGAGAAGGTGAGGATGAGAAAGTTCTACGCAGAATCGGAGAGTAAAGGAAGGAGAAGGGACAAGATGATAGATTATCTCTCAAGACATGAGGGAATGACTTCCATGGTACTAGAGGGAACTGTAGAGGGGCAAATCTGTTGAGGAATACAGAGATTGGAATACATTCAGCAAATAATTTTGGATTTAGGTTGCAAGTGCTACTCTGAGATGAAGAGGCTGGCACAGGAGAGGAATTGGTGGCGGGCCGTATGAAACCAGTCAGAAGACTGATGACCAACAAAAAATTAATTTCAGACGGCAGTGAGTAGGTGACTGCGTTTATTTCTTAAGTGCCTTTAGATTATTTTATACAGAGCGATTTTTCCCACGGTGTACAAATGTTAATGATTGATCGATTATAGGATGCCTAACAAATGGATCTAATGAACTTATGTCCGGAAATGCATGGTTTCCATGCTAGAGACCACTTATTCCATTACGTTTTGTTACAGAGGCTGTGGTATAGTACTCGCTATACCATACAGCCACATTTACAGTGTGCATGGTTTCCCCCTACAGTTTGGTACTGTTTCTCATATGTCATGTGTAGGCCCTCTGTCCTGCCAGAGTAATAGGTAATGTTGTGTCCCATTCACTTTTCTTGCTGATTCACCTTGTAGTTGATGTGTACCATCGTTGTATACTATGGTTCCATATTCGAATCGAGAGCTTACCAGCATGGCGTTTATTTATGGAAAGACAAATGGCAACGGGAGGCGGGCAGCAAGGGTGTATCAGTAGACCAATCGCCGCCGGCAACAACCACAGCATTCAGTGTTTGCAACAGTGCTTCACCGTTTGTGTGAGACAGAGTCGTTTCAGGAAGCATGAAATCATGAAGGACGTACCCGAAATCTTCGGACACCAGATATGGACGTAAATGTAATAAAGGTAACCACCGTGACAGTACCAGCCAGTAGACCGGCCAGTACAGGGTAAGTCAGGCGACCGTGTGGAACATTTTATATGAGCCTTGCCACTTTGTGCAGGGCTTCCTAGCGACATACCTTTGGCGTCGGTAGCAGTTTTGTCACTGGTTTCTTCACCTGGCAACTACAATTCCGGCATTTGTCTCATCTATTCTATTCACAGACAAGGGCACCTTCACGCGGAATTCCCTTCAACTTTCATAGTAGTCATCTGTGGGATATTATGCAGAACCCCCATGGTATTGTGGCAGCGAATCATTTGCATCCGTGGAGCTGGAATGTGAGGGCCGGGATAATTGGCAACCGTCTCTTGGGACCAATAAACCTTCCACGTCACGTGACAGGCCGGAACTATCGGCGTTTCTTGCGGGTGATTGTCCTCCCCCGCTGGAAGGAGTGCCATTGATGTTTCGAAGGTTTACGTGGCTGCTACTCGTACATGATGGCCCTCCACCCCACATCTTCGATATCGTCCGGATTCTTCTCAGTCGTTTCTTTTCTGGTCGATGGATCGGACCGGTGCGATTTCTGGTTATGGGGCCATCTCAATGGTATCGAGTATGCAGAAGCCATTCCAGATGTGGAGACACTGGAGCAGCGTATTCATGCTGCCTTTGACACTCTTCGGATGCAGCCTGGCCGATGTGAACGTGTGAGACAGAAAATGCCACGGCACGCAAATGCATGCGTTGAAGCACATGAAAACCATTTTCAACACATACTGTAACTGTGGTTGCATGGTACAGCGCGTATTAGACAGCAGTCTCTGTTAAAATGTATGATTGAAAAAATGATCTCTAGCAGGGGAATCATTCATTTCCGGACATAAGTTAATTAGATCTTGCTTGTTCCGTATCCCCACAGCGTTGAATCCCTAGACTCTTTACACGGTGTAAAAAATCACCCTGTATTTCCGAAAGGCATTACCTTAATAATATTATAACCGGATCCGGTGTGAAACTTCCTGGCAGATTAAAACTGTGTGCCGGACCGAGACTCGAACTCGCAGCAGACCTTCTGTAAAGTTTGGAAGGTAGGAGACAAGGTACCGGCAGAGGTGAAGCTGTGTGGACGGGGACTGAGTCGTGCTTGAGTAGCTCAGTTGGTAGAGCACTTGCCCGCGTTAGGCAAAGGTCCCGAGATCGTGTCTTGGTCCGGCTCACAGTTTTAATCTGCCAGGAAGTTTCATATCAGTGCACACTCCGCTGCAGAGTGAAAATCTCATTCTGGAAAGGATCTAGTATCACTGCCACCTTTTAAGTACATAGCGTCATTAAGGGATACTGAACTGCAGTACGCACTGTAAGCTGCACAAGAAACTGTGAAGTGGCTTCTATCGGCACGGCCTCCTTGATTGTTGTTGTTGCTCCATCTGGAGGGCACTTAATATCGCGTTCGTCAACGCCCATACACTTACTATGAGGTGAATAGGGCTGCAGTATGCAAAATGAGGATAGCCTAAAATGCAACATGAGACCACATACGCTCATGTCACCTCCGTGACTCACTTAACCAATCACGTCAGAAATGAACACCACCATCCCAGTACGTTGTCGTCGATGGTGAGTGTTCATCGGAGGTGAGGGTATCATCTGGAGTGCCCCAAGTAAGAGTGGTACGTCCGCTGTTGTTGTCTATCTACATAAATGATCTTTTGGATTTGGTGGATAGCAATGTGCGGCTGTTTCCTGATGATGCAGTGGTGTACTGGAAGGTGTCGTCATTGAGTGACTGTAGGAGGATACAAGATGACTGGGACAGGATTTGTGATTGGTGTAAAGAATGGCAGCTAACTCTAAATATAGATAAATGTAAATTAATGCAGATGAGTAGGAAACACAATCCTGTAATATTTGAATAATAGTAGTGTAGCGCTTGGCACAGTCACGTCGATTAAATATTTGCGCGTAACATTGTAGAGCGATGGGAAGTGGGACAAGCATGTCATGGCAGTTGTGGGGAAGGCGGATAGTCGTCTTCGGTTGATTGGTAGAATTTTGGGAAGATGTGGTTCATCTGTAAAGGAGACCGCTTATAAAACACTAATACGACCTATTCTTGAGTACTGCTCGAGCGTTTGGGATCCCAATCAGGTCGGATTGGGGGAGGACATAAAAGAAATTCAGAGGCGGACTGCTAGATTTGTTCCTGGTAGGTTTGATCATCATGCGAGTGTTATGGAAGTGCTTCAGGAACTCGGGTGGGAGTCTCTGGAGGAAAGGAGGCGTTGTTTTCGTGAATCGCTACTGAAGAATTTAGAGAACCAGCATCTGAGGCTGACTGCAGTACAATTTTACTACCGCCAACTTACATTCCGCGGAAAGACCATAAGGATAAGATAAATTAGGGCTCGTACAGAGACATATAGACAGTCATTTTTCCCTCGTTCTGTTTGGGAGTGGAACGGGGAGAGAAGATGCTAGTTGTGGTACAAGGTACCGTCCGCCACGCACCGTATGTTGGATTGCGGAGAATCTATGTAAATGTAGATGTAGATCCACAGCAGAGTCAGTATTGATTCAGAGCCATTCAGTGCTTGTGTGTGGACCTGTGGATCTTACACGGACGTACCGGAATTCCAGGAAACACGGCAGAGGACGAGGCCCGCGCAATGAAGACAGCCGGCTGAGTATTCTCGAGACGTCTCACGGCGCGCGAGAACGAAATTGCCACAGCCGATATTAAATTCCCGGCCACAAACGAGAGGCGGTCGTCACGTGCGGCCGGCAGGAGGCAGGAGGCGATCGCTCGCCGGGCGACTGATGGCCCCACAGCCGCAGCCGCGTCGCGCGCCAGGCGCCCAATATAAACCGCGCCGCGCTGAGGAGCTCCACGCGGCTGCGTGCTGGGGCCGGCACTCCTGTCCAATTTTGCCACGAGACTCTGAACTGCGGTCAGCGGCATGTGCCACTGCTTTTCACGCGTAGTGTTTTATGTTTAGCACCGTTTACGTTTGAAGCACAGCGAGGGGCAAGAAAGTCTGTGGGAAATTTTCTCAGAGTTTGGAACTACGTAGAATAAAACCAGCATAAATTCCACAAGTGTTGACTGGTAGGCTCCTGTGCTTTTCTTCGATCATCGAAATAATTATAGCGTTTTAATATCCACATCCACATCTGTAATCCGCAAGTGACCCGAGGGTGTGTGGCGGATAGTACCTCTGGTGCCACTAGCTAATCACCCCTTCTCAGTTTTATTCGTGAATAGCGTGTGAGAAGTAACCCCTGTATTGGCTCTAAGTTCTCTCCTTTTCTCGTTGTCGTCATTTTGCGAGACGTATCTAGGAGGAAGTAATATGTTGTCCGCCTCTTCCAGGAAAGCACTCCCAGAAACTGCAATTGTAAACCTCTCTGTGGAGCACGAGGTCTCTTTGTAGCGTCTGCCACCGGTGTTTGCTGAGCATTCCTGTGACACTTTCACGTTGAGTAGACGCTCCCATGGCGAAACGTTCTTCTCTTTGATAGATCTACTCTATCTCGTCTTTCAGTCCTATCAAATAGGGGTTCCAGGTTGATAAACAACACGAGCACTCAAGAATCGATCGAACAAGAGCCTTGTGTATGAATTACATTTACTTAGGATTCTCGCTGTGAATCTCAGCCTGGCATCAGGTTTTCCTTCTGTAGTGTTATGTGGTCAGTCCGCTTAAGGTTGCTCCAGATGGTTACTCCCACATGTCTTACGGTAGACAGTGTTTTCACCAATTTGTCAGCAATTGTTTATCTTCCACTTCAGTGAATGTATTTTCCCATGTATCCACAATACGTTACATGTACTTACATTCATGGTCAACTGCCAGAGACAGCACGATTCGTGAATCCTCTGCAGGTCATTCTGCAAATCAATACTGTCATCTGGCGTTGCTACTTTTTTATAGACAAGCGCATCACTATTGATCAGTCTTAAAGAGCTTGCGACGCTTTGTGCTAGATTAATTATATATGTTGTAGACATTCCTCAGAGTACTCCATAAATTATGTAAGGTGTCAGGCAAATCCAACACCTTAAATGAAAACCCTAACATGATAAGCAAATCCAATAGTATGTCACATAGCTCCAAATAAATCGTGACGTTAAATCAACCAAAGTAATACGAGTAACGAGTGAGCAAATGGAATACCACAGACTAACACAAGAATGCCTAAATGCATGTCATACCTTCCCACCGTGAGACAGACGCAGTTCCGAGGGGAGAAACGATAACAGAAGCCGAGAACAAAACCGTGTTAAGCTGGAAGGCCCTACGATAAGGGACGGACACCCACGTGGCCAGATAACCGCTAGGACCCTTCACCAGCCCATGTTAAAAGATAGAGCCCTCCAGAAGAACGGTACAGATCTTACTATAACATTAAAAGGATCACACCAGCTGTAAGTATTAGCGTGAGGCTTTCTCGCGTCTTTGGTACGTCGCGCCGGCCGGTGTGGCCGTGCGGTTCCAGGCGTTTCAGTCTGGAACTGCGTGACTGCTACGGTCGCAGGTTCGAATCCTGCCTAGGGCATGGATGTGTGTGATGTCCTCAGGTTGGTTAGGTTTAATTAGTTCTAAGTTCTAGGCGACTGATGACCTGAGAAGTTAAGTCGCATAGTACTCAGAGCAGTTTGAACCATTTTGTTTCGTTGCAAACTTTAAAACCATTGCCCCACCACGAAAAGTATAACGTTTCTCATTGGATAGACAGAATTTTTGTAGGCGGAGCTTAAGGTTAACTTGGAGACCCTGATTGGTCAGATGAAAACACAGACAGATAGTTTTTTTAAACCAACTTCGGAAAATTGTAGTAAGGAGAAGTTAGGTGAGAGTTGCTTCCGAGGTGAGCGGAGCTATGCTGGCCGCCGCCCCCTGACGAACACCGACAAGGTAATGAACGCATGCGATGCCGCAGTTTTGAGCGCATAAGGCTTCACTCAGAACTGCAGAAGTCTCATCTGTTACATCCCTGTTTTGCGTAATACTAATGTCGATCGTCAATTAAAGCTCATGGTATTCACATTTGCCACTTGAAGTAAAAATCTGAAACGCGATGATTTTTCTGTTATATAGTTATTGAGATGCCACATTAGCCACTGTAATTTACGACAAGTTAGATAAATAATTAAAGATAATTGAGGGTCACGGTAGACCACTTTGATAGTTTTCTCTCTTGTGAATTTTAATTTAAACCTAGTTTATAGATGTGATATGGCATAGGTCATCCTTCTATCCATTGTAGTACTTGGAAAACCACTCAGGGAATATTCGTTCACATTTTTGTTGAACGCAGTTGGTTTTTATCATCCTGTGTTAAAACATTTCCTTTTATCAATAGCGCAATTTATTAACAATGTTTTATGAGTAAAATAAAATTTCCAATGGTAAACTTAACTGCTTTTTCGACGTTATTTTACCAGATAACTAAAAATAGGAAAGCCTTGAACCCCTTCCACTAAATTTAGTTAGTATTAAGATTCTTTTACAGGGAGTTCAGTGGAGCTGACGCTGAAATCATTAAGTATTTGGTTATATCATCGCTAGTCTCACTGAACTCCTCTGAACTCTACAAGGACTGGAAGAGCAGTTCAACGGAATGGACAGTGTCTTGAAAGGAGGATTGAATATGAACATCAACAAAGGCAAAACGAGTATGGTGTAATGCAGTCGAATTAGATCAGGTAATGATGACGGAATTAAATTATGAAACGAAACACTTGAAGTAGTAGATGAGTTTTGCTATTTGGGAAGCAGAATAACTGATGATGGTCGAAGTAAATAGGATATAATGTGTTGACTGGGTATGGCAATGAGAGAGTTTCCGAAGACGAGAAATTTTTTAACATCGAGTATAGATTTAAGTGTCAGGAAGTCCTTTCTGAAAGTATTTGTTAGAGTAGCCATGTATGGAAGTGAAACATAGACGACAAACAGTTTTTAAGCAAGAAGAGAATAGAAGCTTTTGAAATGTGGTACAGAAGAGTGCTGAAGATTAGGTGGGTGGATCACGTAACTAATGAGGAGGTACTGAATAGAAATATTGAGAAGAGGAATTTATGGCACAACTTGAGTAGAAGAATTGATCCCTTGGTAAGACACGTTCTGAGGCATCGAGGGATCGTCAGTTTGGTATTGGAAGAAGCTGTGGAGGGTAATGGTTCAAATGGGAAATGGTTCAAATAGCTCTGAGCACTATGGGACTTAACGTCTAAGGTCATCAGTTCCGCATAACTTAGAACTACTTAAACGTAACTAACCTAAGGAGATAACATACATGCATGCCCGAAGCAGGATTCGAACCTGCGACCGTAGCAGACGTGCGGTTCCTGACTGTGGCGTTCAGAACCGCTCCGCCACCCCGGCCGGCCGTAGAGGGAAAGCAAGAGATGAATACGCTAAGCAGTTTCAGAAATACGTCGGCTGTACTAGTTACTCGAAAATGAAGAGGTTTGCGCAGGGTAGAGTAGCGTGGAAAGCTGCATCAAACCAGTCTCTGGACTGAAGACTACAACAAATCCTTAACGTCCTTCGTACACTTAATCTTAGATATTTAATTCATGTAACTGCATCCAGTCACTGTTCTGAAATCGTGTAATCACACAACAGCGGGTCTTTTTTTCCCCATTATGCGCAGCGGTTTGCATGTGCCGAGGTCAGTAGCCAGTTGCTACACGAAGCCTCGATCGTATGCAGGTATTTCTGCATTTCATACAGTGTTCTAAAATTGCGACTTCTCTGTATACAACAGCATCACCAGCGATAATCCTTTTTCGACGTTATCCACTAAGTCTCTAGTCACATTAATGTGATAATCGCCTATATTCGACGTCAACGTACACCAACTATTTACGAAGTGGCAGTAGCAGCAGTAGCGTGTATATAAACCATGTCGGGGGACGCGGAAAACACTGCAGTCGTTCTCATGGTGTGGAAACAGAGCGATTTATCTGACGTCCAAACCGTCATTATCATTGGCTTTCAGACCAAGGGTGGAAGCGTTTTCATAATGGCTAACGTTGTTTGTGTACCGCCTTGGTTAAATCATACCGTGCATGGCAAAATGGTGCCATCGAAAACCGGTGACGAGTCAACTGTGTCGCACCGCGAACCACAGCTGACACAGGCAAACGTCTGCGGGGGAGATGTGTACGGAGAAACAGAAGTACAACTGAGCATCCAGAAAAGCAAGGAGCTACAGCAGTGTCTCCTCAACGACCATTCACCGAATGCAACAGTCGTCGTGTTTATGGACCCATGCTAACTGCTGTTCACAGGCGATGAAAGCTGGAATTTGCCGCCGTTACTACAGATGGATGTCCATTGAGTTGCGACAGGTTTCCGTTTCAGGTGAATCAAGTTTTATGCTGCATCAGATAGATGGCCGTTGGCGTGTTTGGCCCTGCATCTATCGTTGGAATGGTCCAGACGGAAAATGGAGCATTATGGTCTTCGGAATGTGTTCGTGCCAATCCCTGGATGATCTCGTAATTCTGCAAGTCACAGTGGATCAACAAAAGTATGCGTCTATTCCTGAGGATCCTCCCTTTCAGTCTGTTTTTTCTCGGCACGACGCCGTCTATTGGTAGGACAATGCAACGTGTCAAACTCCCCGGATTTGAACCCAATCGAGAATCTGTGGGACCACCTCGATCGTGCAGTTTGCACCATGAATCCTCGCGTGCCGGCCGTTGTGGCTAGCTGTTCTAGGTGCTTCAATCTGGAACTGCGCGACCGCTACGGTCGCAGGTTCTAATCCTGCCTCGGGCTTGGATGTGTGTGATGTCCTTAGGTTTAAGTAGTTCTACTTTCTAGGGGACTGATGACCTCAGATATTAAGTCCCATAGTGCTCAGAGCCATTTGAAGTATTTTTTATTCCCCGCCTGAGAAATCTAGAACGGCTGGCCACAGCAATGGAGTCGGCATGTTTCCATATCTCTGTCGGTACCTCCCATAACGTCACTGATTATATTCCTGCAGTTACGTGCTGCCGAAGTTGCTTATTAACACTTCTGGTAGGTGGTCACAGTAATACAACTTGGCCACGTATACGGAGTGTAACGGTCCTATGGTTCTCCCAGGGGGTACACCGCAGAAAGTGTGTGTTCATCACCATCATCATCATCATCATTTAAGACTAAATATGCCATTCAGTCTTTAGTCTGGAACATAGTTTCCCTTATAAAATTCCTCCATGATCCCCTATTCAGCGCTAACATTGATGCCTCTTCTGATGTTAAGCCTATTACTTCAAAATCATTCTTAACCGAATCCAGGTACCTTCTCCTTGGTCTACCCCAACTCCTCCTAACCTCTACTGCTGAACCCATGAATTTCTTGGATAACCTTGCTTCTCCTATGCGTGTAACATAACTACACCATCAAAGCCTGTTCGCCCTGGCTGCTACATCTATAGAGTTCATTCCCAGTTTTTCTTTTATTTCCCCATTGTGGAGCCGGCCGGAGTGGCCGTGCGGTTCTAGGCGCTACAGTCTGGAACCGAGCGGCCGATATGGTCGCGGGTTAGAGTCCTGCCTCGGGCATGGATGTGTGTGATGCCCATGGGTTAGTTGGGTTTAATTAGTTCTAAGTTCTAGGCGACTGATGACCTCAGAAGTTAAGTCACATAGTGCTCAGAGCCATTTGAACCTCATTGTGGACACCCTCCTGCTATTGTTCCTGCAATCACCCTAGCTACTTTCATATCCGTAACCTCAGCCTTATTATTAGGGTAACCTGAATCCACCCAGCTTTCGCTCCCATACAACAAAGTTGGTCGAAAGATTGAACGGAGCACAGATAACTTCTTGCAGAAGAGAGTAGATCGAAGCTGAGCGCTCACTGCATTAGCTTTGCTAAACCGCGCTTCCAGTTCTTTCACTATGTTGCCATCCTGTGAGAATATGCATCCTAAGTACTTGAAACCGTCCACCTGTTCTAAGTTTGGTTGGTTGGTTGTTTTGGGGAAGGAGACCAGACAGCGAGGTCATCGGTCTCATCGGATTAGGGAAGGACGAGGAAGGAAGTCGGCCATGCCCTTTGAAAGGAACCATCCCGGCATTTGCCTGGAGCGATTTAGGGAAATCACGGAAAACCTAAATCAGGATGGCCGGACGCGGGATTGAACCGTCGTCTTCCCAAATGCGATTCAAACTTTGTTCCTCCTATTTGGCACTCAATGCATTTATATCTCCTTTGCACTGACATTACTTTTGTTTTGGAGATGCTAATCTTCATACCATAGTCCTTACATTTCTGATCTAGCTCTTAAATATTACGTTGCAAACTTTCAATCGAATCTGCCCTCACAACTAAGTCATTCGCATATGCGAGACTACTTATTTTGTGTTCATATATCTTAATCTCACCCAGCCAGTCTATTGTTTTTAACATATGATCCATAAATAATATGAACAACAGTGGAGACAGGTTGCAGCCTTGTCTTACCCCTGAAACTACTCCCAACCATGAACTCAATTTACCGTCGTCTCTAACTGCTGCATGACTGTCTATTTAAAGACCTTTAATTGTTTGCAAAAGTTTGCCTTCTATTCCACAATCTTGTAGAACAGACAGTAACTCCCTCCTAGGAACCCAGTCATATGCCTTTTCTAGATCTATAACGCATAGATGCAATACTCTGTTCCACTCGTAACACTTCTCCATTATTTGCCGTAAGCTAAAAATCTGGTCCTGACAACCTCTAAGAGGTCTAAACCCACACTCATTTTCATCCAACTTGTCCTCAATTAATGCTCGCACTTTCCTGTCAACAGTACCTGAGAAGGTTTTACCCATAATGCTGATTAAAAAGATACCTCTGTAGTTGTTACAATCTTTTCTCTTTCCATGTTTAAAGATTGTCGTGATTACTGCTTTCGTCCAGTCTGCTGGAACCTCTCCCGACTCCCACGAAACTGTGTGTTTATTCAGCAAATTGCAGTCGCAAAAGAGCCATTACGCTTTGCATCCGTCTGCACATTTCTTAGTTGTGTACCTCCCACGGACTCTCACTTTTCTTTGTAGTTCTGTCTCTGTGTTGCTTCGGAAGTTCGTCCGCTACTAGTTTTAGATACTAAGGAATGCGACGCGTCTTCTTGTGCAAGGGTTGCGTGTTTACAATGGGACCCTAGTCCTCGGTAAGAGGCGTTGTCGAAAGAGCCCGTTAGGGTTGAATCATTCTAGATATTCTCCGAGTGGCTCAGCCAGTATCCCCAAGTTTGGAAGGTAGGAGACGAGGTACTGGCAGAAGTAGCGCTGTGAGGACGGGGCGTGAGTCGTGCTTGGGTAGCTCGGTGGTAGAAAGGCAAAGGTCCCGAGTTCGAGTCTCGGTCCGGCACACAGTTTTACTATGCTAGGAAGTTTAATATCAGCGCACGCTCCACTGTAAAGTGAAAATTTCATTCTATCCCCAATTCGTCTTTCGGTAAATCAATTTTCATCAATGGCGCGACTCTCGGACGTTTGCAAAACTTCAGACCCATATTCTTCTCTCTCTTTCCACCTCTTCTTTGTCTATTATCTGCATGCTTCCCGTTAACGTTCCTTGAGGCAAAGCAGTTTCCATTCATCCTAAATTATCCACACCCGTCATACTTTTGAGCATAAGGCCTCCTACGGCGCTCTGTTCTGTTTATCTATATCCGTAATTGGCTGGTAATGGACAGTGCACCAGAAGAACAAATTTCTCTGCAAGATTTAATTTGTATTTCTATTATTTGAACACACATTCGTATATAAATTGACTTCATGATGTAAATAATACATTTTAACATTAGTTACAACTAAACAGAGCCTAAGCGTCCATTTGTGGTCTATCAGCCGCCGTCCGTTGTGCATGTACCACCACAGCGGAAAGAAGAGAGGCGTGTTGGGCCATATGGTTCGAGAAACCGAGGTCGACGAGGAATTCTCATTAGAGGATCGACTTTCGTACGCTCCCCGGCCACCAACAGTCGTTAGGGTCCTTTATTGCCGGCTAAGAGGGACGTTAGGGCTATTCCGCGCCGAGCGGTCGATCAGGCTCACCCCGCTAGCAGGACGATTAGTTTCTTCATCGTCGGTAAATACCACAAACATCGCAGTACTAGTCTTTGTAGACTCCTGTGAATGGCTTTTCCGTATTAAAAATACGGAAGGTGATGACGCTGAAGATAACACCAGCTTTACTTTAAGAGCACGCAACCATCGCAGCCACATGGTATCATTTGTTGTGTGCAATAATTTCGGCTTTCGTTGTTGAATTTGTTGCGGAGACAAGAACTGGAAGGTAACCTGTTAGGTACGGATATGGTTTACATTATTTAATTGTGACGTAGCTTCTTTCAGTTCGCAAATATTAAAATTCATCAAGATCACGGTCACAGTTAACCCCAGCAACACCAGTGCAGTTTCAGTAATGTGGGCTACTCTACGACCACAAAAAATCAGTTGTTGTTAACTTTTGTTAACAGCATATATTTAAATAGGTTCTGATGAAGAACTAGCGTACAGAAACTGTAAATGTTTTTCAGCACAATCCTATCAAAATGTGTGCATTGAACGGAGGAGTACTTCAAGAACGCCACAATATACTTTTTAAAGATATATAAATGTTTGTGAAGTATGCGGAATCTGAAAATACACAGACGGGGAAAAAATGCAGAACCAAGAAGGTCCGACATGGACAGAATTGGAAGGTGTGTTTCTACATCTGAAACTAGATGTCTATTTCAATCTCACGCCAGTCGTCTGGGCGTGCAGATCTGATTTCCTTTAGATACACGATATAACGGTCGTGAGCATTAGTTACTTCTGAGACGGACTTGGAGAGCTGGTGTTAATCAAAGATGCCTTTAAACCAAAGAAGACGCCATTGTCAGCACCTCACTGAGTTTGAACGAGGTCGTGTAACAGGGCTACAAGAAGCTAGATGCTCCTTCTGCGGCACTACAGAAAGACTTGGCAGGAATGTAGCTACTGTATGTGACTGCTGGCAGCGCGCTCTGGATGGTCCTGTGGCACTATCGAGAGGGAAGCTCATCGTGTTCGACGTATGGCTGCATCTCCAGCAGCAATTTGAGGGGCAGCTGGAACCACAGGGACACAACGAACTGTTACAAATCGGTTACTTCAAGGACAACTCAGAGACATAAGTCCTGTAGAGTGCATTCCATTGACCCCAAACCACCCCCTTTTTCGACTGTAGTGCTGTCGGGCGAAAGATAGTTGGAGCGCAGGGTGGAGGTCTCTTGCGTTTTCTGTTGGATGCTGGTCCTGAGTCGGTGCCAGTGATGGCCGTCTGCTGTTTAGAAGTAGCCCACTTGAGGGCGTGCAAACAACCTCTCTGCGTGCGAGACCCACTGGAGTCATATAATGGGGTACGATTTCGTGTGACAGCAGGAGCACTCTCGTGCTTATCCCACCCACTAAGATTGCAAATCTGAACGTTAATGTAGTGAGTCGACCTGTTTTGCTGCAATTCATAAGCAGCATTCCAGGGGAGGTTTTCCAAGACGATAACGCTAGCTCATATACCACTGTTCAGACCCAACATGCTCTACAGAGCGTCGACATGTTGCCTTGGTCTGCTCGATCACCAGATCCAAACGACCACACACGGGACATCATTGGATGACAACTCCAGCGTCATCCGTAACAGCATTAACTGTCGCTGTACTGACCGACCAAATGCAACAGGCAGCCGGGCGGAGTGGCCGTGCGATTCTAGGCGCTACAGTCTGAAGCCGAGCGACCGCAACGGTCGCAGGTTCTAATCCTGCCTCGGGCATGGATGTGTGTGATGTCCTTAGGTTCGTTAGGTTTAAGTAGTAGTAAGTTCTAGGGGACTGATGACCTTAGAAGTTAAGTCGCATAGTGCTCAGAGCCATTTTTTTGCGACAGGCATGGAGCTCTATCCCAAAAACTGACATCCGTCACCTGTACAACACAATGCATGCACATTTGCATGCTTGCATTCAACATGCTAGCGATTACACTGGTTATTACTGTGCCAGCTTTTCATGTTTGTAATGACTTATATCGCATTTACATAAACCTGTGGTCTTACAATGATAATGACTTAAATACGTTACCTAGACAAAAGTATGCCCAAAATTTAATTAAACTATATTTATTAATTCTTTGGTGTTGCGATTTTTTCCGGCAGTGTGTAAATACGATATTTGTTGTTAAGAGTCACTAGTAAGACCTAAATTTTTGGGTTAAGTTTTACTGAAAAAATTAAAACTTTTAAGGAATGTTTAATAAGGAATCATTAACATTTTTTTTAAATTTTGAGGTATAAAGTATTTGTCTTGATTACTATATTTTCAAAAGGCTTGCAAAAGGTAGCCCCTCATGCATCATTCTACCGCGCTAGCTATTGCGAGGGTTGAGAAGGTTCGTCAGAGTAAAGGGGGACGCCGTGAAAGATGTAGTACCTTTACTGGTGTGCATTAAGCGGATAGGACTATTCAGATGAAGGCAACCTAAGAGATCAGTATAGTACCCCTTCAGAACTTACACTCCTGGAAATTGAAATAAGAACACCGTGAATTCTTCGTCCCAGGAAGGGGAAACTTTATTGACACATTCCTGGGGTCAGATAAATCACATGATCACACTGACAGAACCACAGGCACATAGACACTGGTAACAGAGCATGCACAATGTCGGCTCTAGTACAGTGTATATCCACTTTTCGCAGCAATGCAGGCTGCTATTCTCCCTTGGAGACGATCGTAGAGATGCTGGATGTAGTCCTGTGGAACGGCTTGCCATGCCATTTCCACCTGGCGCCTGTTGGACCAGCGTTCGTGCTGGACGTGCAGACAGGGTGAGACGACGCTTTATCCAGTCCCAAACATGCTCGAAGGGGGACAGATCCGGAGATCTTGCTGGCCAGGGTAGTTGACTTACACCTTCTAGAGCACGTTGGGTGGCACGGGATACATGCGGACGTGCATTGTCCTGTTGGAACAGCAAGTTCTCTTGCCGGTCTAGGAATGGTAGAACGATGGGTTCGATGACGGTTTGGATGTACCGTGCACTATTCAGTGTACCCTCGAAGATCACCAGAGGTGTACGGCCAGTATAGGAGATCGCTCCCCACACCATGATGCCGGGTGTTGGCCCAGTGTGCCTCGGTCGTATGCAGTCCCGATTGTGGCGCTCACCTGCACGGCGCCAATCACGCATACGACCATCATTGGCACCAAGGCAGAAGCAACTCTCATCGCTGAAGACGACATGTCTCCATTCGTCCCTACATTCATGCCTGTCGCGACACCACTGGAGGCGGGCTACACGATGTTGGGGCGTGAGCGGAAGACGGCCTAACGGTGTGCGGGACCGTAGTCCAGCTTCATGGAGACGGTTGCGAATGGTCCTCGGCGATACCCCAGGAGCTACAGTGTCCCTAATTTGCTGGGAAGTGGCGGTGCGGTCCCCTACGGCACTGCGTAGGATCCTACGGTCTTGGCGTGCATCCGTGCGTCGCTGCAGTCCGGTACCAGGTCGACGGGTACGTGCACCTTCCGCCGACCACTGGCGACAACATCGATGTACTGTGGAGACCTCACGCCCCACGTGTTGAGCAATTCGGCGGTACGTCCACCCGGCCTCCAGCATGCCCACTATACGCCCTCGCTCAAAGTCCGTCAACTGCACATACGGTTCACGTCCACGCTGTCGCGGCATGCTACCAGTGTTAAAGACTGCGATGGAGCTCCGTATGCCACGGCAAACTGGCTGACACTGACGGCGGCGGTGTACAAATGCTGCGCAGCTAGCGCCATTCGACGGCCAACACCGCGGTTCCTGGTGTGTCCGCTGTGCCGTGCGTGTGATCATTGCTTGTACAACCCTCTCGCAGTGTCCGGAGCAAGTATGGTGGGTCTGACACACCGGTGTCAATGTGTTCTTTTTTCCATTTGCAGGAGTGTAGAATTACAAAAATGCCTTGCAGCAGCTGTTCCACTGGCTGTGCAATGTGCGGAGGAACTCCATCTTACACAAATATGATCCTCCCCACGCATCCATGTTGCTGACGAATTGGAACAACGCTGGTGCGCAAACGACTCTCATTGTGTTTACCAGTGACGGTACAGGTACCAGGAACCGCAGGACACATCTCTTCGAAAAAACATGGCTCTACAATAAACGATACCATCAACCCGCACCACATAGTTACCTTTGCAGAGTGAAGCGGTGCCGACTGACTGAGAACGAATTTTTCGTTTCCTATACTCTGCAGTTCTGTGTACTGACATGTCAGTGGAAGTAGAAATGGGTTCCCTCTACCTACAGAATGTTCCACAGCCGTTCATTGTCCACTTTAAGGCGAACAAGATACGAGTATTCCAGCGCAAAAGTTCGTCTTGCTGGCTGGTTGTCCATGCCTAAACTGAAGAAATGTTGTATGGATAACAATGCAGCATGTTTTTAGAATTTTATGCACCGTGCTCACAGGCATGTCCAAAGTTTAGCCAATTCCCCGTGCATTGCACGTTTGGACACCACCGCCCGACCCCTCTGCAGTGCTGTGGCCACATCTTCTAATGACTTTGGATCAATTGTTTTCTCTCTTTGCAGATAACGCTTCAATTGAACCTGTCTCTTCGAACTGCGTAATCATTGTCTCCAGAAACTAGCCAGACATCCGACCTGTACATATTTTGATACCTCTGAGCGTCCGTGACTTCTGCAGAGCATCTGGCACACAGTTCCGTTCTTGTTAATGAGTTTCACCGTCAGCGAGCGATCCTTCATTGAAACAGTAATGCGGAGCGTCTCCGATACAAACTGAGAATCAGCTATTTACCCCGAATCATTTATTTTGCATCTTTTGCATTTGTTATTTTTTTCGATAACGTTTCTCCTTTCTCCTATAACGTTTCGCCCAAATGTGACGTCATTCTGAGCAGCAGTTCGTTTCTTACAGT
The DNA here is from genome assembly GCF_023897955.1 of Schistocerca gregaria. Taxonomy (NCBI): domain Eukaryota; kingdom Metazoa; phylum Arthropoda; class Insecta; order Orthoptera; family Acrididae; genus Schistocerca; species Schistocerca gregaria. Next base: position 146,127,052 of record NC_064923.1, read on the forward strand.
GATCTGAAACTGGAATTTTCATTGTAATCGTCCCACGCGTATCTAATCCAGCTTGCTGTTCGTTATATCCCTGCAGAGTATTTTCTGGAACATCGTGTGACATTAAAAGATCCGTGATTTGTACTTGTTATCTAAAAACATTCACGAAAAGTACTACAATGTAAAGCTGTCTTCAACCCGAAAGATTCTTTGAACACCGCCGTGGCTTGCTGAGCATGAACTTGTTGGGAATGATACATCCTTGCGTTTCTATGACAGTTTAATTGACTTACACAATTATATGGGATCAATAGATGGCCTACAACCTTAGAAAGCGCCTGAGGTCTAGACAGTGCTATACTCAGTTTTGTTTGATTTTTACTGTGTAAAATATACCACTGTACGCTTTTCGACTTTAAGTCACATTCTGAACCACATTCAGAAAATTTGCGAATAATTTTTCCAGGTGCAGAGATCCAGCTGTGCAAGTTATATTAAGAGCGCATTGATAACAATGTCTCGTCAAAAATTTCTGGCGCAAGAGTATTCTGAACGCTAGAGCTTGCGGGAAAGTTGTAATATATCAACTTGTCACCAGGATAAATTTAAAAAAAACCATAGGCTGTTGTAAGTTGCAGAGAAAGCATTACGCAACTATTGACTGAAACAGATGAAAAGAACAAAACAGAAGACGAATGAGAGATGGAACAGTTTAGGTAGCACAGTATCAAATTGTCAAAACGATAACGCCTGGTAGATATCCTACGATATCACACTACATGCTGGATTTGATTGACGAAAGTAGAAAATATAAAATTACAGTAAGGGAGCAACCAAAATGAAACCCGAATGCACTAACTTATAAGAATCGAGGGTATGAAAGCTGTTGTTGAGAACGGAGTAAGACAGGATTCTAGCGTCTGCCCGATACTATTCAGTCTGTAAATGAAGCACGTACTAAAAACACGTGTGAGGAAGATAGAACGTACATTAAATTAAGCGACAAGACCGGAAGTTTTGACGATCACCACTGTCGTTGCAATTCCGTCACAGACAGAAAACGAATTGGAATAGTTTTAGGATTGATGGACCCATCTTCGGCAGGATGTTTTTAACGTTTCTTTATTCAGTAAGCCCTGTTTCGCTGCTACAGTTCATTAGGCCCTCAGTTGGCGGTAGTTGGATGGAAACCAACTTTCACTCCTGTCATTGCAGGGGATAAAATTAAACCGGTGTCTGCATAACCATTAACGTATGAAGAGACTGCTATGCATATTGCTCTGCGTAGTGAACCCTTCATACATGAATAGATCTAGAGGGGATATAAAACGTATACAGTTGAGACAAGAAGAGAGTACAAGAAGGTCGAGACAGCAGGGAGGAGGTATTGAATCGGATTATGAGGAAAGGAATTTCTCACAACTTGAATAAAGTGATCAGTTGACAAAGCACATCCTGTGTCATCAAGAAAGTGTCAATTTACGGTTGGACGGAAGTGTAGGGGTACAAATTGAGGAGGAAGAACAAGTCTTGTCTACAGTAATCAGATTCAAACAGAAGTAGGCTGCAGTAGTCCTACAGAGATGTAGAAGATAGCACAGGATGTACTACCGAGGAGAGTAGTATGAAATCCGTTTGCGGACGGAATACCACAACAGTAAAAATTAAAAACTTATGATTTCCCTCACTAGTATCCTGTGATGTGTAACCATTCATCATTAATTATCGCACTCGACACATATCGACCTATGCATGTCAGTCGACTTATAGGATAGAAACGTACGTACGTAATAGCGTTTTCCGGGGGTCTCCTGCAATGCCGCCAACCCACAAGATAGAACAGCTATGCGGGTCATCACTCCAGCTCCGTAGGCGCACCGGTCGAAGACAGCCGAACTTCGCCTGACCAGCAGGTAGCAGGCTAGTTAAGAGGGCGCGCGCAAGGTTAGTAGCGACCACCACATCTACAGACCTTTTCTAGCGTCCGCAGCACCCATTTTCCTCAGCCAATCCGTGCTCATATTGCTAGACCAATAGCTATCTGGAAGTCATCCACTACGTGGGTATAACTGGCCACGCCAAGCTAGCAGCAGGCAGTTTCCGACTCCACCAGCCGAATTAGAGGATTGCCAGCATCATACCACCGCCCGGGCTACCCAGGACCACAGTGCATTGCGGCCGGCTGCTGACTCTGATGCTGGAACATCTTGTACTGCTCGTGACATGGCACTTCGATTTTCTGCCTACTGTCTAAGAAGATAGTCTGTTTCGTTTGCAAGAGAACTTTGCTGAAGATAGTCTCAAGCAGAAATTTAATAGTTTTGTTTTCCAAGAAATTTATGTAGTCAAAGAAGTCACTGCCTAATTTTCAAGAAAGACATTCCTTATTGGTTTTAAACTGCAGAACTTATATTTGTGGAGATCAACTGATTTAGTCAACAAATTGATTTTTGAGTGTAATTAACTGACTTAAAGTGAAAGTTCCCCAAGCCCTGACACTTCACTTAACTTTTTTTCCCTTGTAGTACTTCCACGCCTTCTTCTACCCTGTGTCTACGCAACTCATTACGAATACAAGGTTTCCCTTTCATCACTCAATCCATTACTCAATAACCCAACAGATAAAGCGTCATGACGTTTGGTTATGTCACATAACCCTGGCGTCAAGAGAATCTTCAATTATCTGCGAGGGAAAATGACTACGGTAGCAAATTATGTAATAGTGGTGAATTAATACGAACAGCGGAAATGTGTAAGAAGTGGTAGCGCATCGGTATGTAGAAGACGAGGAAACTCGAATGAGATTTCAAAACTAGTTACCAGCACTAGAACGCAGCAATATGACAACTGCCAAACTCACATAGCAGCTTTGGTATTCGCGTGAGCAGTATGTAAACTAATCGCTGCATGGTACTGTGTAATCGACTTCGCATATTCTTCCTTTTGCACATCAACCGGCCGACCTATAGGACACATGCTTGCCTCATGGGCCACTGAGAGAGACGTAGAATCTGTATATCTGAGCTCAGTTCTCGACCGCGTAAAAAATTGCTACTGCAAATCCGAATCATTGGATTGTGCAGTTGGCAGGCAGTGGTATAGTCCGTATACAAAAGTTGCCTATTCCCAGTCCACGAATTCTGACAGACATCTCATCTAATTAGCTTTTTCCTGGAGAACAATAATAATTTCATTCTCTGTTAGCACATACGACTCATTTTCTGCTTCAAGTCTTTTACAAAGCTTGTCTCTTGAGTATCGTAAGTATTTCGTAGCACCGGTGACTGTGATTAATACCTGAATATGGTACTGAAGTGCTGATTTTCCTGATGATGCAGAGGGTAGGGTGAAGCATGCGAAGACAAGTAAGTAATCTAATATTCCAGAATAGCATCAATCGATAGCCGAGTTTGACATCCATATTTGACGGATACATGATCACCAGTAAAGTCAATACCCCTTCTCTGCTGACCCATTGTGGAGAGATTTTAAATTTAATCCAGGAATTTAGCGCAAAATTTCGTAGACAGAACTCATGACGACCACATATAGGCATCAAAATTTACGCACCAGCGCGAATCGAATCACAAAAGCCTGCAGTAGCAATCTTCCATACGGAGTGACCATTAATTGAGAGGATTCCTGTCTCCAGGGAAGAGACATAGATCTACGATTACTCTGTTGTATGTTTCAATATAATAACAAGTCTCTAATAGTGAATGGATCTATACGGATTCAAACTTCCAAGTATAGGGTCAATAATGGGCTATTTCACAACGTCTCCCGTCCGAAGCTTGTGATCTAGTGGCTGCCGTTGCTGCCTTTGGATGATGGGGTCACGGGTTTGATTCCCGGCCGGGTTGGGGATCTACTCTGCCCGGAGACTGGGTGTTTGTGTTGTACTCATCATTTCATCATCATCATCATTTGTGGTAGTGACTAGATTGGATTGTGAAAAGTATGGACTGTGACAAAATTGGGACTATGTACGGGCGCTGATGACCGCGCAGTTGAGCGCCCCACAAACGAATCATCATCATCATTTCGCCATCTGTCCTAGCTTCTGAAAAGTAATCGGTGATTGAATGATAAGTTAATAAAGTTCGACAGATTATTTGCATGATTTTTCTCAAAAATCGTGTAGAAAGTGTCTTAAATATTTTTTTCGCCGGCGTCTATTTTGCGAATAACAGTTTTCTCTTTTTTAATACTCGGCCCTGTTTCAGTGCTCCTCTGACATCATCAGTGGTTACCTTTACTCAGTACTAAAAAAATCAAACATGTTTTAACTAATAATTATTGTAATGGAATTATACTTAAGATTTACTTCATTTCTGATTATTATTTTATTCTTAGAATGTTACGTTCTGTAGGACCTTCTATATAATGTTGTCTAGCTTACCATCTACAAGCAGATGGTGATATTGTGAGTTTTTCTGACGCATTAACGCACTGAAGCAAACAAAAGAGGTGAAGGAAACGAAATGAGGCTTCGCAAGTCAGAGGATATTTCGCTGGTTACAAAAGGGAGTCAAACTGAGAAAGTATGAGCCCACTTATGACTATGATTTTGAAACCACTCTGTCCTCAGTACAGTCACTGATTAGGCTGGGACGTGTGTCACAAAGCCGTTGTGGCACCACAATGCTGTCGCATACGAGGTAACAAGGGGAAGCATGATGGCCGTGACGAATCCGTGTGCCGTCGTAGTTCCCTCAATTACTTCCAGTCGTGTCCTTAAGTGATATCCGATGGCTCCACACGCCATGACACCCGGATTGACACATTTCAACAGCACAAAGCTCGTCCACTAATGGCATTTGCCTATAGGAATTGTATACGTGATGTCGGGGTATTCCCATGACCAGTAAGGTCCACAGACCTGTTCCTGATAAAAAAATGTGTGGGGATACAGGATGTCAAAGAACAGTTCACGACAGCTGTGGGCGAGCTTACCCCAGGAGAGAATACTCCTGCACTTCCACAACAATGAAACAATGAGACTTCTCCTCAAGTCCCTGCCAGGCTCATCGATGCCCGCCACCCGGGGAAGTGCAGAACCAATGCAACGCCACTGATCAGCAGTTATACGTTGTAGTCACGGCACCATTTCAAACGCAGCCGTTTGTGTCGCTGTTTCAACAGCAGCCCACGAACCGTACGACAGTTCCCTGTCCCGGCTACTGCTGATCTTCGGCCAATGCTGCGAAATGACACATAATGTAACAGTGAGCCCACTACTTGGTCTGTGGTGACAGAGGCAGATGTAAATGGGCGAAGGTGTACTCCTTTATTCTACACTCCTGGAAATGGAAAAAAGAACACATTGACACCGGTGTGTCAGACCCACCATACTTGCTCCGGACACTGCGAGAGGGCTGTACAAGCAATGATCACACGCACGGCACAGCGGACACACCAGGAACCGCGGTGTTGGCCGTCGAATGGCGCTAGCTGCGCAGCATTTGTGTACCGCCGCCGTCAGTGTCAGTCAGTTTGCCGTGGCATACGGAGCTCCATCGCAGTCTTTAACACTGGTAGCATGCCGCGACAGCGTGGACGTGAACCGTATGTGCAGTTGACGGACTTTGAGCGAGGGCGTATAGTGGGCATGCGGGAGGCCGGGTGGACGTACCGCCGAATTGCTCAACACGTGGGGCGTGAGGTCTCCACAGTACATCGATGTTGTCGCCAGTGGTCGGCGGAAGGTGCACGTGTCCGTCGACCTGGGACCGGACCGCAGCGACGCACGGATGCATGCCAAGACCGTAGGATCCTACGCAGTGCCGTAGGGGACCGTACCGCCAATTCCCAGCAAATTAGGGACACTGTTGCTCCTGGGGTATCGGCGAGGACCATTCGCAACCGTCTCCATGAAGCTGGGCTAAGGTCCCGCACACCGTTAGGCCGTTTTCCGCTCACGCCCCAACATCGTGCTGCCCGCCTCCAATGGTGTCGCGACAGGGACGAATGGAGACGTGTCGTCTTCAGCGATGAGAGTCGCTTCTGCCTTGGTGCCAATGATGGTCGTAATCGTGTTTGGCGCCGTGCAGGTGAGCGCCACTGTCAGTACTTCATACGACCGAGGCACACAGGGCCAACACCCGGTATCATGGTGTGGGGAGCGATCTCCTACACTGGCCGTACACCTCTGGTGATCGTCGAGGGGACACTGAATAGTGTACGGTACATCCAAACCGTCATCGAACCCATCGTTCTACCATTCCTAGACCGGCAAGGGAACTTGCTGTTCCAACAGGACAATGCACATCCGCATGTATCCCGTGCCACCCAACGTGCTCTAGATGGTGTAAGTCAACTACCCTGGCCAGCAAGATCTCCGGATCTGTCCCCCATTGAGCATGTTTGGATGAAGCGTCGTCTCACGCGGTCTGCACGTCCAGCACGAACGCTGGTCCAACTGAGGCGCCAGGTGGAAATGGCATGGCAAGCCGTTCCACAGGACTACATCCAGCATCTCTACGATCGTCTCCATGGGAGTATAGCAGCCTGCATTGCTGTGAAAGATGGATATACACTGTACTAGTGCCGACATTGTGCATGCTCTGTTGCCTGTGTGTATGTGCCTGTGGTTCTGTCAGTGTGATCATGTGATGTATCTGACCCCAGGAATGTGTCAATAAAGTTTCCCATTCCTGGGACAATGAATTCACGGTGTTCTTATTTCAATTTCCAGGAGTGTATTTTTGTCATCCCCTACCACTTTCTCTATGTGAAAGTCTTCCGCTATGGCACGTTTTTGGAACGGGTCGTAATTTTGAGTCTGTCTGTTTAGTTAGGTGTATGATGTGGGCTGTTAAGTGCTCAGCAACTATACTATGAGATCTGTTACTTTCTAGGACTCTGCAGTGTTCTTTATTATTTGTTTCAAAATTTATGCGTATCTGTCCTACCTATATTGACTGTCAAGAGTTATAAGTAAGTTAGTATGAGCGAGAGCTGTTGAATTTTTCTGTGTGTTTCGCATGTAGTGAGTTTTTTGTGTGTCGTGTTTCATTGTTGTAATGGAATTATACCCAAATTTTTTTACATCTGATTATTACTTTTGTCAGCTCTGCAAACTTCATACATACACATATTCACTAAAGTAAACTTTTGACTGGTAGAAAAGAAATTTTAAATAAAGGGAATCGTATATATAAGCAGACATTCGCGTATGAAATTGTGTCTAGAAACAATGATATCGCTTTATTTAAAATTTTCTTTTCTACCTGTCAAAAATTTACATTAATGGGCAAATTATTAAACATTTTTCTCGACTGCATATTTATCTCCTTTCTGAGCGACAGACAACTTTAGTGATGAACAAGGAAGGTACTGTTTTTTCTAGATATCTAGCTCTAGACGTTACTACTCCACTCAGTTTTCGACGGATTTCAGCACCGAATACACTATTTTGAAAAGTTGGAGCTAGGCTGCATAACTCGTACAAGAGATGTCTCCTGAGTGACTAAGTGTACTCAACCTATTATTTTCACTGCTTGGTTTTGTAAAATAAATATTTTCTTTCAGAATGATAGGGTTCGTATGCTGTACGTCATTAATAGCTGTAAATTTGCAAAACATGTTAGTCTGTTTACAAAGCTAGCATGTATGTGAAGCTTAAGTGTTGTTAACTTCGCTCTTTGAGACGCTAAATAGTAGGGCTATTTCCATTTCAGATTTTCATTAAGATGTACACTCCTAAGTTAGGAATTTTCCACTGTCGTCACTGATTCCTGTTCACATGTCAGCAAAACTACGAACGTTGTCACTCATAACTCACGTTTACCCGAGCGTAGAGGATCGGGTTGACAGATGTATAAACCTGCGCCCAGGCGTACACAACCCATTACGTTCAGCAAAAGCGGCGGGCTGAAAAATGTGCTGAAAGAAACTCGTGTGGAAAGGTTTACAGCCCAGGAGAGGTGGACGGGAGCAACGTACTGTCCCCAGCGTTGGAGGTCACGAGTCGGGTCGAGGCTGTAACATTTATTTAACTTCCGGATTTAGTTTGCGCGAACACCAGTGCGGTATTTTTCCGACTCATACGTTTCGCACCTGCCAGCCGCTTGACCCCAGGGTGCTTCGCGGAAATTAAATGCCACCGAAACACGACAAAAGAATGAAAAAAGAACGCAATTTGAAAACTGGTCGGCTCTCTGTAGTCGCTGTAAATACTACCCTTCTCGTGTCAGCAACAGCTTATTTAGAAGGCAGTAAATTATATTTCAGAATTTTAAACTCTCTTTGCTGATGTTTTCGTGCACGAGACAAACCATTCCCTCGTGCACTCGCAAGCTACTGCGACGCGGGTTCAACTTGTACCTAGTATACAGGCGATGACTGCCACGCGATAAGTATTATCATACAATGACAAGACTGACAGCAACTTTCAACCGTCACCACGCATTGTGTCTGTGAATGGAACGGATGACGTGAAATTGGATGAATTCTGGTATTTAAGATATCACATATAAAAACAGAAAAGGATAGGCTCTATATGACCCTAACAGCAAGTTCACTTACCACAAAATATCATTTGAAGTTTTGACTAAAAAAAAATCACTTGCTAATACTAAGCATAACTTCAAATATTTCCATAAGTACTTGACGTTTTTTTGAAGAACTATTCAAGCATTAAAACGCAAGCACAGCTATGAGTAACAGATCATAGAATGACACATTTTCTGGTATATCTCTTTATACTGAATTACACACAGATGCATAAACATCAGCAGAAAATGTGAAAAAGGTTCCAAAGCACCTGGATTTACTGGTGCTTTCAACTTCTTTTCAAATTCCAGAGCAAACCCAGTGCTAACTACCTTTACCAGGTTGCTTTATATGCGAAAAAATTTTAAACACATACTACAAGTGTTTAGCTAAGTAAATTACAGTAATATTTTTTCATAAATTACTATCTAGTCCATTGATAATTGTTTAATAAAATGCGAAGAAGAGCAATAGAATTCTTAAGACGAGGGTAATCTTCACACAGTTGTTGGCTGTTTAAAACGCCATTTGCTTTTGCAACGTTCTTTTATGAATGTCACTTTGAAGACAGGAGAAATGTTAGCACACCTGTAAATAAGTCACTAAATGTGACTGAACTGACACATGAAAAATTGAAGTAACTCCAAGAGTAATAACCGTATAAATTTTTGGTGTTGAAGTATGTAACTTAATAAAGCATATGGTAATACCATTTATGACACACTGCATGTAATTTCAGTATGATGTACAAGGGTAACGTCAAGTTTGGTGTACGAATAGTACGCAAATTTATTTCCTGTTTAAGGTAGAGAGACATTACTAATATTAAAAATTTAAAGTTTATTTTGGTACTTTAAGGCACATTTGTATAGATACCAGTAGATTACTAAGTGCCTCACTACGTGTCCAACGAGCCCATGAAAAATACAAGAATTACGTGCAACTGGTCAATTAATTTCCAAATATTTTAATACGTGTGATGAATAATGAAGCGGTAACTGGTTAATCATGAATCTGATATGAAAGACTCCACAATGTAAGATACTAGATTCTCAAACAACTCGTTTGCTCAAAGTTAACTAAGAAACTTTACAGGATAATACAGGGAGAAATGAAAACTCTAGATTTTACTTCTGATACAAAATTTAAATGAGACTAACATCAAATAAAATGTAGCGAAAAGTTGATGGTCTTGGAAATATAAACTTTATTGAAAGCTGTATTCGTTTAACATGGACACCTATTTAAACAGGAAACCAAGTTTCCAGGATTGCAAAGCAATCGAAAATCTCATAGTGAATGAGGCACCAGTAAGCAGCGGGCAAGAAACAGAGCAAGTGATCATAGGAAAGTTATGTAATACGATGAATTAAAAATAAATGTTCGAAAAATATCTTCGACAAGATGTGAAAAAACGCAACGAATATTTGCTAAGAGAAACAAACGAATGCCATTAGATTATAAAGAAGGCGAAATAGTAACTTGTGTTGTGTAGACACCATGTGACAGATACTGCGATAACTAACAACAGAGAGAAAAGTATGCAAATGCTCCGGTACTTACTGAAACACTTAGGTTGGACCAGAAACAATGACACTTAAACAGAGAAGTAATGAAGGCAAATGAATAAAAATGTTCGAAGTTCAGTGAAAACTTGTTAAAAGGAACTTGCACAAATACCGACAGAATGTAAAAGTTATAGAGCGCAAAAGATGGAAACAATAAATATAAAAACTATAGACGTATCCGCCGCCTTCTTGTCATATAAATGACATTCACCGAAGGTATCATGAACTGCGTGTTAAAAGTACAATACTTCTATTCGACAGTGTAAGACGTTGTCCTTACAATGGTGATATGAACCAGTTTTATGTCGTGAAATGAGAGCGTAGCAATGAGAGAAAGAAACAATTACATGCTACTGACGGCATATAACAACAAACATATTAGAATCAACATATTACGTTTCAGATTCAAAACAAATCCATAACTGTTTCAATAATAAACGAGACTTCAAATCACACACAAAAGGAGAACACTCGCTTACGTCACAGACTAAATACAGTTCCGCTAAACAGAGACAACTACGAAAATTAAATAAATAGTACAGTACTCATAGCACAAATAAGAGATAGAAAAGAAACATAAACCTGAACAACAAAATCTAGAAACAAACACCAAGACACGCACAGAAAAGGACCTCTCTTAAACTTTTACACAATCCTGGCAATTATATACATTTCAAACTAATAGGTAAGATAATATAATCCTTGTATATTATAAAAGTGGATTTGCGTGTGTATGTATGTTCCACATCTCCTAAACCACTTGACCGATTTCAACCACACATGATATACACATCACTTACTGTCTCTAGAAAATCGCTGTGGGGTTAAGACCTACCTACCTATCAAAGTGTGGGGGTGGGAGTGAAAAGCAATGAATCCCACGATGTTCGAATACCCACACTTCAGTCATCCTGTGTCTGATAACGACAGCAATCAAGAACTTGCAAAAACGTTTATACATAATTTACAACCATTACGAAACTTTTTCGCGCTGAGAACCCCTCAAAATGATGAAAGGCTTGGAGTTTATCGCTTACTACACTTTCGCTGTTCATGCAGTAAAACTGCGGTATGAAACACGACGACTTAATTTATTAATCCTTTACTACTAACTGTATTAACAGCGTATTTTGCAGACGCTACTCACATACATCACTGAATGTACCACCATACATGTACCATTGTACGACACGTAGATCAAGAGATATGACGTCATAAACAGGTGCCGCACGGTGTATGACGCTTTAATTTATTACTTCTTTACCACTACCGTTGTTCGCAACACGTTTCGCAGACAGTGTTCACTTATGCCACTGAATGTACAAAAAAAAAACATAGGATTATACGAGAAATAGTCCAGGTGATATGACTCCAATACTGAGATGCGTGAAAACGACCGAATCATACACCATGTTTTAATTTATTACTTCTTTGCTACTACGTTCACAAAACATTTCGCAGACAGTGGCCACACACGCCACTAGGTGTACCTGCAAAATTATATCAGTGCACAGCACATAGTGCAGGAGATACGACTTCCTGAACATTGAGCTGCATGAAAATGAAACTGAATGACGAAATGCGTCGGAGATATAGCTGAAATATGTGTTCAAATCAGTGTGAAAAATGTTAAATATTTGTAAAATATGTTTGACATGCGCGCACGTGATCAGTGCCATGGCAAGAAAGCCTTTGGAATGATTCCAACCAAATTTGGTTCACATATTAGTTACAATCTGGGAAGAAATACTTTGATGATAAAAACAACCATACTCCTCTTGGGGTGAGCGTGACAATGTGGAGAGAGAATGGGGGAGGATGAGACTGACAGAGGGAGGAGTAGGAAATAGACAGAGAGTATGGAGGAAGGACAGTGAGACTCACACTTGTGTGAAGCTACGTGCAACCTAAGGGCCAACTGACAACCCGTCCTCGCCCCTTTACTTTCACAGGTACGTCATCTCGCGGAAGTTTCATATCAGCGTCCACTCCGGTGCAGAGTGAAAATTCACTCTGGAAACCTCCCATCATCCCTCAGGCAGTGGCTAAGCCATATCTCCGCAAATATCCTTTCTTCCAGGAGTGCTAGTGTTGCAAGCTTCGCAGAAGAACTTCTGTAAAGTTTGGACGGCAGAAGTTGACGTGCTCCTAGAAGTAAAGCTGTATGGACGGATCAGCAGTTGTGTTTTGGTGGCTCAAACAGTACACCATTTATACGTAAAAGGTAAAAGTTCCCAAGTTTGAGTTTCATTCCGACACATAATTTTAACCTGTAATCAATAATTTATTATCTTTTATCAAAACCATCTCTCAACAGCAAAGTATGACAATTAAAATGGAAGAATCAATAATTTTTAAGAAAGAATTAAGCTCAAAAACAATTAAGTACGATTTTTAAAAATTTACAGATCAGTTGTATAAGTAGAGTGACACCTACAATGAAATACAAACGAGAGTCAATACGATATTAGCAGTTTGAGACCGAGCAATAACAATAATAACACTCTTGAACAACTAAATTGTTTGAATAGTCCCTGTCAGCTTGTTGCAGAACAGTTAACTGGAGGGAAGAAGGCCCACAAAAGATGTGTCTGTAAGATTAATGCAAATTGGCCACTGCCTACTGATGGGCTACAACTTTTGTTTGTTTGTTTGTTTGTTTGTTTGTTTTCTTTTATACACAGCTACTCTCCCACATTGAGTCAAATCAAGTGCTACACAGAGTACTGAAATTAGGTACAAGTGAGGCCCACTGTCTACGCAGAAATCATTTTAAACTTTAAAACACCCATCCATCGGCAAATGCAATGATATACCAACAGACACCTCTACGGCACTACCAAAGGCTTTCACAGAAAAAAATGAAAACCACTGGGCAGGAGGCCCCATCCGGGGAAGTCCGGCCACCTAGTGCAAGTCTTATTTCGGTCGACGCCACATTGGGCTACTTGTGCGCCAGTGATGAGGACATAACAACACCCAGTCCCCGGGCGGAGAAAATCTCCAACCCGGCCGCGAATCGAACCCGTTCCCGCTTGCATGGGAGGCGAGCACGCTACAACCCAGCTAAGCAGGCAGACTTTCACACAAAACATTAGCAAAAGGATTTGACACAGACGGCCGTTACGACAATCGTTGGTATTATTAAGAAAGTTATAAAATTAACTGCGAGCACTACTAGATATTAGAGAAAAGGATTAGCACAACAGAGCAAATAAAGTAGAATTGCCAGAGGCAGCTATTTTAAACTAAGTTAGAAATTCAGTTAGGGAATAACAGTTATAACACTTAATGACTATCTACAGCCAGCAGTACAGACACTAAATACATCGGCTTAAGTCGACTGAGGTAGCACAGGGAGCGCAATAATACCATGGAAGGAGAGAACACTCAAATATCCTAAACAGGGAATAATTTATAGTAAGATGGACACAAGAAGTTTACTGGCCAACTGTTTTAAAGAGATAAAATACTTCTGTCCTATAGTGCATAAATGATTGAACAGAACCCTGAGGTGCCTCGTTTCTTCTTTCAGTTAGATGTGTGAACTTATTTCTACTCAACACACTTCTTTCAGTTAGATGTGTGAACTTAGTTCTACTCAACACAGCAAGGCCTGTGTACAAGCCCCCTCTTGAATTCTATAGAATAACAATTATGAATCAACCATTAGCTCCTCTGCAACATAGCCAATAGTCGCGATACGTGCTCAAGATGGCTTGAGACGTCTCCGTGCCAAGTCACATCCTCAAGCCAGGCTGCCGACTTCACTGAACGTTCAGCCCACAGAAATGTCAACACGTAGATGGTAATCCCGAACTATACACAGTTCCGCTGACAAGATAAGTCTTTTCGAGTATGCCGTGTATGTCCACATATTGCTGCTCGGCTCTTCTTCCCTGCTCCCCGCCCCCTCCTGGTAGGAAGGCGCCATTTGATTACGGAGCAACTGGTCGGTGACCTATGTTGTGTTCTGCTATTGATAAATGCCCGATACAGAATGCGTACCGCTCAATTCTCCTCTCCCATAAGCCGGAACAGAGTGCCAGAGGTGACCAACTGCACAGACTTTTCTATTTTCCCTGTCCTTCACATGTGCCTCAGGTGTCCATCTTCTTCAACCAAAGCCAGATAACACAGTCGGAAGTCAATACGTCTAGCAGATATACCTCTAACTTCGCGGAAGCTCCTAAGCACCACAAGATTCCCCTTGGTCCATCTTTCCGAAAAGTCGTCAGCCAGTTTTTGCCGCAGTTTAAATTCTTTTGTTAGATTGTGGATGTCAGTAATTTCTGTTCCAGTGGGCGCATTTAACAAGCCTTCACAAAACAGGAAGTGTGCTGGCATCAGGTGTTCTGCATCATCCACCAGAGAGATTGACCTCGAGTTTAATGCAGCTTTGGTGCTGACCAGAACTTACAAAGTTGTTCTGCAGTTAATCTTGATCGCCCCAACACCTTCCGTAAGCATCGCCAATCTTCCATCATCCTCCTGACCAAAACGCTCATAGCGCAACGAACTTTCAAGCAACCCCGTTCTTGGCGAAGAAGCGTTGGGGCCCTGAGGCTGTCAGTGAGTTCCATAGCTCCGAAAATTCTTCATTGATGGCGTGAAAGGTCTTTGCGTTGTCTGTGCAGATTGTGTGCGGCATTCTACTAGCAAAATCTCTGGAAAGCCATCAACATTGTGATCTAAATGTACTGCCCCTGTTGTTGGGCAAGTGAAGAGTTTTGTACAGGCTTTTTACATAGCCATGCATGTCTTTAACGTAGAGTGGGCATGCGGTGTCTTTGTCAGTGGCACTAATGGCTTAGATGGTCTCATTCGATCTGCAGGTGGAGATGCTTCAATTTGTTGTTCTCTTGCATTCTTCATAATCTTCCATAGTAAAGATGTATGCAGGACCTCTTCAGTGGTCTGACGACCGTCAAGAAACTAAAATTGTTTCCGAAGTCACGAGAACGCAGTTCGAACACCAAGATGATGAAGATCAACATCTTTTCGAAATATGAGGAATCTCGTGAAGTGATACAACGCAACTATAAGTACTGGATGTCGTTGATCACTGGTATGTTCTACGGCCCAGACGTAACGAGCCCATCTTCAGTGAATCGATGAAAGCGTTTAAGTTTAGGTACTTGCGGGATCGGTTCATTGTTCTGGAGTGCATGAAATTCCAGCTTGAAACACTAGCTTTGAAGTATTTTAATGTAGTAATTGCACCCAATTTCTAGCTCGATTGCTGTCAACTCTCCAGCAGGTTTCTCATTGCGATAAATATGTGTGAAGCGAACGATCCAACCATTTTTACGAATTAGTCTCCAGTAGGAACTAATTTGGAAATGTCTATGATGCCAGGAGATATAGCAGGTGCCACCATAAGCCTTACACCACTTCTTTCTTCCGGGAGGTCATGACGCATGTTAGGAGTGCCAGATGACCAACATTCCCCTGGGTATGTAAACTATTCCACCAAACTGGCGTAGATTGTGTTTGATTGCCAAAAAGGCCCCGTGTTCGGTGTTCCTCTGGGTTGTCACGTCCAGGACAATGTCTTCATTGACTAGGTGACGTGAATGTATTCATTTATGTCACTCTATTACAGATTAAAGTCATTTGCATCACTGCGTATCCCACCTAAGGATATTTTAGCGTCCTACCACAAAGCTGCTTGAGTGATCTCGAGCCCTGTAGCTGTGCATAAATATCTTATTAATCCTGCACCCACAAGTGCTCCTAGAAGTAGCAGACGTGTCAGGGTTACGCCTTTGACAGGTGCAAATCTGTTCTTCCTACAGTCTGAGGGAATCACTGTGTTTAGGTATAAAACACTGCGGATGTACAGAGCCACGACATACAAAATACTACCTTTGGTAGTTAATATCCATCATGAGATACGAACGCAAGACAATGGACGTAAAAGGGACGTCAGAATGTTCCGTCTTGTTGCCTGGTTGTAATGTGGCATTTCATTTCAAACAGTGCCTTCATTGCTGGGGTCTTGGACTATTAGTTTCGCCAGGATTGACACCAGAGGCACTAGTTTCCGTGGTACAGTGTAAGAATTCCCTTTTGGTGGTAGATCCATCAGAGAATCTTCTGTGACATCGTCCATGTTACTGTAGAAATTGTCGATTTCTACGTTCCAGGACAAGCCCAAATCTTGAGTAGCTGTCGTAATCTCTTGCCATTCGGTTCTCCATATGATCTGCAATTTGTTGGAAGTAGTGGTCTAATTCGCTAACTGGAAGATCAACAGTTTTGTATAGTCGACGTAGCACTAGATTCATTGACCTCATTTGCAAAAGCGAAGTCATCCAATGAAAACCGCACTGCCTATCACCTGCTCTGTGCTAGGGAGCGTGATCTTATTTTAGAAGAATGTTCTTTCAGCGTTGCCGTTCGTGATTGTCTTGAGAAACATTGTGCAATAAAAATCTGGTCAAATCCGTGTCGTTTTGATGCAGGACAAGTTGCAGAAGTGTTTGCTTGATATCGCTAATAGTAGCCACGGGGTGTAACCGGAAACGAGATAGAACAGCAAGTATTTCTGGCAGAAGATTTGGACAAGCTTCTAAGATGTTCATAAGAAAGAGAGCGTTGAGTTTGTGACAGTACTCATCGAAACGGTTCTCCACTTTACCCTACGAAGGTCCTTCTTCTTATATGCATTATGCGGAAGGTAAAAAAATAATTGTGCTTGGGTCTTCATGAAAAGGAAGTTCTACATGGTTCCTTGTAATGTAGTCCAACATAAGACAGTGATAAATGTTCTCCAAGGAATCGTTGGTAAGAAGTCTTTTATGTAAACTTCGAAATCTGCCTTCTGCATTAAATCGCTTGGTGGAATATAAAATAACATTTTGTTTCTTAGGCAGACGAACGACTCTTCTATCATCAACCACCAGATAAGATACCTAAAATTCTTCAAGAAGGTCAGAATCTTCATTGGTCTCTACCGTACCAAGCAGCGCAGTTTTTCCAATAGACTACTGGTCCCAGAGTGGTCCCCATGTGTCATCTGTCGACAGGTTAACAATAGAGAAGTTCACACAGATGACAAACTTTCACCCACTGAGCATACAACAAAATATGGTGGGAAACAGACCAATTGATTTAAAAATACGTTTCTGTATACCTTCCGTGAGAAACTTGCAACAACTATAAAATAACGATTGGAATACTTTATTTTGGATGTCTCTGTAGATCGGCTAACTGTCGTGGGCCGACGTTCGTTATATCTGTAATCTCTTATGGCGTGAGGTAATGGTCATTTTAATATGCGCTGATATACGTCGTAGAGTTAGCCCACACTCCTGTCATTTCGAAAGTGGCAAAGCTACGCCGTCGTGACGAGCTGCTAAGAGACTCGAACGTGCAAACACTGAGTTGACGTTGGTCTAAGGTAGGCAGTTTTGAATATTCTGTTAAGGACTTTGCCATGATATAGGCTTGGATTCCGCTGTTTAGCATACATCGAATTTGTTTGCTTAGCCCTGTTGGTGCTACGATGCCCAACTGAGCAGTTTGCAAGAACGTGAGGGTGGGTGTAGCTGCGTCTAATTTATTAACAGAAACAGTCACTCACTGATCAGTCTGGCCCTGCAACGGAAGACAGCAAAACGAAAGCTGAAACTTTAAATTTAGCATTTGAGAAATCTTTCACGCAGGAGGATCGTACAAACATACCGCCGTTTGCGTCTCGTACTATGGAGGACATAGTGATAGACATCCCTGGGGTTGTGAAGCAGCTGAATGGGTTGAAAATAAATAAATCGCCAGGTCGTGATGGGATTCCAAGTCGGTTTTACGGAGAATAGTCTACTGCGTTGGCTCCACACTTAGCTTGCATTTATCGCGAATCTCTTGCCCAACGTAAAGTCCGGAGCGACTGGGAAAAAGCGCAGATTGCGCCTGTATATAATAAGGGTAGAAGGACGGATCCTCAAAATTACAGACCAATTTCGTTAACATCGGTTTGTTGCACGATTCTCGAACATATTCTTAGTTCGAATATAATGAATTTCCTTCAGACACAGAAGTTGTGGTCCATGCATCAGCACGGCTTTAGAAAGCATCGCTCCTGCGAAACGCAAGACGTCCTTTTTTCACATGATGTCTTGCGAACCATGGATGAAGGGTATCAGACGGATGCCATATTCCTTGACTTCCGGAAAGCGTTTGACTCGGTGCCCCACTGCAGAATCCTAGTTAAGGTACGAGCATATGGGATTGATTCCCAAATATGTGAGTGGCTCGAAGACTTCTTAAGTAATACAACCCAGTACGTTGTCCTCGATGGTGAGTGTTCATGGGAGGTGAGGGTATCATCTGGAGTGCTCCAGGGAAGTGTGGTAGGTGCGCTGTGGTTTTATATCTACATAAATGATCTTTTGGATAGGGAGGATAGCAATGTGCGGCTGTTTGCTGATGATGCTGTAGTGTACGGGAAGGTGTCGTCGTTGAGTGACTGTAGGAGCATACAAGATGACTTGGACAGGATTTGCGATTGGTGTAAAGAATGACAGCTAACTCTAAATATGGTAAAATGTAAATTAATGCAGATGAACAGGAAAAAGAATCCTGTAATGTTTGAATACTCCATTAGTAGTATAGCGCTTGACACAGTCACGCCGATTAAACATTTGGGCGTAACATTGCAGAGCGATATGAAATGGGAAAAGCAAGTAATGGCAGTTGTGGGGAAGGCGGATGGTCGTCTTCATCTACATCTACATCTACATTTATACTCCGCAAGCCACCCAACAGTGTGTGGCGGAGGGCACTTTACGTGCCACTGTCATTACCTCCCTTTTCTGTTCCAGTCGCGTATGGTTCGCGGGAAGAACGACTGTCTGAAAGCCTCCGTGCGCGCTCGTATCTCTCTAATTTTGCATTCGTGATTTCCTCGGGAGGTATAAGTAGGGGGGAAGCAATATATTCGATACCTCATCCAAAAACGCATCCTCTAGAAACCTGGCGAGCAAGCTACACAGCGATGCAGAGCACCTCTCTTGCAGAGACTGCCACTTGAGTTTGCTAAACATCTCCGTAACAATATCAGGCTTACTAGATAACCCTGTGACGAAATGCGCCGCTCTTCATTGGTTCTCTACTCAAGTGTAGGTCGAACGAGTGTTTTTTTTTAAGCCACCTCCTTTGTTGATGGACTACATTTTCGAAGGACTCTCCCAATGAATCTCAACCTGGTACCCGCCTTACCGACAATTAATTTTATATGATCATTCCACTTCAAATCGTTCCGCACGCATACTCCCAGATATTTTACAGAAGCAACTGCTATCAGTGTTTGTTCCGCTATCGTATAATCATACAATAAAGGATCCTTCTTTCTATGTATTCGTAAAACATTACATTTGTCTATGTTAAGTGTCAGTTGCCACTCCCTGCACCAAGTGCCTATCCGCTACAGATCTTCCTGCATTTCGCTACAATTTTCTAATGCTGCAACTTCTCAGCATCATCCGCGAAAAGCCGCATGGAACTTCCGACACTATCTACTAGGTCATTTATATATATTGTGAAAAGCAATGGTCCCATAACACTCCCCTGTGGCACGCCAGAGGTTACTTTAATGTCTGTAGACGTCTCTCCACTGATAACAACATGCTGTGTTCTGTTTGCTATAAACTCTTCAATCCAGCCACACAGCTGGTCTGATATTCCGTAGGCTCTTACTTTGTTTATCAGGCGACAGTGCGGAACTGTATGGAACGCCTTCCGGAAGTCAAGGAAAATAGCATCTACCTGGGAGCCTGTATCTAATATTTTCTGGGTCTCATGAACAAATAAAGCGAGTTGGCTCTCACACGATCGCTGTTTCCGGAATCCGTGTTGATTCCTACAGAGAAAATTCTGGGTTTCCAAAAACATGATACTCGAACAAAAAACATGTTCTAAAATTCTACAACAGATCGACGTCAGAGATAAAGGTCTACAGTTTTGCACATCTGCTCGACGACCATTCTTGAAGAATGGAACTACCTGTGCTCTTTTCCAATCATTTGGAACCTTCTGTTCCTTTAGAGACTTGCGGTACACGGCTGTTAGAAGGGGGGCAAGTTCTTTCGCGTACTCAGTGTAGATTCGAATTGTTATCCCGTCAGTTCCAGTGGACTTTCCTCTGTTGAGCAATTCCAGTTGCTTTTCTATTCCTTTGACACTTATTTCGATGTCAGCCATTTTTCGATGGTGCGAGGATTTAGAGAAGGAACTGCAGTGCGGTCTTCCTCTGTGAAACAGCTTTGGAAAAAGCTGTTTAGTTTTTCATCTTTACGCGTGTCATCCTCTGTTTCAGTGCCATCATCATCACGGAGTGTCTGGATATGCTGTTTCGAGCCACTTACTGATTTAACGTAACACCAGAACTTCCTAGGATTTTCTGTCAAGTCGGTACATAGAATTTTACTTTCGAATTCACTGAACGCTTCACGCATAGAGCTCCTTACGCTAACTTTGACATCGTTTAGCTACTGTTTGTCTGAGAGGTTTTGGCTGCGTTTAAACTTGGAGTGAAGCTCTCTTTGCTTTCGCAGTAGTTTCCTAACTTTGTTGTTGAATCACGGTGTGTTTTTGACGTCCGTCACAGTTTTACTCGGCACGTACCAGTCTAAAACGCATTTTACAATTGCCTTAAACTTCTTCCATAAACACTCAACACTGTCAGTGTCGGAACAGAAAGTTTGGTGTTGATCTGTTAGGTAGTCTGAAATGTGCCTTCTATTACTCTTGCCAAACAGATAAACCTTCCTCCCTTTTTTTATACTCCTATTAACTTCCATATTCAGGGATGCTGCAACGGCCTTATCATCACTGATTCCCTGTTCTGCACTTACAGAATCGAAAAGTTCGGGTCTGTTTGTTATCAGTAGGTCCAAGATGTTATCTCCACGAGTCGGTTCTCTGTTTAATTGCTCGAGGTAATTTTCGGATAGTGCACTCAGTATAATGTCACTCGATGCTCTGTCCCTACCACCCGTCCTAAACATCTGAGTGTCCCAGTCTATATCTGGTAGATTGAAATCTCCACCTAAGACTATAATTGGTAGAATTCTGGGAAGATGTGGTTCATCTGTAAAGGAGACCGCTCATAGAACGCTGGTGCGACCTATTCTTGAGTACTGCTCGAGCGTTCAGATTGAGGGAGGACATACAAGCAATTCAGAGGCGAGCTGCAAGATTTGTTACTGGTGGGTTTGATCATCACGCGAGTGTTACGGAAATGCTTCAGGAACTCGGGTGGGAGTCTCTAGAGGAAAGGAGGCATTCTTTTCGTGAATCGCTACTGAAGAAATTTAGAGAACAAGCATTTGGGGCTGATGGCAGTACAATTTTGCTGCCGCCAACATACATTTCGCGGAAAGACCACAAAGATAAGATAAGAGAGATTAGGGCTCGTACAGAGGCATATAGGCAGTAATTTTTCTTTCGTTCTGTTTGGGAGTGGAACAGGGAGAGAATATGCTAGTTGTGGTATTAGGTATCCTCCGCTACGCACCGTATGGAGGATTGCGGAGTATGTATGTAGACGTAGATGTAGATGTGCTGCTGTCTTATACGTCGTACTTTCGACGCATATCGTCTTGTGATTCGATTTTGTATAATCAACACAAAAGGCTTGACCGTTCTATCCGCAGTTTTTTCCTCCGTTTAAGCACAGAAAACACTGATTAGCGGTTTTTAATTTCTGTTTCCGTTCTGCGAAGTCAGTGACATCATTACATTCTTGAGCCCAATGGCCACGTTCTTCACAAAAGGCACAAAATGGGCCGTACCTTTTATAGCCCTCGGGCGATATTTGTTTCTGATTAGCGCGGATATGAAGGGCGACAGCTATGTAAGGGAAAGTCTACGTTTTATTGTCGCAACGGATCATCTGTGAAGCCAGCGCTGAGTCTATTTCCTTTACTATCAATTTCAATTTCTGAAGAATGTCACCTCTGAAAGACCAGTTTGTTCGACATTAATAAGCCAGTCTTGAAATATCAACAAAGAAAGTACTGAGAATTTTTGGTGATAGTACCCGACCATAAGCATTTACGTCTTCACCTGTTGCGTGCAAAGCTTAGTGTATGCGGCCGTTGCAATCGACAAAGACAAAATTAATGGATTCTAGATGCGGAAAGTGTATGGGTTTCATATCTTCCAGATAGTCCAGATGAGCTTGCATAATTTTATGTTTATTGCCGTGCCGTACTGTGAGAGTTCTCTTAGTTCGTTCGTATGTTAAACATAATTTTGAAACTATACTTCGCTGAATAACATCTGTGAGGTGCATTTTGTTGCGTGACATAAGCCAATTAGAGCACATTTTAATCAGAATGAGTACAGTTCGCGACTTAACGCGGATCAGTCTCGTTTTTGGCAATTGATCCACATCACATAGGGTTGTTCCTCACCTATTTTTCATTTGAGTTACTGTTTCTCTATTTTTTGATTGTTGATCAATTCTGATTCCTCATTCCGTTCCTTCGTTTTGCACATGACTTTCATCACTGACGACGGTCTTTTTATCATACGACAATGGTTTTTCTTATCAATTAAGAAGTACTGTAATCTTCACCTAGCCACGCCAGTTGTTACACTGTAGCATTGTGTAACCTATGACACAGCATTTGTAAGTTCTTTCTTTCGGTATGAACTTACAAGTTGCATTTATTAAGCATATATATAAGCCAGTTCTTCTGGGGTGTAAATGATCCACACCAGTTTCCTATGCTTGACGCGTAATATTTTGTTCCCTATTTATATCCAGTCATTTAGTATTTAGGGTACCTCAGATAACTGCGTTAATCTTAAAAACTATTTTACACAGATATTTGCACCATAAGATGCAACTGGAAAGTTGCAAAACCGGCTGTGTGGGTTTATAAGTGACGTGAACAAGTACGGCTACAGCGAATCATTTAACATTTCCTTCAGTTTCATTTAAATAGTTCTAACACCTATATTTAAAAAAAACGTTCACTGAATGAAGTATCAAGCAATCATGTGTTCTTCGTACTTGTCACAAGTCATAGCGATACCGTCAACTAACCTCCTTGGCTCCTATTCTAAGCAGCCATGCAAAAATGATTGTTTACTTATGAATTATATCGTGATGTTTTGCACAATTGATTGCTGGAACTGTTCCCAAAAACAAGACCATCCCTCAACATCTCCTGAAAATGTCTCATGGTTAACAGTGGGTAGTCTAATTTAGATGGTCGACTTACTGTCGTAGTGGGTTGTTTATCTTTGACGGTAATGTAAACCACAGAAGTCATACGTTTCCCCTCTGTTCCCCGGAACGGCGGTAAAATTGTGTGTTTGGCTACGTCTATGTGTTCGTCACATTTGGATGCGTCAATAGCATTATCATCGACACCGTGAAGATTATGTATTTTGTTATCTAGATTTGTTAATGCATGCAATATTTCATGTAACCGATCTTTAGAATAATCATAATCTTCGATACGGGTTGTGTCCTTGAAGTTGTGTACTTTGTTCAAAATACGCATAATGTTAGTTCTTCCTCTCCTCCGTACCCTCGTCAGGCGCTGCAGTTGATCTTTGTTCTCAGCGTTTCCTGTGTCGGACATTGTGAAGCTAAAACCGCAATTGACTGAGCCAATGAAGCCAGTATGTAGTTCAGTAAACAATTAACAAATGGCAGCACCGGTCATAAACAATATACAGGAAAAATAGTCTAAGATATGATAATCCATCACAGCGCCAACCAAACAGTTACATTAAAAGCACGGAGGGGTAATAATGTACTCAACTGCATTTACAAATTACACTACAAAATAAGTTGCGAGGCAATTCAATTGAACTTAACTGTGTACACAGGCAGTGGACGTTCGAAGGTTCGTTGCGTGGCGTGACAAATCGCTGCAGTGAAACCCAGGTGGTATAGCGGCATGAAATGCGTTCAAAAGTCGTCGTTCTCAGCGGCAATCTCTGGTTTCGCCATCAATTTTTATGTCTTGAAATGATAGTAGTAACGAGCGATTTTTATTGTTACATGCTCTTTATTTACATGTCACAGAGCACCTATAACAATAGGAGATTACAAGTCAAGTCTTCAAAAGCGAGTATTACAAATCAGAAATATGAATGTCTTGAACACCTCCATTTCCAGCAAACGGTAAGGCCACATTCCAGCGCCCCTTGCAAGTATTGACTCAGTTCAATCACGCTGACCTCACTCTTTTATAATACAGTATGTTCCCACACTCTGCTACCACCGATTACGTTGGGATTTAGTTGGGAAATGTTACGGTACTACGAAAATTAAATCATATTTCCACCAAAACGATTTACTATCTGTTAAACAAACCACTCTCTTAAAAGCAAAGAGTGACAATTAAGATGGGAGAGTCAATGAAATTTAGGCGAAATTTAGTCACAAAACAATTAAGTATATTTTCAAATTAGTACAGAACAACTGTACAAGTATGGATGCACCTGAAATAAAAAACCGAATCGAGTCAAGGCAACATTAGCAATTTGTGACCAAGAGCTTCACGTCAAGAAGAAACTACAATAATAATAATAACCGTGAAAAACTAAATTAATGGCTCCGCTCCAATAGGCACGTTGCAGAATTTTTCAATAGAAAACAACGTGGACCCCCAAGAATATGTCTGTAATATTAATCCAAATAATTCATTGCGAGTGGATAGGTTACAATTATTTTTTAACTCAGTTAAATTCCCAACACATGGTCAATGAAACGTTTATAACCAGGGACGACTGTCAAAATGTTGACATCACTAAGTATTGAACTTAGGTACAAGTGAGGACAATTATGAACACAAAAATGATTTTAAATTTTTAAAACACTCAGTAGACTTCAAATGCAATAATTGCATAGGTATGTCTCTACATTGCTGGGTAGAGGTAAACAGTAATATTATTTTCGACTGTGATGCGAAAAGTGACAGCCAGAGTCGCTTTACCCAAACCCATTTTAGATGCTACTCGGCTGTGCCTCTCTGCATCAAAAAATGCAGAAATGTATCAATAGCCACTTCTACGGCGCTTTGAAAGAGTTTCACAAATGGCCTTAGGAAAAGCACGTGACACCAACGATCGTTACTAATTAAGCTTAGTACCAGTCATTTAGATTATTAACGAAGTTCTAAAATTGACTGTGAGCACTAGTAGATATTACAGGAAAAGACCAGTTACCAGCAAGGCGATCAAATTAAAATAGAACTGCCTCGAGGCAACTAAATTAAATTAAATGCTCAATTACGAACTAAGAGTTAAAATAGTTAATGACTATCTACAGCCAGCAATACAGACACTACGTAAATTAGCTTAAGCCCACTGAGGCAGCAGATGGAGACAAGGAACGAGCAGTGCGATGGTAGCACAAGAGGCACTCACATTCAAATGCAGTAGAACAGCTGTTTCATACAGACATAAGGTGCCCCTGCCCAGTGGTGTGTAAAGGACTGAACAGAACATTGAGATGTCTCTTGTTTCATTCTGCTACTTTCATTTACTTTATTTATTTATTTAATTTTTTTTAGTTTTTAAAAATTAGCTGTGAACTTAGTTCCAGTCAGAGGCTCACTGGACAAAGCCTACTTCCGGGATCATTCTCGAATTCAGTATAACAATAATTACTAAGAAGGTCATTATCTCCCAGCGACACAGCGACACATGAACTGCATTAATCCTAGTACCACTAAAACAAGTAAACACATTCGCCCAAGGGTGGGGCAGGGTTGGTGTACTGGAGATATAAAAGCGCCAAGAAACTCTTAGTGCAATTATTTGAGCATGCAGATCCCAAGACAATATTGAGACACAGAGTTTGTACAGACACTAGTAAGCCGCGCCACTCAGCAGTATGATAAGAGGAATCCAATTACATCAATAGTAAATTAAATGATTAACTCACATTCGCCACAAGTCACAAAACATCCTCAAAGCGGACTCCGAACTACACACAATTCCGCCTACAAGACGAGACAATGCGAGTATGCCGCATACGTCCACATACTGCAGCTCGTCGCTGCCTCCCTGTCGCCTGGTGAGAAGACATTCTTCTCTTACGCAGAAACTTGTAGGAGGCATTCGACGCAAATAGCAAATGTCGATATAAACGGGTGGTCCCATTATGGAATGGCATGGCTCAATAGGTTAGCAACAAAAGTAGCAGAAAATGGCATCACGTCAGTCGGATTTGTTATGAATAGGAAAGTAGGACAAGAGCGAGGTACTGTAAACAGTTCAATGATAGAATTGTTTTCATCAGATTCGACAGCAAACCAACGTCGATTACGATATTTCAGGTGTACATACCTACATCGCAAGCAGAAGATGAACAGAGAAAGAAAGTATATGAAGATACTGAACAGGTAATTCCGTATTTCAAGAGGATAAAAAGTTACACTACTGGCCATTAAAATTTCTACACCTCGAAGATGACGTGCTACACACGCGAAATTTAACCGACAGGAAGAAGATGCTGTGATGTGCAAATGATTAGCTTTTCAGAGCATTCACACATTGTTGGCACCGGTGGCGACACCTACAGCGTGCTGATATGAGGAAAGTTTCCAACCGATTTCACATACACAAACCGCAGTTTACCTGCGTTGCCTGGTGAAACATTGTTGTGATGCCTCGTGTAAGGAGGAGAAATGAGTGCCATCACGTTTCCGACTTTGATAAAGGACGAACTGTAGCCTATCGCGACTGCGGTTTATCGTATCGCGACATTGCTGCTCGTGTTGGTCGAGATCCAGTGACTGTTGGCAGAATATTGAATCGGTGGGTTCGGGAGGGTAATAGCGAACGCCGTGCTGAATCCCAACGGCCTCGTATCACTAGCAGTCGATATGACAGGCATTTTATCCGGATGGCTGTAACGGTTCAGGAGCGCCTGTGATGGTGTTCTCAACGACGAACCTGGGTGCACGAATGGCAAAACGTCATTTTTTAGGATGAATCGAGGTTCTGTTTACAGCATCATGATGGTCGCATCCGTGTTTGGCGACATCGCGGTGAACGCACATTGGAAAAGTGTATTCGTCGTCGCCATACTAGCGTATCACCCGGCGTGATGGTATGAGGTGCCATTGGTTACACGTCTCGGTCACGTCTTGCTCGCACTGACGGCACTTTGAACAGGGGGCGCTACATTTCAGATTTCTACTTTTCATTCGATCCCTGTTAAACCCTACATTTAAGCAGGATAATGCACGACTGAATGTTGCAGGTTCTGTACGGGCCTTTCTGGATAAAGGAAATGTTCCACTGCTGCCCTGGCCAGCACATTCTCCAGATCTCTCACCAATTGAAAACGTCTGGTCAATGGTGGCCGAGCAAATGGCTCGTGACAATACGCCAATCAGTACTCTTGATGAAGTGTGGTATCGTGTTGAAGCTGCAAGCTCAGTTTGACTCAATGCACAGGCGTATCAAGGCCGTTATTACGGCCAGAGGTGGTTGATTTCTCAGGATCTATGCACCCAAATTGCGTGAAAATGTAATCATATTCTAGTATAATATATTTGTCCAATGAATACCCGTTTACCATCTGCATTTCTTCTTAGTGCAGCAATTTTAATGGCCAGTAGTGTAGTAATACTGAAGGACTGGAGTCCTTTTATAGAGGAAGGCGTAGACAAAAGGGTTATAGGAGAAGATGATATAGGCAATAGGAATGAGAGAGGAGTGAGACTAATTGAGTTTGCAATACATTTCAGATGCCAATAGTGAACACTATTCAAGAATCACAAGAGAAAGAACTAAACTTAGAGAAGACCTAGAGATATGGGAAGATTCCAGCTGGATTACTTCATGGTCCGAAGGAGAATCCGAATCAGACATTGGTTTGTAACGCATACCCAAGATCGTATGCAGACTCAGATCAAAATTTAGTAATGATAAAGAATAGGTTGAAGTTTAAGAGAGGAACTCAGAAGAATCAGTTTGAAAGGAAGAGTGACCCCCAACTATTGAGAAACGATGAGGCGTGGTCGAAGTTCGTTGAGGATGTGGATACTACGAAAAGGAATATCGCAATAGGCAGTTCAGTGTAGTATATTTCTGTAAAAAGGGCAATCACAGACGATAGATGGTCAAACATACGTACATGGAAGGTAACTCCGAATAAACATTGGGTTACACGTGAAATACCGCAACTGGTCAACGAAACAAGGAAGTATAGAAAAGTTCAGGATGAGACAGGAATTTAGCAACATAAGTCACTTGGAAAATATATCAATAAGAAGCAAAATGGCGGCTGGAAAAATGGGCTGGAAATCGAAAAAGAAATAATCCTTGGAAGGAAATAATCGTCGGGAGCATGTACAAAAAGTGGTGGGTTGAAAGGTACCTACAGAAACACGGCTGTTATGGTAAAGCATTTCCAAAATGTTTGGGAAAAAGCAGAATTTTCAAAGCGAACAGTATGTTAACAATAAATGATTTGTTTTTGCGTATGTTGAAGTCCTAACCATGATAATACACATCCTATCAGTACGAATCAAATTGGTGGGGGCAAGCACGTACTGCCCCCTGGTGAGCTCTCCTGACAGATCAGTTCTGCTGTTATTGCTTCGCTACTGACAACGCAATACTCCCCGCCTCCTTTTCTACTGGCCCGCCCGCAGGTGACGACTAGTGCTCAGTTCCACATTACGTAGTCGTGTCAGGGTACTTCCGTTCACGTAGTGTATATCAGCAAATCATTTCGGACAATAATACTTGATGAAGATCCGATACCTCAGACCTCACTGTGTTGGAATATAATACGTGCAGTGATGACGAAAAGACAGTTAGTGCAACTTACAGGATAGCACGACATTTTCTAACGCATTGAGATCCAATTGCTGTCCCCACACGGGCTATATTGTCAGTACAAAGGAGGACATCGTTATGGACACAGTAGTAACATTTCTAGAGGGAATTAGAATTATATTAATACCTTCACATCCGAAAGAACAGACACCATATCCATATAAGTACACTCCTGGAAATTGAAATAAGAACACCGTGAATTCATTGTTCCAGGAAGGGGAAACTTTATTGACACATTCCTGGGGTCTGATACATCACATAATCACACTGACAGAACCACAGGCACATAGACAAAGGCAACAGAGCATGCACAATTTCGGCACTAGTACAGTGTATATCCACCTTTCGCAGCAATGCAGGCTGCTATTCTCACATGGAGACGATCGTAGAGATGCTGGATTTAGTCCTGTGGAACGGCTTGCCATGCCATTTCCACCTGGCGCCTCAGTTGGACCAGCGTTCGTGCTGGACGTGCAGACCGCGTGAGACGACCCTTCATCCAGTCCCAAACATGCTCAATGGGGGACAGATCCGGAGATCTTGCTGGCCCGGGTGGTTGACGCACACCTTCTAGAGCACGTTGGGTGGCACGGGATACATGCGGACGTGCATTGTCCTGTTGGAACAGCAAATTCCCTTGCCGGTCTAGGAATGGTAGAACGATGGGTTCGATGACGGTTTGGATGTACCGTGCACTATTCAGTGTCCCCTCGACGATCACCAAAGGTGTACGGCCAGTGTAGGAGATCGCTCCCCACACCATGATGCCGTGTGTTGGCCCTGTGTGCCTCGGTCGTATGCAGTCCTGATTGTGGCGCTCACCTGCACGGCGCCAAACACGCATACGACCATCATTGGCACCAAGGCAGAAGCGACTCTCATCGCTGAAGACAACACGTCTCCATTCGTCCATCCATTCACGCCTATCGCGACACCACTGGAGGCGGGCTGCACGATGTTGGGGCGTGAGCAGAAGACGGCCTAACGGTGTGCGAGACCGTAGCCCAGCTTCATGGAGACAGTTGCGAATGGTCCTCGCCGATACCCCAGGAGCAACAGTGTCCCTAATTTGCTGGGAAGTGGCGGTGCGGTCCCCTGCGGCACTGCGTAGGATCCTACAGGCTTGGCGTGCATCCGTGCGTCGCTGCGGTCCGGTCCCAGGTCGACGGGCACGTGCACCTTCCGCCGACACTGGCGACAACATCGATGTACTGTGGAGACCTCACGCCCCACGTGTTGAGCAATTCGGCGGTACGTCCACCCGGCCTCCCGCATGCCCACTATACGCCCACGCTCAAAATCCGTCAATGTGTTCTTTTTTCCATTTCCAGGAGTGTAGTTCTGGCCACACCGGCCATGACCTTCTTCTTCTGTGTGGATGCACACATATTCCCCCACTTGGTAAGAATGTCTTCCACGAGTAATGATTGTGTTGGAGTGATACACTACGAATGTAGTGTGTGGACATACAAGGTGACAACGTGTGTCTCGCGGGAGACGTGCGAGTGGTAGTCTCTGCAGTCGCGCTATCCTCTGTGCCCTCTGTGGCTCAGATGGATAGAGCGCCTCCAATTTAAGCAGCAGATCCGGGGTTCGAGTTCCGGTCGGGGCACACATTTTCACCTGCCCCCGTTGATATATATCCACGCCCGTTAGCAGCTGAAGGTATCAATATAATTCTAATTTCGTTCTAGACAGCTGCAGGCCATCAGTGTCCGAAAGAACAGACACCATATCCAGAAGTTTCTGGAGGGAGGTTTTAGATCGTACACCGTCGTACATTCCCGTCAAGAAATGTTTCCTTTCAAAGCCTGTGTCCCAGCTACAGTGTAAACGAACGGTTGGTATGTTTCCACTTCAACGCTGATTTGTTTTCAAAGTGGAGTGACAG
The DNA here is from genome assembly GCF_023897955.1 of Schistocerca gregaria. Lineage (NCBI taxonomy): Eukaryota > Metazoa > Arthropoda > Insecta > Orthoptera > Acrididae > Schistocerca > Schistocerca gregaria. The sequence continues at coordinate 146,157,811 of NC_064923.1, forward strand.
TAAAATCCTTAAGTATGGTGCAAAGAAGCACCATCAAAATCACCACTGTCATTTCATGCCCTGCCAGTAAGATGTCATTTCCAACGTTTGTCCATCGGGTTTGATGTGTGCAATCTCAGCAGGAGTTTAAAGTTTTCCATACTGAGCTTGATCGCTCTCTAGTGGTAATCCATAGCCATCTAAGCGAAAATCTGGCTTTCCGTTTTGCTTTTTTTTTATTTCCTTCGCACACGAGCCAACAAGTAAAGTTACCTGGGTGACTGACAGTGGAATTAGCCAAGAAACACATATCACATAGCATAGCATTAAATTTCCGTCGCTACATGATCTTGCAATTCACTCATTATATCGGGCGCTATAGTATTCAGTTACAGTACGTCTCGAAACCCAGTATTCTCGATTGACACAACAACAGAGCGCTTAAAACAAAATTTGCACCTGAAGCTAAATGTGTTTTTATTTGATAGGAGTGCTATATGCCGCCAGGAGAGCATTCACTGGAACTGCCGCTTTTACACGGTACTGTATTTAGTTAATTTTTATGTCTGTCATCCTTTCAGTTGAAATGAAAGTCGGGTGTTATTTGGTCAGCGCTGTCACTCTTGGTTTCTCTTTATTGTGACATAACAGTGCTGTTTTGATTGCAATGTTGATATTTTCCGCAGTGTCCGCTCGGAAGAAGTCCCACTGACACTGACATGACATTTGCTTTTTTTTTCCCGGCAGGCACGAGACTTGTCGCCAGCAGTAGAATACACTCACAGAATGTACCCTCCGTTGTTTTTATGCAAGTGTTTGTTAACAAAGCACGCACGTCGTGCAAAAGTCTCAAAATTCATTGTGCATAAATCACGATTTAGGTTATTAATTTCTAATGGGCAATGATGAGCCAAGGCAACAGTAGTTCACACCTTATTACATTTCTTTTTCTTTTGTGTGATGCATTCTTTCCTGTGTGATGATTACACAGATGTTGCTGCTGTCGTAGATTTATTTACATCTCCATGACTACTCTGCGATTCACGCTAAAGAATTCTTCGATCCACCTTCTGCCTATATTATTTGATTTTTTTACTGTTATTATTATTGCTTATTATTGCTTTTATCATAATCTGTATGTATATTACCTCCTGTAAAAATACTGCCAGCATTTAATTTGTTAAGTCTTAGTCATGTTTATCATTACATTTTTTTACTGTTATTATTACTGCTTTTATCATAATCTGTATGTATAGTACCTGTTGTAAAAATACTGCCGCATTTACTTTATTAGGTCTTAGTCACTACTCTATATTCATATTGTCACTAGAGTAAGCTAATATTCTCATTGAAACTATGGTAATGACGTAACTCTGATGTGTGAAGTGCTGCATGTGTGGAACACTGGCCCGATGTAAGACAGGGCCTGATGGCCCTAATCTGATCAGGTTAAATAAATAAATAAATAAAATAAATATACCTCTACAGTTCCACTTTCAGACAGCATATAGGGAAAAAAACACTCAAGTATTTCTGTACGAGCTCCGATTTCTCTTATATTACTATAACGATAATTTTTCACAGTGTCGAAAGGCATTTTTACATCCGGAGGAGAAAGTTAGTGATCCAAATTTTGGGTGAAGATCTCGTCAAACGGAAAACGCCTTTGTGTGAGTGACTGTCATTTCAAATATCTTATCATAAACGTGACACTCTCTCCCCTATTTTGCGATAACACAAAACGAGCTGCCCTTCTTTGAACTTTTTCGATGTCCTCCGCCAATCCTGTCTGGTAAGTATCCCACACAGAACATAAATGATCTGTCAGACAACGAACAACCGTAGAATAGGGGGTCTCTTTAGAAGGGCTGTTGCATCTTCCTATTGTTCGCCCAATAAAATTTAATCTTTGTATTCCTTCCTGTTAACGTTGTTTACGTGATCGTTCCAATTTAAGTTGTTCCTAATTGTAATTCCATAGTATTTAATCGAATTGACAGCCTTTATATTCGTGTGATTTGTCGTGTAACCGAAATTTAACCGATTTCTTTTTGTACTCGTGTAGATGGCCCCACACTTTTCTTTACTGAAACTGCCGGTTTTCACACCATACCGACATCGTGTCTCAGACATTTTGTAATTAGTTTTCATATTCGGATGACTTTGCTAGGCGACAAATTTCAGCATAATCAGCAAACAATGTAAGACGATTGCTCTGATTGTCTCTTAAAACTTTTATGCAGGTTAGGAACAGCAGACGGCCTGTAATACACTGAAGAGCCAAAGAAACTGATACACCTGCCTAATATCGTGTAGAGCCCCCGTCAGCTGCAACACGACGAGGCATGGACAAGACTATTGTCTGAAGTAACCGACACCATGAATCCGTAAGAATACGAGGGCGTGGACGTCTTTTCTGACTAGCACGTTGCAAGGCATCCCAGATATGCTCAATAACGTTCACGTCTGTGGAGTTTTGTGGCCAGTGGAAGTGTTTACACTCAGAAGAGTGTTCCTGGAGCCACGCTGTAGTGATTCCGGACGTGTGGTGTGTCGCATTGTCCTGCTGGAATTCCCCATGTCCGTCGGAATGTACAATCTACATTTACATGTGTACTCCGCTAGCCACCAAGTAGTGTGTGGTGGAGTGCACAATTAGCGCCAAAGTCATATTACCCCCCCTCTGTTTCACTCGCGGATCTTACCAGGGAAAAACGATTGTCTGAACGCCTCAGTTTGAGCTCTAATTTCCCTTTTCTTTGAATAGAGATCATTGGCCGATTTGGTAATAATATATGCTCTACATCCTCGACAAAGATCGGATTTCGGAATTTACTGAGCACCCCCTTCGTTTAGCTCGTCATCTATCTGCAAGTGTATCCCACTCCAAACTTTCTATGAGATTCGTAACGCTCTCGCGATGGCTAAATGTACCAGTCACAAATCTTGCAGCTCTTCTTTGTACCTTCTCAATCTCTTGACTACCCGACTGGTAAGGGTCCCATACAGACGAACATTACTCTAAGACTGGACGAACTATCGTATTGTAAGTAATTTCATTTGTTGAAGGACTGCATCGCCTCAGAATTTTACCAATAAACCGCAATCTAGAGATCGCCTTGCCCGTTACTTGTGAAATCTGATCATTCAATTTGAGATCATTTCGAATAGTCACCCAGATACTCGATGGATGTTACCGTTTCCAAAGACTGGGCACTTATTTTGTACTCGTACATAAATGGGGATTTTCAGCTTGTTATAAGCAGTGGGTTACACTTATTAACATTGAGAGATAACTGTCAGTCATTACGCCACGCATTTATTTTTTGGGTATCCTCACTGATTTGTTCACAACTTTCGTGTGATACTACTTTCCTGTAGACTACAGCATCATCGGCAAACAGTCTAATGCCGCTGTCAATATCATCAATCAAATCGTTTATATAAATCGTAAAAAGCAGCTGACCCATTACGCTGCCCTGGGGCACACCTCATGTTTCGCTTGTTTCTGTTGAAAATACCCCATTCAGGACAACATACTGTTCTCGGTCTACTAGAACACTTTCTATCCAACTACATATGTCGTCGGACAGACCGTAAACGCGTACTTTTTGGATCAAGCGACACTGCGGAACAAAGTCGACGCCTTTCGAAAGTCGAGAAATATGGCATCAACATGGGAGCCGGTATCTATGGCCTGTTGTATATCATGCACAAAGAGGGCGAGCTGTGTCTCAGATGACCGCTGTTTCCTAAAACCGTGCTGGTTTCTGCAGATGAGCTACTCAGAGTCTAGAAAGGTCATTATGTCTGAACACAAAATATGTTCCAAGATTCTACAACAAATCGATGCCAGTGAAATTGGCCGGTAATTACTTACATCCGATTTTCTAACCTTTTTATAGATTGCTATGACTTGAGCCTTCTTCCAGTCTCGTGGAACTTTCCGCTGTTCCAATGATCTCTGACAGATGATGGATAAGAATGATGCTATATCTGCAGCATAGTCAACACATAATCTTACGGGGATACCGCCTGGGCCAGATGCCTTCCAGGCGTCTAAGGATCTTTACGGTTTTACAATCCCAGATTCACTAAACACTATGTCAGCCACCCTTCCGCCTGTTCGATAACTGAAATGTTAATGGTGCTGCAGTTCTCTACCAGTGGGCATCAATGAATTCAGGTGATTAGACAGGATGCTTACGTACGTGTCACCCGTCAGAGTCGTATCTAGACCTATCAGGGGTCCCATATCACTCCAACTGGACACGCCCTACACCATTACAGAGCTTCCACCAATTTGAACATTCCTCTGCTGACATGCAAGTCCAAGGATTCATTAGGTTGTCTTCTTACCCGTAAACGTCCATCCACTCGATACAATTTGTTGACTAGAGTCGTCCGACAAGGCAATATGTTTCCAGTCACCAACAGTCCAATGTTGGTGTTGACGGGCAAAAGCGAGGCATAAAGCTTTGTGTCGTGCAATTACCAATGATAAACGAGTGGGCTTTCGACTCCGAAACCCCATATGGATGATGTTTCGTTGAGTGGTTCGCTTGTTGATGGCCCAGCATTGAATACTGCAGTAATTTACATATCTCTGAATTTGAACACGCTTGCCTATACCAGTTTCATTGGTGCTTCGGTGTAGTTATTCAATAGAACTGTATGTTTCAACAAGGTTTGCTCATTTAATGTACATAGTGGATTCTGGTTCAATTTCTTCCAACAAGTTAAGGACGCGATTCTGGTTTAATTTCTTCCAACAAGTTAAGGACGCGCCTTTCGGCTGTATCTGGAGTATACTTAAGCTATTACTTTTGTCAATAATGGTGCGCTTGTGTGCTTATAGGTTAGGTTTTTTCCCTTGTTCAATCGTTTTTTCTATGTAACATTGCTTTGTTGCTGTAAACGTTACATATTGTCACGTACCATGTCTCGTGTCTATTTTATTACATTCTTAAATGAAGTATTGTAAATGCTCGGACCAGTCAGTCCAGATTTTCTGTATCTTCGCTAACACGTCAGTTTACTTGCTTCTACGCCTTTGGCGCCACTGGTGCGGAATACCTCCAGACCTCTGGCGTGGCTGCCCAGCGGCGGAAGCTTTGAGTACAGTGTTTGTTGCCTTTCGTCCCACCCATCCGGACGTTGCATTCTTAGGAGATGGAGTGTATGGAGGTGGTGAGAGGGAGGGATACAGCGACAGAGGTGCGGCGGTGCGGCAATAGGTGCGGGGTGGAGAGGAAGGAGGAAACCAGAGTATGGGGGGGATCAAGCCTGCAGACAGTGTAAAGGATGAGGAGATGTTGGAGGAAAAGGAGGAGGTGGAGGATGGGGATGAGGTCATACAGGAGTCGTGTGGGGGAAGGAAGGGGAAGGTAAAGTGCACATGGCGCTCGAGTCTTTGGAGGGCCTTATTAAATCGGGGGGGGGGGGGGAGGGGGGGGGGGGCGGAGATCCAGGCAACGTCGTCGTAACGTCGGAGGATAGGATGGGTGTGGAGGATGGTGGAAGGATGCAATCCCCGTGTCCGACCAGACGAGACTTTCAGGAGGTGGAGGCGGGAATGGGCTTTCTGCTGGATGGTCAGGAGATGAGGGGACCAGGTGAGGCCAACGTATCTCAGGGTGGGGGTGAGCTTGATGTGACGACCATAAATTCTGAGGCAGAAATCGTTGAGACGGAAAGAGTGGGTGATGCAGCCTGTGATGATTGCCTGGGTTTTTGAGGGGTTGATACAAACGAACCACTGGTTACACCAAGGGGGTTTGAAGGGTGCATTGGGACTATTGAAGGGTAGGATAGAGAGCCAGGAAGGCGGTGTCTTCAAAATATTGGAGGAGATGTACAGGAGGGGGTGACTGAGACATATCAGCAGCGTACAGGAGATAGAGGAGAGGGGAGAGAACAGAACCCTGGAGGATGCCAGCAGGGGCATGAAAGATACCGGAGTTGGTGTTGTGGGTGCTGACATAGGAAGGATGGTGTGAGAGGAAGGAAGTGACAATCAAAATTGATAGGCAGGGCGTAGGTTTGGAGTTTAAAGAGAAGACCTGTAGGCCACACATGGCTGTAGGCGTTTAGGAGGTCGAGGGAAACAAAAATGGCGTAGCGATGGGAGTTGAGCTAGAGGGAGAGAAGGTGGACAAGGTTATGATGTTTGTCTCCAACAGAGAAGGAGAAGCAGTGGGTAAGGGGAAGGAGGTGATGCTGATTAAGGTGATGATGGATACGGCGGGAGAGAGTGGATTCAAATACCTTACTAAAGATGGAGGTGAGGCAGAACGGACGACAGGAAGAGGCGACAAAACGGAGTTTGTTGGGTTTCAGGAATAAGAGGATGGGGAAAGTCTTCCACAGGCCAGGGTAGAAGATGGTAGAGAGGGTGATGTAGAGATTGCCAATCGTCAGGATGGTGATAGGTAAGAGGGTGGCTTTCGACCTGGGTGGCGACGGATTCCTGGTAGGCATCCCAGTAGGCACGATGTAGTCATAAACTACCTTGGGAGGGGGTGCAGGGCGGGGAGCCAGGGGAGGAGGTGAGCAGATGTTATGGTGAGAAGGATGGGAGGTTGTCGCTACCTGTGGGATCAAGGATGTCGACAGTGATACACCCAAGGAGTTGGTGGAGGCAATGACAATATCAGGGGTCGTGTCTTGCGGGGTGGGTGTGCTGGGGAAGGGGAACATGGTCACCTTCGATCATGGGGAGGAACTGATGCCACCGCCGAAGGGCGGCACGGAAAAGCTATGGATGTGTATTATCGGCAGCAGTCACATAGGTGGAGAAGGTACGGTCAATGTGAGGACATGGACGAAGTGCTTATGGAAGGAAAAGAGGTGATCAGCGTGGAGGACCTGCACTCAGTAATGACGGTAACAACAGGGAAGGTTGAGGTGCGAGAACCTGTTGACAGCGGTAGCAATAGTATCGCCATCTCAGAACAAGTGTTCCGTCGACGTGCTGCAGAGAGGAAGTGGCCGACTCTCGCAATGAAAAGAACTAACATATAAGGTAAAATTACAGGAAGAGGGACTAACATGGACCTGCAGACCAGACTCAAATTTAAGTGTGAAGGGCGCTATTTGGAGAACAATTTTTTAGTGGTTTCCATACTCTCGATTGACGTAATAATATGGATGAATTTTCTGATGAAGCATCAAGCAATTCTTAACCTAGGTTCAAATGGTTCAAATGGTTCTGAGCACTATGGGACTTAACATCTCAGGTCATCAGTCCCCCAGAACTTACAACTACTTAAACCTAACTAACCTAAGGACATCACACACATCCATGCTCGAGGCAGAATTCCAACCTGCGACCGTAGCGGTCGCGCGGTTCCAGACTGAAGCGCCTAGAACCGCTCGGCCACCAGTGGCCTGCCCTTGACCTAGGAAGCGACCTTCTCACCCTTAATAAGGAAACCGAGATGACTGCATAATTCGACGGATAAGTTATTTGAGCTCAGCTATCAGCTGATTGTCTCAAAATTTGGATCACACAATTGGACAACAATAGATCTGGTAGACCTTCCATCCATGCTGAATACGTTAATGAGTAAGAATATGTCTGCCTGGAACGATAAATTGAGGAGATGATCAAGGAGAAAGTGGTCTTGCTCCACAACATTGGGATAACGAAACAAAGAAAACTCGAAAGTGTGCTCTTGGAGAACACTGAAGCATTTTTGCCAACACCAGGTACGATCAAAAATTTTGTGCATGAGTTCCGGGTAAAACTGCACATGAAGTTCTTCGTTCTGCCATTAGGTGCATGTATCGGAAAACGGTTGCGACTGAAATCTCAAAGATGTTAATAGATGGGGTGATCGAACCGGCGGGGCAATGCAGTGTCGACTTACGATGAATTATTTAACACCTTCAAGGAACACTGTTTTGCAGTCAACATTGAGAAGTCGTGTTTCGGATCAATGAAAGTTGACGTCATAGAATAGGTAATTACGCAAGACGGAATATCATTGAATCCATAAAAAACAGAGGCCATATCGAAGTACCCTCACCCAACGACAAAGCGATAATTGCGTGCATTTCTCGGTGTTGCCCATTTCTACCAGCGATTCATATACAGTAATACACTGAGCTGTCCACGGCTTACTGCGTTGATGGGAAAGAATATGCCCTGGAGATGGGACAAGGAGGCTGAATTGCAGTTAAAGGCACTCAAATCGGCCTTATTGGAAGTGCCACACGGAGGATGTCTGTATGTTGACAGATAGCGCTTACTGTAGACTTGGTGTGGTGATTTTCCATAAAAATGTGGATGATGGAAATCTGATATGGAAAACAATCGCATTTAGGAGTCGCGACCCCAGGAAAAGTGAAAAAAACTACTCCGTAACCGAGCGGAGATCACTCGCCGTGGAATGTTCTTCGATCATGTTCTGAAATGTTCGAGTTAGGTGTGACATTTTTTTGGTGTTATGCCACACTAACCCCATTTATCAAGTGAAGCACGCAGCATGCACAATGCATAAAAATCTAGAGCGAGCTGGACGGGGGGGGGGGGGGGGGGGGGGGGGAAGAAGGTGGTTTATGTGGAATGGCATTTTCCATTTTCATACACTTTTTAAGAGCCCTAAACAAGCCCATCATCCATTTCTAAAATCTGAATTTGCACTCAGGCACATTACTCTCATAACACTGAAATGCAAAGCAGCTAAAAGGATACTTCATCCGCCATGTACATGATCGGGAATAGAATCCATGCATATTGTAATTCTTTTCATTTCACGTAAGAGACGAGTGGAAACTTTTGGGCCATGAGGAAGCCAACTGCTCACAATAGCACGAGATGGGGAGACATCTGGCCACTGGGAATTGCAGACGGAATCTTGACCCATTGCTGGTCGCTTTCTCTTTTGATGTCGGATCTCATGGGCAAAAGCGATGGACGCATGCTATTTTTCCTATGGCGGAGGCAGTTTTCTCGTGAACGCCTCATGTTTTGTGCAGGTAGGCAACAGCTTAGCGTCGCGGCTGTGCTATTGTTTGAGACATTTTCGAGAAATGGTTGCCAAGCTACGCGGGATAGCCGAAAGAAGGGCGCAACGTGTTGTACGACAATTATCATATTCCGTCGGTGCCCATCGCCAGAAAACTTCCCACGCAAATTCTTAGTAGAGGCTTTGATAGGCTGTTCGATTGTTACGTCAACACATATTTGCTGTCACCAAAGGGAATTGGCAGAAAGGAATGGTTTTAGCACCTAGGCTGACGTAGTGTGGCAGTGGGAGTGTAGACGAATTTGTTGTAATGTCATAAATGGCGAAAGCTGGATTTATTTGCGACGACAGGTCGGATTCTTCCACACTCTCTGGGCGCGGGTAGGAAGAGAATTTTTGTAGGCATTCCTGACCGCCGCAGGAGTCGGTCACGTTCTTTGCCACCCTTGGTTACCGGATAATTTTATTCAAAATTTCACTTGTCCGTCCACCGGGATAAGCAGGTAGATTTTTGTCGCACTCAGATTTCGATCAGTGTCCAAGGTGGATCCCTGTCCATGCAGCGGAGCCCAGCATGAGCAGCAGCTGTCATCAGCACCCCGTTCTGTGTCGTACTATCGGCGATGTACGCAGCCCCGGCCTGTAGGGTTTCCATTTATTTTTCTGCCTCCCTTTATTCGAAATCAGGTTTCTCAGCGGTGGGCAACTGCATAACCGCTTTGTCTCCATAGGTTACACACTTGTTTATCTATTTACACATCTCACTGTTCGCTTTGCCCCCCTTCTCGTAGTAGAGAAACACAATGGGTCCTATGCAGTGTTGCCAATATTCTTGTCAAGTGTGGACTGTTTACATGTTTGGTTTACACTAGTATACATCATTGTTTCTTGTACAAATTAGTGATCAATGTTCTATTCCATTGAAACAAAATAAATGTAATCAAAAAATCTTAGGACCGCATTTATCTGTTAAAAAGTCACGCTTACCAGAATCCTATCCCATCATAAGCTTTTTTAGCGCAGTTGTGGTCAGGTAATGTAATGAATAAATTATATGAGAGGCTAGCCACCCCACGTAGGATTTATTTCAGGGCCATTATAAGACTGAGTTACACGCCTCGTGCAGACTCACTTCAAACCCACTTGGGTTTCATTTCCGTATCATTGTGATTCTGGCCCCTAAGTTGCATTTCAGTTAAGGGTCCCATGGCAGCAAACACGTAGCTAGTTTTCAATGAGAGATGGAGTTCAGTAAGAGGAAGAGAAGGAAAAATAGGAGTATTAACTGGGGGACAGAAATGAAAGCAGAAGCCCCCTGGTGGAATTTTACACAAGGTGTAATTTAATCATCGTTAACATTTGGATTAAGAAACAAGAATGAAGGGTGTGCACGTGGCAGGAACCGCGAGACGCTGTAAGGTTTAAGATCGATTATACAATAGTAAGATAGACATCTAGGAACCAGATTTTCAGCTGTAAACCATTTGTGGGAGCATATGTGGATTCCGACAATAATTTATTAAAACGGAAGAAAATGCAAAAAGGTAGAAGATGAAATCTGAATAAATTAAAGGAACCAGACGTTTTTTTGAGTTTCAGATGGAGCATTAGGGAATGGTTGACGGGAACAGGGGAAAGGAAAACAGTAGAACACCCATAAATACCTTCGAGAGTGCTTGTTTACTCAATTTAAGTGATGACAGGAAAAAACATAAAAACGCAGAGAATGAAGCAGATGAATCTAAGAATGAGACTGACAGGAAG